>NC_079388.1:11530042-11840598 GCF_029220125.1 Pseudoliparis swirei
TTAATTCTATATACTGGGTGCATGCGTGTGTGTGTGTGTGTGTTTCATGTTGTGTGTGGTTGGATGCTTGTGTATATTTACACTACCGTTCAAAAGTTTGGGGTCACTTAGAAATGTCTTTATTTTTCAAAGAAAAGCACTGTTTTTTCAATAAAGATAACATTTATCAAAAATACACTCTATACATTGTTAATGTGGTAAATGACTATTCTAGGTGGAAACGTCTGGTTTCTAATGAAATATCTCCATAGGTGTATAGAGGCCCATTTCCATCAACTATCACTCCAGTGTTCTAATGGTACATTGTGTTTGCTAATCGCCTTAGAAGACTAATGGATGATTTGAAAACCCTTGTGCAATTATGTTAGCACAGCTGAAAACAGTTATGCTGGTGATATAAACTATACAACTGGCCTTCCTTTGAGCTTGAAGTTTGAAGAACAAAATTAATACTTCAAATATTAATCACTATTTCTAACCTTGTCAATGTCTTGACTATATTTTCTATTCAATTTTCAATTCATTTGATAAATAAAAGTGAGTTTTCATGGAAGACACAAAATTGTCTGGATGACCCCAAACTTTTGAACGGTAGTGTATGTTTTTTTGCTACCTATGTTTTTATGATTATGGCTATCCAATATTCCTATATTTTTACTTTAAATATAAATCAGTTGAAGCTAATAGATAAATACATTTGCTATTATACTATGTAGCATGTCCTGGCTGACCTGGATTACATATGAATAGATTGAGATATATACAAATTATAGTGCAATAATTTCGAAGCAACGCACAGTGTATGAGAACATCCTGGATCATAATAAACATACATTCACAAACAGGCTTGTAAATCTCAGGAACGGATGTCATAACAAATGCTTACAACTGAAGCTATCTGTTTATACACCGATATTGGATTTTTCAAGAGGTGAAGTTGCTAATAAAAACATTTTAAAATATCCTTATATGTGTTTGAAATCATGTCATAATGTGTAAAAAACCATGAAAATTCTAAATGTTAAGTATAGCGCAGTAAAAAAGTGTTACTAATCATGCTATTACTATTAATAAAACACCTCAACCTCTGACCTCCCAGAAGGGACAAGCCAAAGGATAACTTATCCTCATGGATCAGTTCATTTTTACAGTATTAATAGTTTAAGTTCCTGAGTTAATGTAGCGATGTGAAGCTGAATGTGAGGATTCCCATGCCTCTGGAACCATCCGTCATCATGAGTGGGCTTTAAAACCACCAGCTCTACAAAAGCTTAGCACAGCACAGTCTCTCCTTAAACCACTTGACTTGCCCTTGAGTAAGTTATTTAAACCCAAGAGACTAAAAGTCTGGACGCTGTTTTTGTTCTGAACAGAACCTGTGTTTATGTATGAAATGTGACCTTTCTCATTTAATTATTAGGGAAATCCGTGTTTGTATTCTTTGTCAAACTTCCACATTTAAGTATGATGTAATTACATTGTAGTTGATGTCCTCCCTGGAGGGACAAACTGAACACAAGCACTGTTAATGTATCTGTGTCTCTCAGCTATGGCAAAATGCACTGTATATATATACTGCACAATTGAAGCATGTGAACTTGTGGGAAATTGTGTATTATTTTGTGTCATTTTTGGTTTTCAGAGAAATTAACAATATAAATGGGTGGCTAAGCTTTAACCTGAAAGAACATCCTATTCAAGTCAGGTTTAAATGATCAGACTCAACTCTTTCTCAACATATTTCTCATCATCAGCAACCATAACAAGTTTGGTCTCAGTAATGCAAAAGCTCGTTATAGTGTCCAGGCCTACACCAATGGCTCTCTCAGCAGTCCCTGCACTGTGGACTCTGGGCTGCCATGGTAACGGACAGTTATTTGCTTTAATTTGCAACAGAATAGCGCGTGGTGTAGTGACTGTTAGGGAATGTTCTATTTGGTCTTCTCCTGGCCTGTTTAAGTGATAAAAGTGTCATTATTTAGCCCCTGAAGCAGAGGGGAGAGTGCAAACAAGACTGTATGACCCTCTGTCAAGAGCCTCCGTTCTTCAGGAGCTCATTAAGGGCCTCCAGGAGGACAGCGCATCAATTGGCAGGGTCCTCCGGCATCCTCTCTGCTTTTTTAAGCCTCTCTTCTGGGATTCACCCCACTCACCGGCCGACTAAAGCTAGAAATGGACCCAATTTAGAGGTAGAGGGGACATGAAAGATGTCACACTGTGAGGAGGCGTAGGCGACTTATTAAAACTGCAGGAAAGGTCCTTGGACTTCAGCCAAATAGGATCTCACCCTGTTGTGCTCTGACCGGATTTGGAGACATTTGGACTTGTTGAGATGCTCCTCTGTTTGGGTTTCTCTGCTGAATGAGTTCAGCCAGTCCTGAAGGCGTTGACTGGCGTCACCTTTCCACTTGACTGGGTAGCAGACAGGCTATACAAGTGTGGTATTCTCCGTGAGACTGCTGTTTGGGACTGAATGTGGAGATGCAAGACCGCTTCGTCGACTCCACGTTAATAGATTTCGTCAACGACATGAACCTGACGGAGTTTCCCCAGAAGTGCATGTCGGGACCGAATCAGCAGGTGGATAATGACGCGGCCAGCCCGAACAGCCAGACGCGGCTGAGCGACTCGCCCTGGAGCGACCTGGAAGACGGGTTGCACAACGCGGATATGTGCGGCGTGATGGGCGCGCAGAGGTACTACAGCCGCGGGGCGCACGGACACCACAGCAAGTCCAAACGCAGGAGGATCGTCTCCGTGGTCCAGCGGCAGGCGGCCAATGTGCGGGAGAGGAATCGGATGTTTAGCCTGAACGAGGCGTTTGATGAACTGAGGAGGAAAGTTCCTACATTCGCCTACGAGAAGAGACTGTCCCGCATCGACAGTCTCCGGCTGGCCATGGTCTACATCTCCTTCATGGCGGACCTGCTGGAGAACACCTGAGTCAGAGTAGTTCAATATGAACTTTATTCCTTGGATATTGTATTGTGTTTATACATGAACTGTTCGAGCTGACGAACTGTTCCAAATGTACATTCATGTCATCTTGGGTCCATTTCTGAAATACAGAAAATCACATATATTTGAAACTGTCCCGACGATTTTCTCGACAACGTTTCAAATATACTCCTCACAGAGAAATATGCAATTACATAAAGATATTATTTTGCCAAATAGCCTACATACATTATTAGATGTGACCTAAAAAAGCCTCTAAATATTGGAAATAATATATAACTTAGAATATGATCTGCCTTAAAATAAATATATATACTACAATAATGTATGTGTTACTTGATCTCGTTAAAATGAACAAAGAAAAATATATTTAGGATCATACGTCCATGCTTAGTCAATGACCCCAAATATTCTTATTGTACGGCTGCATTCAATGCTATTTTAAATGTGTTAATGTTTGAAACAAGTATGTTTCATTCTTAACTTAGAGGATGCGTTATATACATGTTATAGAGCTTTATATGCCTGACTTGAAGCTGCAGGTGTTATTTCAGCACCTTGGACAGCGGCACTGTCTCACCTGACTGATGCAGAGGTTGATGAGCTTTCCATCACAAGAAAGTGAGAACAAATCCGAAATTAGTAATATAAATAAGCCTTTTAAAGCCTTATCAACTGTGTCACGTGCAAATGAGTAAAGAGTCAGCGGATTTGAATGGCACATCTGAAGCTCGCTGCGTGACGTTGGATGTTATCTTTAGCAATGAGGTGTGAATTGAGTCTGCTCAGGGAGACCCAGGACCGAAAGGTGCTGGAGGTGAAGGGACCAGACCAGAACTGCTGCGGACCCCGTGTGTTAAACTTCTCCGCAGAGGCGAGGCCTCTTTTAGATAACTCACACCACGGACCACCTCCAAAAGTTGCCAGATCTAGTTTCAGCCACACCTCGCTGGATTTTTTATATTGTATCGTGGTAATAAGCTCCAGAGCTGGGTGGTCATGTGTGCGTGTTTAGACCGAGTATCTCTCTCTCTCTCTCTCTCTCTCTCTCTCTCTCTCTCTCTCTCTCTCTCTCTCTCTCTCTCTCTCTCTCTCTCTCTGACAAGTCCGTCTTCATCACCGCCAGTGTTTGCATTGCGCTCCATAGTGCGCCGCCTCTAGCGGCCCCGCTGTGAGCACGGATCCGCCCTAAGAGCTCCCCGGGTCGGCCCGTCTTTTAAACCTGAGCCGTGGTGTCCATGATCCCTGCGGGAGTCGGACCCATTTAAGCGCATACCTCAACGCGGGGCCGCCGACGGGAAAATAAACACCTCGGTCTGCTTATACGAGCAGAGACCTCCTGCTGTGACAACCTCCTGTGTTTCAGTGGGTCTGATATCTTTCACCGCCACCACTGCTCCCATCTCAGGCCGCGTCTAGACCTGTGCAGGGAGACTTGAGGCCTACAACAGACAGCAGGCTTGTGTGGGAATTGCTGTCAAGTTCTCTGTTACTTTGATTTATTTGCAACAGGAGAAGGTAAACGGAAGTTCACACATTGAAGTATAGTATCATCGTTTAAAAATAAGTTGGAAAATGGCAAAATAAAATGAGCCCTAATAGTAATGATATTGCTTTTTAATAAATCAAAGAGGGAGTGACAGCAATATGCAGTTGGGGCAGAATAACAGTTCCTTGCACAAATCTACACCTGTGATTAAATTACTCTACACGCCCCCATACACCCCGTTGAGCAATCCGTGTTTTCACTGTTTTGTAAAGCAGCCTTAAGGAGCCGTCAACACAATGTTTGATATTGTAGCTAGAACTCTCCTTCCCCTGCAGTATTATGTTACACCCCTCCTCGTCCAATCACAGCGCTCCCCAAAATCCTCCTGCCCGCTATACTCGCTATAAGAGCCCCGGCCGTCCCAGTCTAGCAGACACCTCTCCCTCTCCCTGGCGCCCACTCCCCTTTTCAGGCCACACTTCTTATTACCTGTCATATTTGTTGATGTTGTATCCAGTTGGTTGAATTTGGGTCAGGGGTTATTACGCTCCTACAGATCATTAGAAACGGTTTGGAAGAGACTATGCGGGAAGAGGACTCCTCTCCAATGGACAGTGCAGGGAACAGCGAGGAGGAGACGGACTGTCAACTGCCGCGGAGAGGCGCGAGGAAGCGGCGGGCGACACGGAGGCGCGCGGACGACGACGAGGAGGAGGAGGGAGACATAGAGAGTCCGAGTCCCGGGAAGAAGATGTGCAGAAAGAGTTGCGACAGCGGAGGTGGCAGCGCCGGGAGCGGTGACAGTGAAGCCAGCAGCAGCCCCGAGCTCTCCTTCGATGACCTACAGACACAGCGCGTGATGGCCAACATCCGCGAGCGGCAGCGGACGCAGTCCCTCAACGAGGCGTTCACGTCCTTACGTAAGATCATACCCACCCTCCCCTCGGACAAACTCAGCAAGATCCAGACGCTGAAGCTGGCGGGCCGGTACATCGACTTCCTGTGCCAAGTTCTGCAGAGTGATGAGCTGGATGCACGAGGGACCAGCTGCAGCTACGTGGCGCACGAGCGCCTGAGCTACGCGTTCTCGGTCTGGAGAATGGGGGGCTCCTGGTCCTTGTCTACAACTACCCACTAGCAGGGCTGCTGTGGATAGTACAGAAAGGTAATATGAGTGACTCTCACTATTCATCTTGCAGGGAAACTAGTTGTGCCAAAATGCACATTTTACGCACGACCACCAGGATGAAAAGTGGCTGTAATGTTCCAATACACTTTAGATGAAATATTGTTATGGCATAAACCACTCCTGAAACACATACATCATACATGAGTACGTTTTTTAATGAAGTGAGTCGCTCTAGACTGAATATAAATATTACACACATGATCTGTGGACAGCCACCCAATTTTACCATCTACCCTAAACTTAAGCTGCTGCTACGTTCAAAATGTGAAATATGCTGTTTCTTTCGAAATACATATAGATTTTAACATTTCTTATGGCTGGCTATTATAGTCACAACCAGATTACACTGCTATAAAAACTGCCTATACCGTCAGTTTTAAAACCAGAGCATTTTTTTATTCATGAGATTTATATTTCTTTCACAGATTTTCCGGACTGAACAACCAGTGGATCTGATGGACTGAAACAAGCTTAACAGCTGAGGGGCCAGGCGCTGTGCTTCAGGCCTCAGTGGAGAGGGGCCTTTTAATATCTCCCATTGCAAAGACTGTAATGTTTGCAAGGGAGCACTTAGGACAGACAGGACGGATATGAAGGAAGAAAAGACCACTGCGACTATGAATGTTGTAAAAACAAAATGAGCTCTGAGGAACTGCTCTGTTTTGAAACATGAGAGACAAATGACAATTCATTCCACATTCCCTGTGACAATGTTTCACAGAAAATGAAGTATTTTGTATTTATTTTTCTACACAGACTCGAATTTTCTTTTCCCCCCTCAAATAAAGGTTATTTATTCTTGGGATATCACAGAATGCTGAATGGATCAGAAGTCTGCACATTTTGAGTGTTGTAAATATTTGGTAATATCTTGAATAAAAGAAATTAAAGTATCATGTGTCCCTTTCCATTGTCTGGATATACATAGGTGTTTAATTCAGCGCTGACAATAGGCTGAGTTACAAAGTAATAAAACGAGGGTTATTTGACAAAAAAAATGGTTTTAAATACCTGACATTTTTGGTAAATAACACATTTCCCATAGTCTCAGTGCTTTGAGAAAATGTAGAGAGTTTATTTTCATTGTTTGTTGCTAAATCTCCAGTTAACTATTCAACCACAGTGAAGGGGGGAACGAAAACATCTCATACCCGTGGTTTAGTCTGTAGTTATTTCTTGAGCTCAGGGATCTGGGGAAGCCATAATTAGCCGGTGGTCTATTTGAACAGCGTGAATGTAGAGCTGTGGGAGGCATGCATGATATTCCCAGATGTCCTCCAAGCCACAGGTCAGCATGGGAGTCTCCTGCAGGTGCTACAGCAGCTACACCAAGAGCTCTGACAGATATAAAGGGTGGATGCAGGTCATAAAGCAAACTTGATAGCCCATAACTGATGAAAAATAAGTATACTGTCTTTTGTTATTTAACCATATTCCAAATTAAAATAATTGCATGCAGGTTATATTAAAATGATGCATTCAGGTTGTGCCACAAAAAAAATGTCATCAAATAATATGCATACAACTAGCCCTAAAATTGAGCAAGTATACGGATTTCTTCACAATCAATCAACAATCACACACATTAACCAAACCCATCAGAAAGCAAGTCTTTTTTAGCAAAACTCAATTAATGAATCACCAATTGAGCATTCCTCATGCAAAAAAAGGTCTTTATAAGATGTATAAATTCAATTATCAAAGCATTGTCTGCACTAAAATAGACCCATAGATGTAATCAGGGGATGTAGCACTAGATCAGACCAGGTCTGGGACTACATCGGGCCCCATTGCCTTCATTTGCCAAAAGTTTCCTTCCCGTAAATGTCCCGTGATGAATGCTGAAAGACAACACAGTCCCTACAGGACGAGGCTTTTACAGGAGGACTTGGAGCTGTCATAGATGAAAGATACTGAGAAACACGTCATAGTGCGTTCCATATCTCTCCATAGGGTTGTTGAGCGATGATTATGAGCATTAAGTGTTTTTGCTTCATGAGTTGCGTGCGGAAGGTAAAGCCATCAGCCCTGACCCGAGGTCCTCGCCCGCCATCGGGGGGAATCGATTCCCACCCTTAGATCACCGTGGCCGTGTTATCTTAAACTTGAGGCTGTTGCTCTGACACAGAGGAATGTCACCTCTGAGGCTTCGAAGCACACACACACACACACACACACACACATATAGGTTATACACACACCGATGGAGATTTCTCACGCCTACTAAACAGGGAAATACATTCCACAGAAAGAGAAAGGGGAAAGAGCGACTCAGCTCCTGCCACTCTTTGATGTTTGAAGGCAATGGGATGACCGCTTGTTATCAGCGTGAAGGCATCTGGCTCTCTGGTTATAAGTGTGCTATGATACACTCTTTGATGACTGACACACTCTCTCTCCCGCTCATTAATCACAGGTTGTATCTCCTTGCTATGGGCTTGCCATCTACACTGATCTAAGAGTCAAAGGTGCAGGCCTGTGTTTCTTTTAGTAATACCAGGAGCTGTAAATCTTTGTAAGAATGGGTTCCTCACACTTCTGCAGTTGGTCCATCGTGTTCTTTGTCGGCTCGTTTTAGCGAGCAGAGGTCTTCCTGTCTTACCTCTCGGTTTTACCTGTTTCAGCTTGATGCTTCCCTCATTTCCATTTCTCTCTGCAGTTCTCCCTTTTACGGGGTAACAAGAGCTGGTTAACATGAAACCTCAACAACACAAAAAGACAGGGGGAGAGCGAGCTGGACTGCGACACACGCACACACACACACACACACACACACAAGGAGAGAGAGACTATTTGCAAGCCTGGTTTCCATTAGTGCTAATTATGTGTGTTTCATCTCAACTTGAAGCATTTAGTGTGTGTGTGTGTGTGTGTGTGTTCAGGTTTAACTGTATATATGTATTTGTATGTACATTGGGGTCTCTTTTTATTTATGTTCTGCTGCTTTTCACTCATGTATTGCAAATCAAGACGACCATACCTGAGGACATTCTCTGAATTACTGCTCTGCTTATCACTGCCACCTCCATCTCCACTGCTGTATAGCAGAGATTGTGAGCATATTTAAATTGATTGAAGAGATCTCAAAAGTGTAATTCTCCTTTTTCCAGCTTTTTCTGTCTTTTAGTTGATGACAGGAGGCATCTAATACGTTTGGCGTGATGCGGTATAGAAACATGTAATGCAGAAACAAAAATATTTGGTCAAAGATGTCTTGCTCATCTTCTTCAAAACTTGTTTTTAAAGTTCTCATTACATCCTGAAGGCAATCAGGGAATAGGATGCTCCGTCAGAGAGAGAGAAAGACACGGTATCTGTGGCTGCATAGGACTGAAGGCCTGTTACTCATTTCATTTGGCCCGTACATAATGATTGGAGGGCTGCCTGTCTTCCTGCACCCATCCTTTTCCATTGTGCGTCAGTCTTCCACAAGCAAATGTATCAATGTTCATTGTTTACAATCATTCTGATATTTCGATGTTAATATTGATAGTTTTGTGAGTGATCTTGGAAGGAGGGGCAACCATGAGTTTGGCCAAGTTGGGAAACTTTAGATCTGTTGCTGGCAGCTACTTTCATTTGAAAAGAGTTGGTAACACTGGACTGCGTAAATTAGTTGGATACTTTTTTAAATCTAGCTCATACTCATCCTAATTTCTCAAGATGATCAAATGTATCTTTAAAACACTCAATTCAACATGCAGGCTTTGTTGGCATGACATTTTATACGTGTTGCCAAAGCACGATTACGGTTATGAAATACAGTGAATAAAATAAAATATACAAAAATAGAACATAATAAGAAAAAATAAATTGATTAACAACACTATATGATAGAATAAAAATAAACCTTAAAAAAGGTAAATGAAATAAAATTATATACACTATACAAGAAAATGTAATTAAAGTAAATGATAGTTGTAATCAGAAAAATTACATCCGACTAGTTGTTTCTTTTGTTCTGGCAGTAAGTGACGTATTTAGTAGCCAACACTACATATTCTGTCGACTTATTCATTTCAGAAATCAGAGCAACTCTTCTCACATTTTGGGAAGAATGTTTCTGTAGTTGTGACATATTAACTATTTAATTCTGACTCCACAGCTCCCTCAGCTCAATGACAGCACAGCCTGTCCTCTCCCAATGCTGTCAAAAGATGTCATTATTATTTAATATGTACCGTATATTTATCATGGAGTATATACAGCGTCTTACGGGTCAAACTGGTTCTTTATGTGTCAGGTCTAGATAAGAAATGGGGGTGTTGTTTCAGAGAAGTTGAAATGACTTTAATGGCACAGAGCCTCCTTCGTTAAACATTTGTAGTGAAGTATAAAATGGAGCATTTGTGAAAGGGAGCAGGAAGGAAAAGAGTGACACAGGAGTGACAGATTGGAAGTGAGGGCAAAGCAGCCCAGTAACATAATGAGCGTTCACACATTCCCTGAGGTCGGTGCCAACTGCACCCATCACTCCTGACCTGTGACCTCTCAAAATGACCCCGTCCCCGGACTACAGGGACCCCCAGCTGGACCACGAGCCACCACATTCACGTCGACAAAGCATCCACTCTGTTCACTAATACCTCTCAGATGGATGGACAGAAGAGTACAGAGAGACGGATGGCGGAGAGAAACATGTCGGCATTTCAAAATGAACCGACAAGTGAGAAAAAGAGGAAGCAGCTCAAGAAAAAGGGGGCAGGAAGGAGGGAACAATCTTATATGAATCCTCTCAGCGCTCCTGCCCGAGGCTGTTTATCTTGCAGATTGAGTTAAGCACAAGACTCTTATAACTCTCCACATACCAGACAATATCACAGTGACCCCGTTTTAGGAATATAAACATACGGGCTTTATCAAAGACCAGCGTGGCTCATTCAAACACATCGGCTCTTTCTCCTAACTTAATTATCCTTGCCTTATACAAAGTTCCTTTATTGGATTTGGAGTTTTCTAATTCTGGCTTTAAATGGGGAACTTTAGGGGTCTGTTGATGGAGATTGAGTAGGTTTTCTCCATGTTTACCTTATAAAACCACAGTGGTCTCTTATCATGCATACGTCTATGGACTATCAGTGTGGAAAAGCCTTGAGGTCACGCACAACACACTGTGTGTTTTTTCTACAGAGAGGCCATTGTTTGACTGAACATAGGTCCATTCACAATGACGCGAGTGTGGCTGTCAGTAGGGAAATGTATGTTTCCTTGTTGTGTTAATAGTAGAGAAAATTGTCCTCTGACCAAACACACACACACACAACACACACACAAGCGCACACTCAGTGTTGCATCATCCTGGATTATATAATGTTTGAGCTTTTCTCTGTTGAAAGCAATAACCAGAGCAGAGCCGTAGTTTACTGGTGTTCTGAGCGGCCCTCTCATGAGCGAGTATGTGCGCACATACACACTCACACACACACACACACACACACACACACACACACATGCACAAAAGGGCAACGTTAGGGGTGACTTGGCAGTCAAAGCGGCTCCAGCCTTAGTGTTGGTCTAAGGGGAGTTGGGCTGGAAGAGAAATAGAGGTTGAAATCTTCAGCCTTCCTGCTGGTGTTCACTGTGGGGTGGTCTCTCTTTCTTTCGCCACCTTCTTTATTTCTCCGTCCTTAGTATTTCTCTCATGACTTTGAGGTGGTCTGTCTTGATTGAACGCTCTCTTCTTGTCTATCATCTAATCTCCTTTGCTTTGTTTAATATCTCCCCTCTCTCATTTCCTCCTCTTCTTCAAAGTCCCTCCCCTTTTCCCTTTTTATGCCTTTTCCCCTTTTCCCCTTTTTGTTTACCTCCACACACAAATACAAAAACACTCATCATGCCTCACTATTTACTCAGTGCCGTTCGCCAAAAGAATGTGTGCAGCGCCAGAATGTGAGTGTGCTTGGAGGAGAACCAAGCCGAGACGAAAAGAAAGATGCCGGGACTGTAAGAAAACAAAGTCTTGCTGATGCTGTGATTATCGCTGGCCTGCATTTTTCAAGCCAATTGTCCTCTGAGTCAGTGTCTGCATTTGATGTATTTCTTTACGTGGCAAAAAGTTACAAAATAGAACAGTCTAATTCTCTTTCTCCCTTTCTTCTCTCTGAGAAGGGGTTGGTTGAGGGATTTTATAAGCCTGGCGTTTGGTGTCACATGAACCGTTAGCTTGTTTTTTTCAGGTCCTGTAAAACAGGCCTAAATGCCTCATAACTCTCTTTCCCTGGCTGCTTGGTGATGGTTAGTGCCAACTTCTAACGTCTCTCTCATACGCACACGTACACACACATCTACACACACACACACACACACGCACGCACACACACAACTAACAGGAAAAGTGAAAAGCAACACCACCTATTTAAAAAAAGAGGCAAAAGGTCTTGTCGAGTGTATGTGCGTGTGTGCGTGCGTGTGCGTGTTTCCAGCAAACTAGTGTCAAGAAATGATGGCGTAGTAAAAAGAAAGGCGCCAGGATTACAACAGGCCAGAGTGTGTGAGCACATGCATGTGGGAGAGTTATAAATAGTTGGATCATCTGGAGTACATTTCAATGTATAAGTGAACAGGTCCGCTACCTGCAGCCGCAGAAACCTCAGAACAGACACTGCCAAGCGCCAAGCTGGCCTCACACGCACACACGGACAGAGAAAATTAATCAATAAAGACAAAGTAATCTAGTAAAACTGAGTTTAAACACAATGCTGAACATACAGACACACACACACACTGTCGATCTGAGAGGAAGTGCCTCACACGATAATACAACCTGACCGTGGTGAATCTCCACAGCTTTGAGTTAAACAGGGGTTATTAGACCCAGGGTTAGAAATATCAACTATGCTATTAAATGGTGGGCCAGAGGTGACTTTAAAGGGAGGAGAATAATAATGTCTGAGCAATATTATTTAGCTTAGAACTGGCCGTACACCACTTCCTGAGGCCACACGCATGAACAGCACCTGTATTAATGCACACATCCACACAGGGAAGGCTTTGCCCTGAAGTAAAACAGGTTGCGTTGCCCAGAGAGAGTAAAATGCTCACATGGTGCTATTAAAACCGTCACTAACCTTCATCACTAACAATCCTGCTTTATAAGATCATCCACATCCATTATTAAAATGTCTGGACCCCCCTCCCCAATCCGTAAGTGCTCTGTGCATTTTTACAATCATTACTCATACACAAATCTCTCAAGACACAATACATTGATGAACTTTTATATCTTTCTAAGTCCTGCTTTCACTTCTTTCCAAGTTTGCCACAAATGTAAGGAGTTGGTGCAGGAAGTGGACCCTCCCCCCATAGCACATTTACACTCACACACACTGAAACCCGAGCCACAGGAAGTGGTCCTGCGCAGCATCATGTCAGGGCAGATTAATTATTCACCATTTGAAAAATGCACCTTTTTCTCCTCTCCTTTAGTTCCCTCTTTCCCCTCTACGGTTTTCATTCTAGGTCCTCCAGATAGGAACAGTCAAGGAGACAAAAAGCTGCTACCTGCGTTATCTCAAACTGACCTGTGATCAGACTCAACATGAGATGTTGCTGCTGTGGTCACACAAGCCCCCAAATTCCAGGAAATATTCTCCTGTGGTGTTCCCTGAAGACTTGCGGTATCCTGCCCACAGTATCCCCACAACGCTTTTGTGGAATTTCCTAAATGGATGAAAAGCAGGTTTATTTAAACTCTTTTGAAAAGTGAAACATATACCTTCCTTATCTCTCCATGGCTGCATTATTTAACGGTATAAACCAAACTGTGAAACGGCTGAGGGAGAGAATAAAAGGAAACATTTTGTGCTGGTTTTGAACAAACTGAATAAACAATAAAACCACCCAGTTAGCACATAATGTGGGTTATTAACTCTATAAAACCTCCTTCCAGTGACTTCCCTAGCAAAGCTACTTTGTTTAACCCTTGTGTTGCCTTCGGGTCAATTTGACCCGATTCAATGTTTCACCCTCCTGTCGCCTTCGGGTCAATATGACCCGATTCAATGTTTAACCCTCCTGTTACCTTTATATTTACTAACATATTTTACCCTTGAGGTCAATATGACCCCAGCTATTAAAATCTCCAGAAAATTATTAGAATTAATATTGTTTTCCAAGTTTAAGTGTGAGGTACTTTATGTTTGTTTGTTGACTCCCGAAAGAACACCGACATTAAACATTGAATCGGGTCAAATTGACCAGAAGGCGACAGGAGGGTTAAATATTGAATCGGGTCAAAATGACCCGAAGGCAACACAAGGGTTAAGCAAGTTCACAATTCAAAACAGGATGAAAAATAGCTCTGTGTTTGTTTAGAATTGTACATAACAATACTTGAATGTATTGATAAAGTCATTACAGGATGTCCTCAAAATCCTGTGAGAAATTCCAAAATCTTTTTATTGGCACGTGATGAAACTGGGGATAGAAAAGTTTTCTATTGTTATTTTTGTATTCTAGTGACATTAATCATAACATGTTTTTTATAATTTAAATGTTTCAACCCCATAAGAATCAACATGCACTTTGACAGTGAATGTTAAACAAGTTAAATACATGTGAAGTCCATGCTCATCACTTGACAACAAAGTATGTCTGTAAGTTTAAATACATGTATCCTCACCTTTTATTCTTAAATTGTTTTAGCTACAGCAGCATCTATAGATACAGGTAAAGCAATATAACATATAACAAATGCACAATATATACAAAATATGCAAAATATATTGAATAATATTAAATTAACTAACTAAACAATAGTGCAAATATCTTGTTATACAACTATAACCCAAATACACTGTTATTACATCTTGTACAACTACTATAACACACATAACTATAACTATAAAGTTAATGCACTGGGCAGGAATGTTCTCCTGTATCAGGAATGTTCTCCTGTATCAGGACTGTTCTCCTCTATCAGGAAGGTTCTCCTGTATCAGGAAGGTTCTCCTGTATCAGGAAGGTTCTCCTGTATCTGTCCTTGTGAAGCGGAGCTGAATTAGTCTGTTGGAGAACGTGCTCCGCTGTCCCTGCAGTAGGTGGAGAGGCTGGTCCGGGTTATCCAATATGGACAATCATTTCTTCAGTGTCCTCCTCTCCACCACCTGTTCCTGATAGTCCTGTTTGCAGCCATTGATGGAGCCGGCCTTCTTCCAGTTTACTGAATCTGTTGGTGTCTCCGGCTGCAACGCTGCTCCCCAAGTAGACTACTGAGAAGTCCAGAGCACTGGTCAAACAGACTGGTAGAACATCTCCAACATCTTGCTGCACACATCGAAGGATCGAAGTACATTGTCATTGCAAACATTGCTACAGTGATATGAGTGCTAAAGGCTCAGGTGGTAGGGCAGGTCTTCTTTAATCATAGAACTTGATTTTGATCCGCAGCTTCTCTCTTTTGCTTGTCAAACCATCCTTGAGCAAAACACGAACCTCAAACCTTTCCTGTGTGTACGCATGGATGGATGAGGGACTTGCTTTGTTCTACTCTGCTTTAAAACAATGTGTAAATTAAGTCATACCTCTCAGTCATATATCAGCTTTTGTGAGGACATGTGTGTGCCGACAAAAACCTTCTGCACATACAACAATAAACCCCTGTGTTTTCACTGGAGGCGGCAGGCAGCCTGGCTAGGCTAAGGAGGCCCAGAGAGGTGGGGACAGGATTCTGTACAACCAGGCCAGAACACACAGGGATCAAGGTAGCTCACAGAGAGAAAGAGGAAAAAGAAAAAAAAAAAAAAAAGCCAGCGACCCTCAGTTTTGAGAACAACCTGGAACTCACCACTCCAACAAGACCCACCATCACCCACAATCCACAATCTGAATACTGGACTGACTGAATGTGTTCTCTTGTAGCCACTTCTTCCACCCGCCACTTCCTCCATCATCCTCAATCATCGAACAATCACCTCCCACTCTCACCCTCTCCTCTCCCCATCCCACCCCCTGAGGATCTGGAGGATCCGAAGAGAGGAGATCAGGAAGGGCTCAGAGCCAGGGCGAAGCCCCCTCCTGCCTGCCCCTCCTCCTGCCTGCTGTCCCCTGCTGACGAGAGTCTTCCCCCCTCACGGAGATTCAACCGATCACGATCACTGGAGCTGTCCTTCCTTCTCGCCTCAGCCCGATCTCTCCCGGTGCCCAAGAAATCCTCCATCACCACAGACCCATAAATGACGACGTCTGACGCCTGTGGTCATGAATGAAGTCCTTTGAGAAAGTCTGCTGACCCAGGACGTCACAGGACCCACCCCCTGCCACAGGGCCCAGTTGGACCCTGCAGTTTGGCAACTGCAACAAACACATCCATTTATGCACCATTTACTGCACTGCACCATATTTACCAGGACATTTGTGGGTTTCATCCCAGGGCAAGGGTTCTGTTTGTGGACTTCCTCCTGCATTCAACTACAATCATCCTCTCCCAGCCAACCTCCTCTCTCTCCTGGTGGATCACAAGCCTGACAGACAGGACAGGGCAGGTGAACAAAGAAAAGACAGACCAGGCGCAGGAGCCATCTCTTCCCCCAACACCCGTAGGATGTGTGCTCACTGGCTCCCCTACACCAACGACTGCACCTCATGCTCTCCTGTTAAGTTTTGCCACGCAGTTAGGACTGCGACTTCTGCCACTCGGGAGCATTCGCCAGCGACACAGCGGTCATGACGCTCATGTCAAACGGTGTGAACTGTCTCACCTGGAGGGGGTGAACAAGCGGCTGGTCTCTGTGGAAGGGACAGAACCACCTGGAGTTGACAACAGGGTGGAGACCTTCAAGTCCACAGGATCCTTCAAGACCATCCCCCAACACACTACCCCACCCACCATTCAATCCGACACTCCTCCCGGCTGAGACCTTCAAGTTCACAGATCCACACCAACCCCCCACCCATAGGCTGTATCCAGAGCGCCGCCATCATCTAGGAGGAGCTGCCAGATTTTGTGCCTTCTCAGCTTCCTCAACTTTCATCTCCTTCATCACCCTGTGTCTGTTGCTCGTCCATCTCTGTGTGTCTCTGCTCTTCCATCACTGTCAGGTTTGTATTTGGATCGACCATTGCCAGTTCAGAGGGGACACGCCCAGCACACTCATTCTGGCAGGTAAGAGGCCAGAGTTCCATCTCCCCCAAAGACCCCCTGACAGCCACTGACACCCTCCACAGTCACAGAACTGCAGACCTGGACCAGGCACTCTGGGCTCAGCTGTTTCCCCTCAACACCTGACATAGAAATAGCTTCCACCACTTGCAAACCACCAGACCATGACACAATACTACTCTCTCCCCACTAACCTTGAACTTTTATTTTTGACTACTCTTTACTTTTTTGTTTATATTTGTATATGTTATTATTTGTATGTGTATGTTATATGTTATTGTAATTTGTATTAGTAAATTGTGTTGTGTGTAAATGTATAAACAAACAAAAGGCCATTGTTTCTATTCTATTCATAGCTAACACATTTATTTAATTCAATTCAACTCCGTTTATATTGTACAGCCCAAAATCACAAATTACAAATTTGCCTCAAAGGGCTTTACAATCTGTACACATACGACATCACTGTCTCAGGACCTCACCTCGGATCAGGAAAAACTCCGCCAAAAAAACAGAAACACCCTTACACGGGGGAAAAGGGGAAGAAACCTTCAGGGGCGCAACAGAGGAGGATCCCTCTCCCTGGATGGACAGACGCAATAGATGTCATATGTACAGAATGAACAGCGTTACAAAGTTACAAAAACACATTGAATGAATATGACAGAAATATATGAATAATGAGTAGTCGGCATGGATCAAGATCCAGATTTCCACAATCCATGAAACAGAAGGAGGGAGAGAGGAGAGGGGGTTAAACTAAGTCCTTTAATGCATTGTACTTCTTGTTACTTCTTCCTCGTATACTTTCATTATGCGTTGTGGTCAGTTTCTGTCTCTCTTTGTGCAATTTCATACCAAGTATTATTCACTGAAAAATATTTTCCCCACCAGGCCGCTAAACTATCCAGCTTATGTTGCGCATGTGCGTCAGCATTTAGTATGTGACCGCAGGGATGTGCACCCAGCGGTACAATGACACAGTCGCTTTTCACCAGGAAGTATCCACTCTCCTCCTGTCACGTTGTGACTGTGTGGATTGAGCTGAGGTCAGGGACAGAAGGTTGTGTTAAGTGGAGTTTGGAGGAGCAGCGGCCAAACACACTTTCCCCTCAGGCAAGTGGTCAAGGGACAATTGAGGGCACGCACACACACACACACACACACACGCACAACCTCATGCACACTCGCACGTACCCACAAGCGGTTGATTCTGAAATAAACATCTTGCCCCGTTAATACCCACAGTGCCTTGGGCTGCTTGGCCCACTGGCCTACCCTGGTGACCCTTGTTACCGTGGTGATTAGATATTGGGAGCCCTCATCTGCAAACATTTAGGCAGTGTCACCCTGCCACCGCGGGCTCAGCAGCAACACACACAAACATGCAACTGAGGTCACATTGTGCCACATAATTAACAACTGACAAATGAATATCTTGTCTCTGCAACTGCTTTCGGACATAAACATTTGAATGCTAATCTATTTTTACAAGTGAAACTCTGCCTAAAGTATAAGTATAACTATCTCAACTCAAGGTGGCTGTAAAAAGGTTACAGTTTGTTTTTTTGGACAGAAAACAGTGAATTCAGCAGCATGATCCACACTGTTTTACAAATGCTAAAACTATTGTCAAAATCTGGCTACTGACACTTTTTGTGAGAATTTGTCAGAGCAGTACTGTTACATCAAAGAGGTGATTATGTATCTATATATATACATATAATTGTAAAACATGTCTGTATCACTTTACTGTTAAAAGACGAAACACTTGGTTTACAAAATGCTCAAAACAATCTCAAAATGCAATGTGTCAGATGAAAGTATAGACTTTTTTTCTATCATTGTAAAAGTTTACATTTTTAAGATCCAACAACAAAGAAATGTACCGAAAACACACATTTCCTTCGTCATTAAATTACCATTGGCTGTCACATTCCACCTCCTGATCTCTGAACTATGACACGCAGGTCCTCCTCCTGCAGGCCAAACCACCGTGGACACTGTGCCTCAGGTCACTCGTTGGCTTACTAAGCAAAGGAGGTTGTTACTTCTGGTTATAAGTCTCCTCTAAATGACACATTTCGAGTTTTAAGCCCTCACTTTGGTCATCCAAGAAATACAAACAGGTGAAATTTATGTTGGACATCCAAAAAACATAACATCCTAGTATTGACCACAACATAGTGTTCTCTTAAAAGTACCCGATGTGCTGCTCGAGTAGGGATCTGCACACAGCCTCTTTGGCCCAAGTCTTTCATATTAAGAGTAATGGAGCAGGTAAGACATACACAGTCGGGCCGAAGCTCATGATAGAGAGTGCAATACCACAAAAAGAGAAACACATATGACATCTAAGTCTCGGTCAAGAGAAACTACCAATTAAATAATCAGTACGAACCAGAGCAGGCTAGCATACACAAGCAGCTGCTGAGGGCTCGGCAGACCACATGACAGCCTCAGTTTTTCTTAAATCATAGGTTCACAATTTCACTCTTAGTCTTAAAACAATAGTCAAGTGCTCATATAAGCAGTGAAAAAGTTTGTTTAATGCTCTGATTATTCCTCGTCCTTTTCTGGTGTAAAAAATCCACAGTCCTTGTTCTGTGCAAAAATGCCCTCAAAAGTTTATCTGAAGTAAATTTGAGGCTCAAGCCGTCTGAGTTTAGGGAATTTGTTAAAGTTATATTCACTCTTAAATTGCATGGAACGCTAGTAACACAAATAGAGAATTTTGTTTTGTTGGTTGATTTTACTCATGAGAGTTGAAGCCTTGTGTAAGCTTTAGAAAACATGTTTACAGAAAACAAGGACTTTACTTATTATGAATATATGTTTTTTCTATAGCAGACCTCAACTTATTCTCAGTATGTGATTTATGTAAGTGGATCTACTGTGCTTTGTGCTCTTCTTCAAAGGATTGTTGGATGTTTGTGAAACTATGATTGCACAACGTGATTTATTTGATACATTCCACTTCTTCCTTTTAGGACGTCCACTCGCGCTTCCAGGAGCTTCTGAAGGATTGATCATGACATCTAGTGGCAAAGATACAACACTGCATGTTAGGCGTTGTCATAGTGCAGTGGTCCCCAAACTAAGGCCCGCGGGCGGGATACGGCACGCCTCCACATTTGGCCCGGCCCCCTGAATAATACCAGAGACGCATTATGATTTTTTCCATTTTTTTTCAGTCTGGCCACGCAAATTCTAGACTAGCCCCTGTCAAATAAAACGGAATAATGGCGACTTAATTCTATTTCTTAGCCTGCTTGCTTTGTGGTTTTCAGGGACGTTGATGAGAGAGCTGCAAACAGCGGTGTCTACAAGCCTACTGGAACCTATAAAAGGATTATAAGGAAGGAACACAATAACTTTGAGAGATTGCTCATATGAGTCATTTGAGTAAGAGATTCTGCTCTGACAAGTAAGCTAAACTTTTACCTGTTAAGATTGTGCACGGCACAACAGAAAGTTAATGTTCAATAAACTTTTTTCCTGTGAAGAACCCAGAGAGGGTTATTTGGTTATTATTTATTTTAACAAATAATGTTATTTATTTCCTGACTTTTTTCTGTGAAGAACCCAGAGAGGGGTAGGGTAGTTGGTTATTATTTATTCCATAAATAGTGTTATTTATTTCCTGACTTTTTTTTCTGTGAAGATCCCGGAAAGGTTTATTAATATTTGGTTATGTGTGGCTTTCTGGAAAACAATACATGTTTACATTTAGGCACCCCTGCGATCGTCACACTTTTTCTGTTACAAACTGACCCCGGCCCCCATCAGAGAAGGGAAAAGTTATGTGGCCCTCGCAGAAAAAAGTTTGGGGACCCCAGTCATAGTGTCTCTGAAGCATTTTTTTTAAAAAAGTTTTTTTATACTGTTTGAGAAAGTGCTGCTCAGAGCTTTGAAGACATGGCATGAAAAGAAATGTCCTTTTCGGATTTTCTTTGATTGTTTCAAATGAAAGGCACGTGGTGCCTTGATGAGCTCACCTGCAAAACTGGTTGATCAACAAGCCACTATTATCTTGATTCTAGCACAATGTGACTTTACTTGACCTCTCAGGACTGGATTAAAAAACAACAATAAGCTTGTCACATGTTTTGCTCGTAACCAGCCTGTAACTCATAAAGCCTGGGTATAAAGTCTAGTGTTATAAGTTGCCTGTCGGTTTTGCGTGTTGTGAGTTAGACTGACTCACAACACAACAAGAGAAAGGGAAATAGACACACAAGAAACATGAGAGGGCATGGGAGATGTCTTTTGTGTGTTCCTGGTTGGTAGAAGAATGGGCAGGCTGGTGAGTGCGCTACGCTCTCTTGGACATAGAGGAGCCAGAGACTGTATTTACCTCCATCCTTGCCTCCATGCCAGGGCTCTGTCCACCTGGATACAGGTAGCTATACACTGTGATCTCTTGTAGCTAACACTCTTTTTCAGCTACCATCAATTTCACCAAAAGGCAGGTGGTTTAAATAATTTCACAAATGTAATTTAACACCATGTAGTTGCAATATATACATTACATTACATGTAATTTAGCAGACACTTTTATCCAAAGCGACTTACAATAAGTGCATATAAGAATCTCACAAAAAACTGGTTAAACTTCATCAAAACATAAGCATTCTTCCAAACAACACCTAAGAACCTCCAACATAACGTATTATATATCTACCATACATTGTTAATCATATATATCATATCATATTTGGGTCAGTCTGTCGTGATTATCGCTGCGTCCGTTTCCGTCAATCAGTCACGGGTGTGTTCTGCGTCATCGCGTCGCAGCCAATCGCGTGGCGACGTCCAGGAACAGGGCACCCGAGACGTAGTTCTTGCAAACATGGCGACGCTCCGAGGAGGGTACGGAGATTGGAAATACGACCGCTTTTAACCGAGAAAATAACCTCCTCTTCGCATGTTACGATGTGGTGGGGTTAGCCAGCGCCAGCGCACGCACAGCCTGCTAGACGATGTTCGCAGAGGTAAGTTACCGCCGGTGGAAAAGACGCGTGAGTCGTAAACCTTAGTTTGTTTTCCAGTGACAGACACGGCTAGTTAGCTCGTAGCAGCTAGCGCCTTAGCACCGTAGGTAAACACACACAGCCCGACAGGGAGAGAGGACGACACGGGGAGAGGACGGCACATCCCCTGACAGGGAGACACACGTCCAGACAGGGAGAGAGGACGACACACACCACGAAAGAGAGAGAGGACGACACACACCAGGAAAGAGAGAGAGGACGACACACACATAGACAGGGCGAGAGGATGACACACACCAAGAAAAAGAGAGGAGGACACACACCCTGACAGGGAGAGAGGAGGACACACACCAAGAAATAGAGAGAGGACAACACACACACTGACAGGAAGAGAGGAGGACACACACCAAGAAATAGAGAGAGGACAACACACACCCTGACAGGGAGAGAGGAGGACACACAGTCGGACACGAAGCCGCTGGGCTTTAAGAAATGCTGCCCTTTTAAAAGAGCCGGTCAGCTCAGGATTACACAGTTCCCGCTCAGTTAATACGATGAGCTCCTCGTTGTCAACAACGTGCTGGAATTAGCTCAACAAAGGCAATGTTGACAGTACGTTTATATTATGATTAACGTCCTTCACCAGCGAATTTCTTCATCACAACAAACACAGGTGAGCTGACAGGTAGCCGTGGTAAACTACAGCTTGGTAGCTCTTTGCAAAATGTTGTCACCGCTGTCGTCATTATCTCTTAGGATCTTTCATTGGAGGCGGTTTCTTCTGTATTGATAAAAAGCATCTCCTGTTTGCTCTTTTCTGAGTGCCTGTTTGCAGACTTTGCACACAAAACTTTGATGCAAATGTCCCTCCTGTGTTTTGAAGTTCTGTTGCACATTAAACGGTAACATAGAGTTTGTCTTTAGACATTGACAAAGACTTTATTTCTGTCTGACTGTGATTTACTCCTTTTGAGCAAACGGTGTCAACACAGTTTGATGAGTACACATTTGTACACTGCGTGTTTGCATTGCGTGTTCATCCACAGGCACACAGGTACCTCTGTTTGTTATCACTGGCTAAATCTCCTTACGGTGTCTTCATTGAAGCTTGGTAGAAATTAAGGCCAGCAGACAGTCACCTCCGACCTGCCTGTCGTCTAGTCCACCTCTCCCTCATTCCTTAAAAAGAGACGTGAAGTGTAAGTACATATAAGCAGTCGCACTGCCAATCAAGAGAACAGATATCAATAAGCAAGTCCCGTCTGGACCTGTGTCTTGTGTCCAGATGCATCCAAAGTGTGTCGAGGTTGAAGCTGAGTCAGAATGCAGTTCACACTTGACATCACAGTCTGACGTGTCACCAGTTGTTATTGTTCTTTACTTCATTGCGTGCATCAGGTTTATGTATAATTTGACTTTCACAGCTCCAGCTACTGAACCAAAAAGAAACAACACAGGGGGGGGGGGTGATGCGAGCGCTGACTACTGACTACTGCAATTGGGTACAATTGTGTTGTTGTTTCGTTTTCGTGCGGATGTGTGACGTGATCGACGGCTCCGAGTTAATTGGGATCTTGGGGGAATCGCCTAAACCTTCAGTTATATCTTATCAAAGAAGTTTCCCGCTACAATAAAGTGAAAAGACGTAGTGTTGAACTTTGAATTTATATCAGAGAAGGCATGTGGCTAATGTCTCCCCTCCAGGGTAACAGTGGAGGTGACAGTGCCAAACTGCAGCTGGAGGGAACCGGCCATTTCAAATTAGATGGAAAAATAGGGGAGCAAAGTCGTGCTCAGCCACACAGCCTGGGAGGAGATGACTTCATTGCTACCTCACCCTGACTGCTTGTAGGGTATCTACGACAGTTTGGTGACAAATCAAAGCTAAAAACTACAGTAATTGAAATGTGTGCCCACAAACTGCCAGAAATGCATCTCGGTGTACACGCTCCTTGAACTCTCCTGAAGAGATGAACGTTATTCCTCCAAAACTCCAATTCCTCCGACTTGTGACTCCTCCACTTCGAGCTAATCACTCGAAATCCAGACTGTTTGCTGTCCTGGCTCCTCAGTGGTGGAACGAGCTCCCCGCTGACATCAGGACAGCAGGAAGTCTCTACAGTTTCCGCCGGAAACTAAAAACACATCTTTTCCGACGATTAAAACACAGATTAGCACTTCAGTGGCACTTAAATCACAACCGGAGATACTTTCTTATTATGGTACTTTTGTAGTTCCACTATGTTGAGGAAATGTTACTTCCTGTATTATTGTTGTTCTTAGTTTGCACTTTAGGTTGAATGCACTTATTGTAAGCCGCTTTGGATAAAAGCGTCTGCTAAATGACATGTCATGTAAAAAATATATGTGGTGTTTTGCCAATGGAGCGTCTAACCCTCCGGCCCAAAGCATCTGATAAGTGGTTTCTCCACTCTTTCATTCCGATATTTCCTCTAATCGTCACCCATGCCAAGTATGCCCACATACACATATTACTGCTTCAGAATGTGTCATACTTCCTTGTGCAGTGATCCGATCACTCGAGATGCATTCCAGTGCAACGTTAGAGCAGGGCCAACAAGTCTAGTGTGTTCAAGGTGTTGGTCGTAGACTTCCACCCTCTGAGTTTTGGTATCCCCATTGTTACGATGGTGAATGGCTGTGAGTGATAAGTATGTACTCGTATAATCTGACACACCCAACGTGTTGCATTTTAACTGGAATATCAAATCTCTGCTAGTCCTACACCAGCTTTTCTGTGATTACGAAAGAGGAACAGTTGATATAAAAGTATCTCCGGTTGTGTTTTCTCAGGTGAGAAGTGCTATGTTCATTATGGCCTGTTGAAGGGTGGTTCATTGAGCCTCGCCCCTGCTCTCCGGCTGTACCTGATGCTCCACCTAATGTGTGTTTAGTTACTTCAAGGAAAGCTGAAGTGTAGTTAGTCGATTGCACAGCACAGATTTGACCTGTTGCTGGAGTTTCCGAGTGTCTGCTCCACTAACAGGCGTTTGTGGGCTGTCGGTCGTTTGTCGGCAGATGGCTGACTCCCACGACAGAATAGCTTTGACATGCTGCGGAGATTTCAGCGGACCTGTCTCGGGATTTTTCGATGTTTTCATTAAATAAATTGTGTCTGAATATATCACAAAGTAAGAAGCATGTTACTTTCACTTTTCAAATTGAAACGGCACCAAAACTGAACCCCAGCATTGGACCCTGATTTCAAGCCCATTTGGTCGTTGAGTCTTTCTAAGGAAAAGACGTATAGACAATAACATCATTTTATTAAAGTCCTGGAGGAAAGTGTTGACGCTGTATTTACTACATCTCATAATCCGGTCAATTTCAGGTCGCAATTTTGAATATATTACATTTTCCATGTTGTCTCTTAAAACTGAATTGCAGAGTTTCTTTTAAATACTCTTTTCAGTCTAGTGGTTTAATCCTGAAGCTAATAGGGCAGCTCTTTGTATTCTGGTGGTCCTGGTGGATTAGGCAGCATGATCAGTCAGCCCCACTCCCTCTCTCTCCCTCTCAGGCATTAACCATGGATCTCCCACAGGAGAGCTTTAATGGGCTGAGTTGACCTCTCGCCCAATGACCACACTCATCGGGATTGCAGCTCAGCGCTCGTTGACAAAAATAGCAATATCAATCCTGGAGCAGTGCTTCCCACACGTGTGGGTCAGGGCATCGACAGTGCAGTATGTGTGTAGTTCTGCATGGATTTGTTTTTGCCTGGAAATCTAGGAAATTATAATCTCCAAGGTGTGTGTGTGTGTGTGTGTGTGTGTGTGTGTGTGTGTGTGTGTGTGTGTGTGTGTGTGTGTGTGTGTGTGTGTGTGTGTGTGTGTGTGTGTGTGTGTGTGTGTGTGTGTGTGTGTGTGTGTGTGTGTGTGTGTGTGTGTGTGTTCAAAGAAGTAGCTTCTGTACCTTTCTATGTGGCAGCAAGAGAAACAGGCAGATGAAACTAGTCAGAACATAAAACAATATTTTGGCAAAGTAAAATATAGGTTTGATGTTACTTTAGTGTTGTAGTCAAGTTAAGATAACAATGCATGATTATTGTTCTACTTGATCCTTGGCCTTTATATCGACATCAACGCAATTATAGCTTTTTTATTATATAACTTGCACTGGATGGACAGTTGAATGAACTGTGGTTTAAATGTTTATGAATACATATGTTTTTGAACAGCAGACAACCATATGTCCTTCTGTCTGCCCATGCAGACCTCTTGCTCAGAGCCTCCGAGTATCATTACGCTCATGTTTATTACGCGTGTCTGTGTGGGTTGCGTAAGGCAGAGCTGCCTGAATGTTTGGGTGTGTGCGTTCCCGATGGGCTCGGGTGTTAATCACTGCAGCAGATGCTTCATGTTTAAAACCCCGTGTAAGCCATAATGACTCAAGAGTGTCGGTTAGCGTCTTTCCTCCAGAGCCGCCACCGCCTCGTCACACGGCTCAACTGACCGCCTCCCCGACCGCTGCTGACGTCAGTCTGGACATTTGAGCTACATTGAGATACTTTCTCAGGGAATTATTGTGTCTGTGTGTTTCTTTTATGTTGGAAAATTGCCTTCACACCCAGAAAAGGGCAAAGGACCAAATAAGTAAAAATTAATGCTGTTCACGCAAAAGCTGTTTGGGAATTAGTTATTTTGAATTAAACTCATTTTGCCTCGTTCAGACTATAAAACTATTTTTCCCAAATGACAAAAGCCCCAGTTCAGAGGCAAATCCGTGTTGGCTCAGGGCCCCCGTGTGTGAACTGTTCAAAGATACCGGTTCATCGCACACACATTCCACATATATCTAGCATGCTAATTATTTGGACCGGTCGGAGAGCTAAAACCAACGAGAGGGCGAGGCACTTGTTGAGGGGAAACCTGTCGGAGGGGTTGCTACTTTGCGTGTAACAATAGGAACTTTATTATATGTGTTGCAATGGAAACACACATTTTTGTTGCACCTATAGGGTGTTTGATGTTTGCATGAATAAACATAACGCAGCGGTCTACCAAGGGGAAAGGCTTGTGGAAACATTGGCGCAATCTGATGACTTTGAAAGTAATGTGCATTCATTGTGAACTTTGCTTAACCTGCGTATCGGCACTGAAACCTTCGGAGCCCTTGCATTACTGAACTGGTTACCGGTTCTTCTGGCAAGCATAGACCTGGCTAGTGTGTGTGTAAGAAATACAGTCACGTGTTGGCACATAGCGCATGTCTGGTGGTAATAAATAGATGTATCGGTGAGGCCTGCAGTGTTTTGCTGAAAGCATCTGAAGCCACAGTGAAGCCACTGCCTTTTCTTTGATCACTGAAAGGTAAACAGAAGAAATGTGTCCCTGCAGGTCAAGTTGTTGATTGAGGTTTGCATGAAAGTCATGACCTGCAGTTTACTGAAATGGTGACTGTTGTTGCTGAAACGGTGTTGTACTTGGAAGTGTAAGCGTTTCCACCACCACTCCTAGCTCGACTGCAATAACAGTCCCTTCTGACACCGGCCCATACCACGCTATGAGCAACGTTGTCCCAGCCAGCTGTGACCGCAGGGAGGGGGCAGTCGAGCCAGTTGGGACGCATTCTGCAGCCCGAACACCGTTCATCCAATTCACTCTGTTGTCGTCGGCGTTGTGCAATAACCTGATTTCCTCTTCCTCTGGTGTGGTCGTCTGACCAGTAACTTCTGGTTGTCCACTGGGCGCCGGTCTGTAAAACAAACTGCGCCACCACATCAGTCGCCCCCTGCACCAGGTCACTCAAAGCTAAGCTCAAGACACAGTCTTGGCTTTTGGTTGTACATAAGTTGTGTGTACTAAATGGTTGTTTGTTCATTTTGCATGAGGATTTGATCTGAATCTCAGGCTGTGTTGCGCTTTGTGTTTGTTGTTTGCTCGGGTTTAAAGTGTTTTGGTCAGCTCATGTTGTTTTTAAATTGTATTTTAAAGAGATACATTTGATTTGAAGCTGTGAAAGCAACAGAGATATGCAATGGAACATTAGCTACGCTTCTTTGTAGACAAAATATTTAAGTTGTAGGACTGAAACTGGGGAAAAAACTGTCTAAATAAGCATGTTTCTATATTAAGAAAAGGTTGTTTTTTGGTTGTCTATTCTGCTGTAAATCCGATGATTCAACAAAGAAAATATCTGCCTCCGTCCACAGCAGTGGCGGTTCGTCCATAGGGGGCGCTAGTGCGCCGCCCCTCTTAAAATTTGGAGATGAAAAAAAAAGAAGAAGAAAAAAAAATCCTGTCAAAAAACATTATATGCCAAATCATTTAAATAGTAAATATACCGTGTTGATGCGCTAAATGTGTGTGGGAGACCGTAAGCCCCTGTCAACAACCACTTAAGTTAATGTGAAAAAATATAATATATCGCCATTATCACGGAGAGAAGCCCTCCCTTTTCGAGGCGCTGATCTAACGTGTGTGTACGGCATCGATACAACGTTTCAGTCGTTTTGGCAATGACCGGCTTCACATTGGCGGATGAAACCGGGAATCTTGGTGCGCACAAATGTGCGCACGCGATTGGATTATTCGGCAGATCAGAGACCGTATGTTCCTCAGACCATAGAGCAGTGTTGCCAGGTCCGCGGTTTTCCTGCAGAATCGGGCCACTTTTGAAGTGTTGCTGGTTGAATTTTTGTCCTTGGTTCGGCTAGACCTATTTTGCATGCAAATTACATGAATATCTTTAAATAAAAATCCATATTTTAAATGAAATAATTTATTCATACCCAAATCCTACCAAACTGACTCCAGATCAGCACGTACACACATTTTATTTATGATAATATACTGTATCTAATTACACAAGGCCATTTTAGGACCTAGGTGAAATAACTTGAGGGAAAACTGCTTTTAATGCTGGCAAACTAAACATATGTTGTTACTTTGTAGATATTACAATACATTTGGCAATGATAGCAATGCTGTTGGACTTTAAAATCAGTGTATATGGTTTGGCACGGGCATATTTTGAGTTCTGATATTGGGCTGGTTTTTGGGCTGGTTTTATCTCACAGACCTGGCAACCCTGCCAGGGAGCTCCACCTCCACCTCCACGCAGGTACGCGAGCAACATAGCTAGCAGAAGCTTGTTGTTAGCATGGCGTCGGTGACAGAAAACTCTGTGATATCTCTACGCGAAAGACCTTTCGATCGACGGTCAGATATTGACAAAAAGAGGCTGAAAGAGTTGGGACCCGAACATCCGGAATTACAAATTCAGCAGCAAAGCACTGACCGCGGGAGGACGTATACCCGGAGATTCAACTCGAGCCTATATGCTTGTTCATGGAAAATAATCTTTCGGAGGTATTTTCAGAGACAAAAACACTGCTGAAAATCATCATCACAACTCCCATGACCACTGCTGAGGCTGAGAGGTATTTTTCAACACTGAAAAGGGTTAAAACCTTTCTCAGGAACACCATGACTCAGGAGAGACTGAATGCCTTAGCCATGCTCTCAATGGAAAAAAGGCTGGTCACAAACATGATTGACTTTAATCAGAGAGTCATTGAGAAGTTTGCCAACTTGAAAGAGAGGCGGGCTAAATTTCTTTACAAGTAGTGGGGCCAATGTACAATGTGATGCATCTCTTTCTGAATCCAATGTTTCGTTTGTTTCGTTGTTGTGGACAGTGTTGAGCACTGTGTTCTTGAAATAAAGCTTTGTTTCAATATTCTACTCAAAACCTCTTTTCTTCTCATTGTGGAGTGCTATTTAAACCGCGCCGCCCAACTGCGCCCCCCCCCAAAAAAATTTCACCAGCCGCCACTGGTCCACAGCAGTGTTTACAGTAAGTACAGGAATGTGGGTCCTCCCTGACAGTCATCAGCATGAGGTTGTACGTGTTCCAGTGTGTGATCACTTGGTTCTGATTAGGGATGTCACAAACTGATCTGAAAGATCAATCAATCAGCCATCTTTTTAATTAACCAGTATGACGCCTGATCCCATTTGAGATCCTTTGTTCAGTATTACCCATCATGCACGAGTTACACCACAGGGTGCTGGGGTGAGAGTGTGCTCACCCGTGTGCGCGGATGTGTCTGCGCGCATCACGGCAGAGCTCCGATGCCGGCGCGCGAGCCGAGAAGTGTTGAGGGGGGGAGGTGACTTCAATAGTAGGTAGATGAAAATTACAGGGTGGCGGGCGGAGATTTATAATGGTAGGGGAAACACTGCATGTTCTACATAAATAAGTTATGGTTTTGCATGTATAGCCACACTTAACCTGGTCTACAAATTCTTACTATACTGACTTTATCCCTCACCAATAGTTTGCTTTGCGTTGATTGTCACGAGCCTCCCTGTGTGTCCTGGTCAAGCTATCCACTGTAAGCTGGCTGTCCCTGTTGGCAGCATGCGTGTCATCCGATTGTCCAGAGCCGGCTGTGGCAGAGAGGACAATGTCTCAGTGTCTGTCGGGCGCCCTCAGCGGAGCCGCTTATCCAAGAAGAAACTCTACTACTGAATGGAGGGAAGCCGAAGATCGTCGCTGCTGATCAGCATGGTGTCTGTCCATCTGATGCCTCCCTCATTGTGACCATGACTGCATTCCTCACTTTAACTCATGAGTCATGATACTGTGTATTAATGCACTTGCTATGGTTGGCGTGTATTCACAATTTCAGCTTGCACTTTAAAAGTGCTCTTTGACAGGCTCATCGTTCACGTGCCCCACCACGTAAACACTGGAGGTCGACTGACGACGGATTACAATTATTTGGCCCAGGATAATTGTGACCTAACATTTTTATGTTGTTCAATAGCTAATATTGATATCAATATTCAGGGGGTTAACTGAAGTTTTCTGTGTTCCATAATGGCAATGATTGCATTTGTAGCATTTTCAAATTATGGGACTTTAGAAATTGGAGCGACTAGAGCTGGATTGGCCCGCTGGCCAAATGCGACCTGCTGCTTAAAAAAAAAATGTCCCGCAGTTAATTTTAAAAAATAGACTAGAAGATGGCTTTGGAACATGTATTTTCTATGGCAGAAACTCACAGGTCCAGAAACTCCTGGCTGTGTAACTGGTGGAAAACTACGCATGTACTATTGTTTGTGGATATGGCCAACAATAAAAATTATTTGGTCACCACTGTACTAGAGGAACTAATGTGGAGAAATGGGACACGGAGCTGCTGGATGGAAACCAGAGCTTGGTTTCCTGCATTGACAATAACAGGAAAGCCGTAGGATGACACACACACACACACACACACACTCTCCATGCTTAATTCTTTCTAACAATACATCACGCCACAATGTGTATCTTTTTTAACATAATTGTTTCCTGTGCTGACGTCTAAAGCCTAGAATGGTGTTCTTATCTCCCAATGACGTCCTTGTGCGGTTCGTCTAATCGTCTGACCTGCTCCTGATTTATTGCGTCTCCTCCTTCACAGAGCGGGCGCTCATTGATAATGGGTGATTTATTTTATGTGGGGATTCTTTTATAACGGAAGACTTTAAATAAAACTGTTAGGTTTGTTTACTGTGTACAGTAAAGTAACACCTGACTCAAATAGCATGATTGTTAACAAAACAAAAATTCATGCCGTAAAATATGAATGAAGTAAATATATTTGGACTATAGGTTTAATTTGCATATTAAAAGATCTGCCATTAAGCCTGTGAGTGATTGTGATTGTTCAGGCTGAGGGAGTCTTTCTCCTGACCAACTGCAATGATCTCCAGGCTGGTTCAAGTATAAACTGAAGTGCACACAGAGTATTGATCGCATGTTTTTGTGTGTTTCAGGCCAGTCTGTCCATCTGGGGATGGGGGGGTCTTGGAGTCGTGCTGTTCCTTGTCACCTTTGGACCCTTTGCCATATTCTACCTGGCTTTTTATATATTCTGCTTCATTGGAGGGTGAGCAGGAAGACCACTAAACCATCCACTGTGTCTTTAGAGAAACATGATTGCTCTCTCTCACATTAACAACAACATTTGATGGATGGTTTTTAGCGGTTCTCTCACTTCTGTTTTCCAGGGGCTTTGCGGTCACTCTGCTTTATGGAAAGATCAACTCGGAGAAACACCTGGAAAAGTGCGAGCACTCTTACTTGCCACCCACACAAATTGGTATACTGAAGGTAAAAGCACGCTTAACCACACGTGCATTTTGACCTCGCCTACACAAACAAATGAATTAGTGTGTTGATGGGGTCAGCGTACCATGTCGATCAATAAAGTCTTCATTGGTTGTGTTTCTGTTGATCTCCTTCAGACATTGGATGAGATGAAGCTGGAGATGAAGCCCATCAAAATTGACCGGAGACTAACTGGATCCAGTTTCATTGATGAACCACTACAACAGGTGAGTGTGTGTGTGTGTGTGTGTGTATGTGTGTTTGTGTGTTTGTGTGATATGTATCTCTTACTGTGTATTTGGCCCCTTTTATAAGCTTCACCAGCAACTTGATTGCACCGCTGACAATCAAAATGGTCGAGTATTAAGATTAAGATATTACACATGAAGAATGTTCTGTGTTAATAATAACACGGTTACTTAAATCATGTTAGCAGATGCCGCCGTACTTATGTGGCCTTCTAAAATGGAATCAACAGAAAGTGGAACTGAAAGTTTCTGTACTATTACATTTCATTTAGCTTTTATCCGAAGCGACATACACCGTAGACACGGCTACGGGGAGCAATTCATTCCTCCCTTCAAGTGTCTTGCTCAAGGACACGTCGACTAGCGCGAGCAGAGCCGGGGATCGGACCGCCGATCCTCTGATTGAAAGACTGACCTGCTAACCACTGACCCACAGTTGCCCTTGCACTGTCATTGTTGCACCAACGCTCTTCATTTTTTAAACTCTTTAAAACATTTTTTTTAACCTTACAATGTCGTAAATAGATCGTCTCAAATGATGGTGAGGCAAGAAGAGCTTTTGGCTTTGTTCTGGTTGTCACAGTTTTTCTTTCCACCCAGAGGTTACAACACTACATCAAGCAGCGTGGCCGCAGAGTAAAGTGCAGACACAGCAGTTTGTGATGGTCAGATGACACGAACAGCTCTACTATGGCGCTCCTGTTCCCTCGTCCTCTCTGGGAATGCACACCAATGATTTCAGCAGCATGTGAACCTTGAGTTCTTCAGCACGGCTGAACGTGACATCATGTTGGCCTGCGTCATGCTCTCTGAAAGACATTTGTGGTCTGGATTTTTCAGCCACATTCTCTTGTCTCTTTTCTCATATGCACAAAAAAATACCGTTACAACCAAATCCTTCCTCCTTCTGCAGCTTATATAGAAGCACAGTATGCGGTTACATTGATCCATGTGTGAGCTTGTTTTTATTCTACTACTCGGCTGTATCGCTACAGTATGCCACAGAGCACAACTACATGATTGATTTAGCATCGTTTCCTAGGCCATAATAGTTCAGTAATCTCTGGTTGTAATACTGGACACTGACAATAAAGAGATTGAATTCACCAATCTCGCTCGCACTCGCGGCTCCACCCCTCTCGGTCCAGCTCATTGGGTTGTTGTTTTGACTGTTTCCCCCCTCCATATTTCTCTGTAGGTGATCCAGTTTGCTCTGAGAGACTACATCCAGTACTGGTACTACACTCTGAGCGAGGATGAGTCCTTCTTATTGGAGATCAGACAGACGCTGCAGAATGCCCTCGTCCAGTTCTCTACACGGTACAAGAAAAGTGTTGTCCGTCTTAATATTGAGTGTTTTAACCAAATGTTTCTTTTTTTAATCTTTTTTATTATTATTGGTTTTTTTTAAACGTTCTACATTATTTCTGTGTTATTTTCAAAGGTCCAAAGAGGTGGACTGGCAGCCTTACTTTACCACTCGCCTGGTGGACGACTTTGCCACCCATTTGCGTGTCTTTAGGAAAGCCCAGGATCGCCTCGCTGACCGAGAGGACAAGCAGAGTAAGCAAACCGTTCTGCACACCTGCTCTCTCACTCTCAGGAGTCATAAGTAGGATGTCTGGCTTGTCTTCTTAGTTGATTCCATCTTTAAACAATGCAGTATTGTGATGGAAGTATTTTGATCTTAAAGGAATACTTTAACCGTGACCGTTTGTATATCAACTACCGTTACATTGAATCTTTTCAATGCTTTTCATGCATGGTGAACGGATAATCGAAAAAACAGAGAAAAGCCGTGGTGAATTAAAGTAAACGTCTCATTTATCCAGTCGTGTGCTCGTGGCTGTATTTAAAATATTTCTGCATAAACAGTCTTGCGCTTGTCAGGCTGGTTTGGTTTTTATCTTAAAAGCATGTGTTTGGGTAGAAGCATACAACCGGATAAATGTGACCCGGATTGTACTGCACGAGTTGTGTGATAGTTTGGAAAAGGATATTTTGAAGTAGTGTAGCTGGTTCTTTTTAAAACCGTTTTTTTCTTCCTTTTTTTTCTCATTTAAGGTAACGCGGTTAAGTAATTGACATACAAATGATCATTTTCTTTATTCCTTCATTCAGAGGGTTTTGATCCTCTGACTACATTTCAAGATTTTATTATAATTCTGCTTCGTAAAAATTCTTCCATAATGTTCTGATGAAGTCTGATGATGAAAACTCAGGCATTAATGTCGATAATGACGAAGAGTGATGTTTGAACAGGAGACATAACGGAGGAGCTGGTGGACTCCTTCTTTGAGGCCGAGATGGAGATGGAAAGAAAGATTTGTCGAGACGTAGTATGCACTTCACACAAAGATGAAGAAGGTCAACACACTTTTGTAATGTGCCAGTTCACACGGCCGGCAAGAATAATTCACACAAATGTGTTGCTGTTTGATGCTGTAACTAGTCAAAACTAAACGTGTGCGTGTGCGTGGCAGGTTTTCTTCGGGACTTGTGCGAGTTGCTTCTGTATCTGTTACTACCTCCTGGAGATTTCCACAACAAGAACATGAGATACTTTCTACGGGTGAGTGTACACAAACAAACACAAACAAACACAAAATCTCAGTCCCACTTCCAGTCTGTCAAACGATCACAACACACGTGACTTCCTTGGTCTCGGATGCGAATATGAGGCGCAACGTTGTGCACTCAGTCACACAATATGTCGTACAACCTGTGTTGTTAATTTTTCATGGTTGAGCCGCCGACCAGACCGTGTGACGCCATGTTTGTAGTGTAGACTGAACATAAAAGAGAATGAACCTAAAAAAATGTCATGTGATGGTTTTTTTAAGGAGGTGCTGGCGTGTGGTGTGCTACTTCCTCTGATCAACCAGCTTAGCGACCCGGACTACATCAACCAGTTTGTCATCTGGATGGTGAGAGTTGACACCCATCCAGACGTTTTGTGCAAATAATAAAAAATGTAAAAAACCTAATCAAATTTCATGGGCAGAAACCGCATTGGTTATGTATGCTGTGGATATAAAAATGGATGTCATTGTTATAGATCCGGGACTCCAGCTGTAACTATGAAGCCTTCATGAACATCCTGAAGCTCACAGACAAGCCTGTTGAGCTGCAGGCTGTGAAGGACAAGGTGCTCGAGGAGCTGCAGTACCTCCGCTCTCTGGACACTGCCGGAGATGGTGGGCACTCACTTTTCTCTCACTGCTTTACAGACGCGTGCAAACAGCACGGATATGGACCAGAGTATCAGGTCCAGATGTTGTCCAGGAGCTTTTACACGTATAGCACACAACAGACCATTGTCCGTGCATGCTCAGCTAATAGAAATACTGGCGAGAGCGCGCATGAGACGGGACATGACCCCAAAACACTTCGATCACTTAGCAGCCGGTTCATAATTTGGTCGTAAACAACATGGTCTTTTGCCGTTCCTTTAATTTCCTTGTTAGACATTTTTTCGGTGGCGTCTTTGTGTAAATGTCCACTCTTGCCACGATAGAAACGTCATCAACACCCCCAATGGCTCACTGTGAGTTCGCTGGTCAGTTTGTGTCTCGTCACACATTTGCTTAGATGCACATTACATGGACTTTGCAACCCGTTTGAAAGGATTTCGACATTTGTGTTGTCACATAAAGCTCCTGGGTAATGTCTACATAATGTGTGCGAACGGTGCTTAATTTTCCCGAGAGTATGAAGACGCAAATTGTAAATAAATGCATTCCTTTCATCTCTTCCCTTGATGTCTCTGTTTTTCTGTCCTTTAGATATCAATGTGATCAAGAACCAGATTAACAGTCTTCTGTTTGTAAAGAAGGTGTGTGAGACAAGGATCCAGAGGCTACACTCTGGCAAGGTGAGAGACTTACACTGGAGGATCTCGTAAAGACATACATCACTTATTGTTAGTATGGTGGTAAAGGTTCCAGCTGCAATTGCTCAAAGTCAGTTTGTTGGTTAATTTTTATCTTTTGAAGTCAAACAGACAGAGAAAAGTATTGACCTGGTCTGCTTTGTATATCAGTCTTTATGTATTTTTGTTCCTATGTTATGTAGGAGGTGGACGCCTTGAAGCTGGCAGCCAACTTTGGCAAGCTGTGTGTCATCCCACTGGATCACATCCTCATCCACAACATAGCCCTGCAGTTCTTCATGGGTAATTCTGGAAATGCATCACCACACAGACCATGGATGCCAAACGTCACTGTAGTTCTCCCAAGGACTTAATCCTCAACATTTCTGTTAATATTCTTTATAATCCATAACTCATTCCACTTCTCTCTAATTTATAACCTAAACCTGTCGCTAGGAGCTCTCCTTGTCAGACCCAAATGACCTTTAGGTATCCGATTACCATACAGTGTGTGTTTGTTTGAAAACTGGAAGTCAAGCCAAATTGTGTCAGATCTGGTGTGGAAAATGAGCAAGAGCCAACAACTTAGACATTATGGCCGTCATTCGTCAATCCGTCATAATATCTTAACACGAGATGCAGAACATGCAGCCAAAGGGGCTACACGTTAAAGGCACTGGCCTCCTTTCTATGCATGCAGCTGCAACCAGAGTGTGATGGCAGGCCGACACCAACTCTTGTGTGTCCTTTGTTCCAGACTTCATGCAGGCAGCCGGGGCCCAGGCAGAGCTCTTCTTCTGGCTCACGGTGGAGGGCTACAGGGTGACGGCGCAGCAGCAGCTGGAGGCCATGCATGGCCAGCAGGCAGATGGCAAGAAGCAGTCCAGCGCCACCAAGGGGCTGCTGAAGGCCGCTGCACTGGGTGTCTACGAGCAATACCTCTCAGACAAGGTGGGAGGGATCAAACGAGTGTAACGCTCAAATATTTCAATTTCTTGCCGAATAACATAGAACAGTTTTCTTTAGCTTGTGTAGTCAAGTATTTGTAGCTAACGGCATCAATTTTCTATTTTTTTTCTTCACGGGCAGGCGTTGCCCAGGGTGCAGGTGGACGAAGCACCCGTCACAACACTAGGGGAGAAGCTACAGAAAGACGACCCCACGCCAGAGATATTTGATGAAATCCAGAAAAATGTACTAAATCTCTTTCTATCTGTGTATGAGGGAATTTTATGAATCATGCCAATACTCTGGGAGATGAAATCGTATTTGAAAAGCAAAATAGTGTTTTTCTGTCCACTGTATTTTATTTTATGTTTTTAATTTTGTATGCATTATCTTGCCCCTGTTTCACACATAATTTATCCCAGGTGTATGACATGATGCTACATGATGAGCGCTACTACCCCTCCTTCAAGCAGAGTCCTCTCTATGTCCGCATGCTAGCAGAGTTAGACATGTTGAAAGAGCCGAGCTACCGGGGGTCTGATGACGGCGAGGGAGAATCCTTCAATGGCTCTCCGACAGGAAGCATAAACCTAGTAAGTCTTCTTTACTTCCTGATCAGGGCTCGGAACAATCCGGATATGAAGACGTGCCCGCCATTGTTTGATGAATGATCACTTGTGTCTTGTCATTTCAGTCTTTAGACGACTTGTCCAACTCCTGCCATGATGAGAATATGCACCTCCATGCCTTCATCTCTGACACAGGTACACACACACACACACACACACATTACACTCATTTTGTGAGCATTATTGCCATAGAGTCTAAAGGTGTAAGGTGGTTTATTTAAATCACTCAGGAACTTTTTGCTGGATGTTCACAAAGGTTAACAGACAAAAGGCTGTGAATAAAACTTTTAAGACCCTATGCTAGACACTGGCCAAGTATGCACGCCTGTCAGGTTTTACATTTTTATTTGACTTTCACTTAATTTGGGTGTTGAAACTATTAACTATGTTGAGACTGTGTGAATTAGTTGTGTCTATATTTATACTTACTGTATATGTTAGTCCCTCCTTGCATGTGTTGTCATCTCCTAGCTCGATTCATTATGTTTGCTTTGTCACTTCATACTTTTCCAGTATTCTTTCATTCTTTCATTTTATCACCGTCACTATTTTTCTGTTCTTCCCTTTTCCTTCCTCCTTTCCTGTCATTTTTTCCTTTCTTTTGCTTGCTCCCCCCACCCCCTCTTTTTTATTTTGCCGTCCTTCTTTTCCTGCCTTCATCCCCGCATCTTCCATTCCCATTTTGGATGTATTTCCGGGCGCCGTAGCTGACGCTTGTCTCCCGGGCTTCTGGGGTGCTACAGGGATGTGCAACGACCACGGAAAGACCTACGCGCTGTACGCCATCACCGTGTTCAGACGCAGCCATGACGGCAGTGAGGACTGCTGGAAGACCTATCGCCGCTACTCTGACTTCCACGACTTCCATATGAGGATCATTGAACAGGTGTGTGTTCGTGTGTGTGTGTGTGTGTGTGTGAAATGGTGTTTGTGTACCAGTTGTCAGCAACATCTCTATCCCAGAAGAAGTTTAACATGAGTGTTGAAGCATGGCGCAACGTCTCGTGAACTAATTGTCTCTTTCTTTGCGGCATATATTCTGTTTTAGTTTGTGAACTTGACGTCGATCCTCAAGCTGCCAGGGAAGAGGACGTTCAACAACATGGACAGAGACTTCTTGGAGAAAAGAAAAAGAGACCTCAATACGTACCTACAGGTAACTATTTCATGTCTTAGTGTTCGACTTTTCTAATTATTAATGGCTTTGTTGTCTCACATCATTTTATTGAGTGTATAACAGTAACTGTGTGTGTGTGTGTGTGTGCCAGTTGCTGCTCAACCCAGAGATGGTGAAGGCCTGTCCAACGCTGATTCCTTATGTATATGACTTCCTAGAGAACAAGGCCTACAGCAAGGGCAAGGGAGAGTTTGCACGCAAGGTTACAACATTTAAAAAATAATAACAATTGTTTCAGTTAAATGTATTCACTACTAAATAACTGCATAATGATATATATATATATCATTACACACACACACGCATACACACACACACACACACACACACTTAGTCACTTTTATTCAATCGCACTGATGATTTTTTTGTTTCTTCCCCATCAGATAGACACATTTGTAAATCCTCTGAAGAGTTCGATGAGAAATGTGTCCCAAGCGGTGAAGGGGCTGCCGGACAGTCTGGCTGAAGGCATGACCAAGGTCTCTGACAACATGGGCCGCATGTCAGAAAGACTGGGTCAGGACCTCAAACAGTCCATCCTCAAGGTAACGGAGCGAGCACTGTGCATCTTAGTCGAGGAAGCAAAGTAATGAACTGATTGTTTTGCTTCTTTTTTCTGTTTGATATAGTCCAATAGATTTTTGATTTAACAACACTTAACTCAAAAGCAAAACAACGGCAAACATATTTCACATCAGACATTACGAAAAGTGGATTTAGTGAAGTTGGTGTCATCGCTACTTTTTACATTCAGTGTTGGACCTCGGCCCACTGAGGCTCCCTCAGTCCCAGACTCTGAGTTAGTTTGACACACTGAGCAACAGCTGCTTCACATGCTCAGTGGAGCCTGTGGGACTCTAACTCTTCTGTGTGATGGCTGATATGCTTCACGTATTTTTCTCTTCTTTTTTTCCAGGTGCCTCCACTCCTCCCAAAGTCTGACATCGACCCTGAACACTGTCGGGTTTCTGCTCAGCTTGATGACAACGTGAGTCCGAGGGCACGTTGGGAGCTGCGTGCTAGTTTTCTGTCTTTCTTTCATGTCCTTGTTCTTTTTTAATATATCTATATACATTCATATGTTCATCTGTGTGTCTAGGTGGATGACAACATCCCGCTGAGGGTAATGCTGCTTCTGATGGACGAAGTATTTGACCTCAAGGAGAAAAACCAGTGGCTGCGCAGGAACATCAAGAACCTGCTGCAGCAGCTGATCCGAGCCACGTACGGAGACACCATCAACAGGTCAGACACACATCATACACGGAGCCGAATGAAATAAGTACACAGAATAAGTTCTACATATTAGAGACAATCTCTCGAGCGTGCAGAATAAAGGGAGGTAAATGGCGTCACACAGAACACAACCTGAATCACTTGTTCTTTGTCTCTAGGAAGATTGTGGACCATGTGGACTACTTGACATCACCTGAGCAGGTTGCAGACTACGTCAAGAAGTTCAGGTAACCCTTCCCGTGTCCTTTGAGATAGCCGATTGGTCAGAAGAGTAATGAATGACCCTCAGTGGCTCTGTCTTCGCACAGGGATTCCTACTGGCCCAACGGTATTCTGGCGGAGACGCCGCCCCGTCGGGATAAGAGCATCCGCATGAGGACACGAATAGCTGCCAAGACCAGTCTGTTGGGCATCATGCCAGGTGAAAACACACACACACACACTTGATCTAGTTATCACCCAGCCCCAATTTCTATTGAAACATATTGTTGGAGAACACTGAGCCTCAGAGAACTGAATATGGACACACAGAAGGCAAATCATACCAGGGTGCATTTGTTTTCCATCTTTCCTCTTCACCTTTCACTTCAATGTTCCTTTAGCGTCATGGCTCTGTTATCCAACTCAAAAGGTTCCTTCTTTTCATTTCCCGGTGGCTCCTGACTGCACACTTCTCTCCCGACCTCAGACGAGCTGAAGCACATCATCGGAGCGGACACCACGAGAAAAGGCATCCTCCGTGTCTTCGACATGTTTCAGTACCAACCCATGAACCGTCGGCTGGTCTACGTTCTCCTGGAGGGCTTCTTGGAGACGATGTTCCCCCAGTACAAATTCCCCGAGCTCTTTGTCAAGTTGCACTCCCGCTCGCCACGCATCCAAAAATATGGCCAGAAACTCAAATCCTCCTCCCTCAAGAGGTGACAGGAGACGACAGAGGCAACAGGACATGGGCCGACTAGAACCGCACAGACTCGAGAGCTCAGAGTGTGTGTGGGGGGGGGGGGGGGGCTGGATGTGAACGTTGAGGTATGTGTGTGATTTCTGCCCTTTCACTTCCCTCACACACACTCCACTTACTGATGATTTCTGTCCAGACAGAATTGATGGATGAAAAACAGACACTCTGCCCTCCTCTCACTCTGTGACACACACACACACACACACACACACACACGACTGGACATAGCAGTCTTATCTTTTAGTTTATATATTTTGCTCTTCCTTTTTGGACTTTTTAGTTGCGTTTAACTTTATCCTGGGCCAGTCAATGCTGCTTTCTCCTGGTCCAGAGAGCAGACCACGAATACTGTCTTGTTTTTAAACTGCAGGAGTCGAAAGCATAGACCCACACCTTGCCTTACCTTCCCGCTTCTGTCTCTTGGTCAGTTCCCTCGAGCATCCGAGTCATCTGGCCACTCGGCTCAGACAAACTTACCCTCATGCTGTAGACATTTCTCTGCAAAGGCTGCACACTTTATTTTTTCCTTCTTCATCGCAACCAAATATGTCAATCGCACTGGGTTGAAAAGGTGTTGTTTTTAAAATGTGACTGAACAAATATGGATTGAAAGAGATGATTTAGATTTATATTGTCTGCATCTTTTCCAGCCTCAATGCCTCTCTTGAGACGGAGGTTGTTGTTGTTTTTCTTTTCAAAGTGTAACATCCAATGTACCACCCACGATCCTGAAAGAATAGATCCCCCTTTAATGCTACGGTCATAACCTGTGACAACCAAAGCTCATGCTGATGTGTGTGTGTGTGTGTGCGCACTGGTTTAGTGTTGGGATACTCTGAACATTATTGTTCTTCACATCCTTAATCATGTGAGGAAACAGAATGCAAAGTTGACCTTTAACGACCTAAAAGGTGAGTCTGTGAGGACACGCAGCTGTGGGAGGCTCGGCTCACTATCAAAGAATGTACTCTGGTCTCGTGTATTTGGCTCGTGTAGAATTGTGTGTGTGTGGTGGTGTGCGAGTGTGTGTTTAGCACAAAGACGCAGTCTTCAGTCGAAACGTGTGCCAGTGTGAGCCAGTGAACCAGCCTTAAACCTCCACCCAGTATCTACTGACCACGAGTCTCGCTAGAGGTAGCCCCCCTTCACTCGACTGAACGTTACAAGGAAATCAAGAGATATGGAGGTATACACACTTTTATTCAGAGAAAATGTCTTTCATTTTGTGCAATATTTGTTTTTCTTTAATGCATGTGCATTTTGGATAATTCTATACTTAGGAAGGTGATTCATATTGTTTTAATAGTAGAAAACATGAAAGAAGCTTCCCAAGAAATGTCTTCTCATCCCAACAACTCAACATTCCGTTGTTGTAAAAAGTACAATGTTTATTTTTACAGACTTGTTTTATAAGTCTGAGTTTTTTCTGTTTTGGGTGTTTGGGGGGTATTTTACACCCCTCGCCCACTCCTACAGAATCGTGTGTTTTGGGCATCAGTTGGGCAGTGGCAGGGGGTTTTCTGTGTAGCAGCCGGATCATGAGCTCATTGGGCTATAGCTGGCTCAGAGGCGCCTCAGACAACGGCTTCTTTTTAACTCATAAGTGGCGTTTTATGCATTCAAGCCTGTTCTGTTGAGTGTGAACGGATCTTTGTTGTTATTAACTGACAGCTGGAGGGACTCGTGTCCTGTCATGAGCACTTACCGTAGCAACTGTGGGAGAGCCATGGGCTGGACCGAGCCCCGTTCTGCTGCAGTCCCGCGACGGGACTCCCTCGTCTGCTCTGATTGATTTGCTTGCACTGAGCAGCCCTCGTGGACTCCGATTGGCTGAATAGGAGAACATGAACTGGAGCCTCCCTTACTAGGAGGTGAATATTTTGTTCCCACGGTGGAGGTGTCACTTCTAACTTTCTGCACATCTCTCCATACAGGAAGGCTTGTCTTGTTTTTTAACCCCAGTATTTATGAATCCGATTATGAAAAAGTGTGCATATCTGTGTACAGTATGTGTTAATAGTGTGCCTAAATGTACCGTCAACTCTATTTTCATATTTTTCTTTAACCTAAAAAAAAAAAATCAGAATGTCATGATCATTTATGCGACTGAAAATGACTTTAGGGTGTTTCTTTGCATCATGCTTATCAAACTCTTCCTTGTGAGCTGTTGTGCTCAGATCAGTATAACACTAATAAAAGGTAACTCAAACTAACGAGGGCGATGCTGGTGTCGGTAGGTCTGTTTGCTGTGTTGTGATTTGTGTAGATTTTCAGGTTGAGTGGTTTGTGGTGTGGTTTCCCCGAGCAGCTGAACGGCCTCACATTAGACAGACCACTGACTGCTATCAAATCATCTCGTTGCCGTCTGGTTTTGATGTTTGCTCTTTATCTTGTAGGAACAGTCAGTTGGAAGCTCTGATCAACAGACACAACAGAGCAACAGATACATTATGAAATACCTCTGAAATACTTGACGCAAATGTCCCTACTTCCACAACACATTCTCCTTCATGGTGTAGAACTGTAGATACTCTTAGAGTTTAGCTTGATTTAAAATGTCTAACTCAAAACATTGAGTAATAGAATTGTTGTTTTTCTTGTAATGATTCCAAAAGTAAGTTTTTGCTTATTGGTAAAAACATTAAAATGGTTCATGCATTAAACTAAGAAATATTTATAAAAGTGTTAATGCCAAACGTTTCAATGATTTGATTTTAAAAAATTGCCTCTGATTAAATATCATCTTTTAATTCAACAAATCACGAGCTTCCAGTGCTGTGGGACCTTCGGTCCACCAGCTGGGTGTCACATCGTCCTGATTATCCCGCAGCCAGTTGGAAGGTTAACCCTTTAACAGCCGTCACGTCGTCTTCTTCTTCTGTTTTCCTACCGGGTCTGTGAGGATGACGACCCCCCACGCAGCCACGCCTGAAGGATACAACACGGTACATGACTTCAAAAGACGACAATGGACGCGATACTTTAAAGCTACGTAACTCACAAGCAGCGAACGTGATCTGCGCCACCGTGCCCATCGAGGTCGGGCCGCCTTGCCGCAGCACTCTGCGGGCGGCGATGTACACATACGCTCCGGACAGGATCAAGCCGCTGCCGGAGAGGACCCGGCAGCTCCAGCAGCTCCGAAACTTCTGGCTGGCGCTTGACCCGAGGGCGGCGGCTCCTCCTGCTGCTCCTCCTGCTGCTCCTCCTGCTGCCGGCGCCTCTGGTGCTGTTGACATTGTGCTACAGGACGCGCGCTAATGCGAAGAGACTTCCTGGTCAAGCACGTACGGTGACGTCAGAAAACATGAGATAACTAAATTAACATGAGTACGTTTCTTGAAATGAGCCTCGTGTGTTAAAACAATGTGTTCAGGTTCATAAGTACAATGTCACGAGCAAATGTTATGCTGGTTGTAGAAAGAGCAGATGATAAAGAGGTTCCGGGTTATGTAAGTGTTTCCTGTCTTGTGTTTTTCAAAATAAAAGTTTGTATAGCTAGATAGGTTCTTTTATCGAGAGAGGGCGAGTGCAATCACTGGCACCGACAACTCAGTGGCAAGTCTGTGGCAAGTGCCGCTCGGTGCCAGTACTAGTGCGTTCGGATAACATCCATCATGTCTCTCGGGGAAGAAACAATGCTTTTGCAGTTTTTTGTTCTTGTCAGTTTCTCTCTGGCGTCGTCAGTCGGCCAGACGGAGCCAGTCGAGGACTCCTGGTACGTCGCCGCTGTGTACGAGCACAACGTGATCCTGACCCCGGAGCCGCGGGGCCCCTCGTCCCGCGCCGCCGCCCTGCGGCACATGCAGAGCAACCTGAACATCTACGAAGAGCAGGCTGCCCGGGCCGCTCTGCAGGTCTGCTCAGCGGGGAGTCCATGGTTACTATTTCAGCCAAAGAAACCGTCTCGCTTAATGTTCACTTCAGAACACTTCTGTTTATCCAGCATCCATATCCTTGATTGAAAGTAAGGAAGAAAAGCAAAACAATTGGGCTTCAAATGAAGTTAACTCAATCCAAAAGAAAGTTGTCCTGACTATTACATGAATGTGAATGTATAACGTTGCACTCTATTGGTCTTTAGACCGTTGAAGTAAAGCCTCAGATGTTGCCATTGCCATTTGCACCACTACTGGACATGGCAGTACACCTCCTTTTTATTTATTTTAAATATATATTACTTTTAGTAATATTTCATCTCTGAGCTCACTAAATATAACGGAATTAAAGTTTCCCCAGCAACAGAAAGAAATCCCTCATATTACACAGACCACTCACTGGTATTTAAGTTTCTGTGTGACCTATGACATTTTTAAGATTAAACAATAATTAAGTCTGACATCAGGATAGGATGTATTTCTCTGTATGCTGATATATGGATGCACATTTAATGTCATTTAATGTGACTTCAGTGGAGTAATTAAGCTCCATGCTGTGCCCCCTTCTCCCCTTCAGGGGGCCCAGATCCTGGTGTTTCCAGAAGATGGTCTTCAGGGTTTTAACTTCAGCCGTTCGTCCATCTCTGGCTACCTAGAAACCGTTCCTGACCCCCAGCAGGAGAGCTGGAACCCCTGCACTGAACCAGGCAAACACAACAACACCGAGGTGCAGTATCACACATTCAGATCTGATGTTATTGTGTGATGTAAACAATAATTACGTGAACACCGGTTTAAACATAAAACATTAACATAAACACATAAGTAGAGAGGAGAGAGGAGCCAGTGGGGTTTGGCTTATCTGGTTCGAGGTTGGGACTTTCATAAAGTTATGAGGAAAACCCAGAACTTGTTGGACTGATTTATTCCTTATACACCCACGTCGCTTACATTATGATTGAACAGGCATTCTGACATGATGCACGCGCATGGAGACACCAGTCTGTTCACATAATCCCGTCTGCGTGTGGCTGTGTTCCACAGGTTCTCCAGCGTTTGAGCTGCATGGCCCGTCGTTACGACCTCTACCTGGTGGCCAACATGGCTGACCTGCAGCCCTGCCCCCTGAAGACCGCCCCCTCCTCCTGTCCATCTGATGGACGCTGGCAGTTCAACACCAACGTGGTTTTCAGGTACAATTAAATCAAAGTAGTTTCACTGAAGTCCAGCAAGTGGACCAACGCATAATTCCCTCGTCGATGGGAACCGTTTACAGAATGTTCTGTCGTTCAGGTCCGATGGCCAGCTGGTGGCGCGCTACCACAAACACAACCTCTACTTCGAGGAGGCCTTCGACGCGCCGCCACAACCTGAGATCATTACGTTCGATACTCCTTTTGCCGGAAGATTTGGTCTCATCACTTGCTTCGACATCCTGTTCCACGCGCCCACAGTTACCCTGTTGCAGAAGGTAGAACAAGAGCCACGCTTCACCCAACTCCACGTTCCTGTGGTCGGTCTCCTCTTTTCCTCACATCCTCCTCTCCTTGGACCCCTTTTAGCGTGTCCGGCAGCTGATCTTCCCCACCGCCTGGATGAACCAGCTCCCTCTACTGGATACGATCCAGTTCCAGCAGGCTTTCAGCTTAGGCGCCAATGTCACCCTGCTAGCGGCCAACATCCGTAGTGACCGACTGATCATGACAGGAAGTGGCATCTACACCCCTACTTCTGCCACTTATCACCACGCCCAGAAAGGAGACCCAGAAGAGGGAAGGCTGCTGGTAGCCAGGGTGCCAGTCTTAGACCCCCTGCTGATGGGGCAGAGCGTGTTCATGGAGGGGGCGGTTCGGGAGGCGTGTCACAAAGAGAGCTGTTCTGCTCCTCCTGAAACTGCTTCTTCGGTTCTTCCCTCCTCCGCCACCTTCGTCTCATCCATGATGCACGACTCATTCACATTTGTCCTCCTAAACGAGCCAGAGGGCGTAGTGAACGTGTGTCATGGCACCTTTTGCTGCCACCTGCAGTACCAGCGGTTACCACCGGGTGGCAGTACAGAGCTCTACGCATTGGGAGCATTTGCGGGAACTCACACCGTAAACGGACGCTACGCCCTGCAGGTGAGAAAGAGAAGCGCCGGGGCTACATGACTGCGTCATGATGCTCGCGTCACGTTTGCCATCCATGTGTTGCAGGTGTGTGCACTAGTCCGCTGTGCAGGGTTGGAGGTCAGTTCTTGTGGACAGGAAGTGGAAGAGGCAAAGTCGAAAATGGACTTCCTGTTAGAGGGGAGATTTGGGACCAGATACGTGTACCCGTCAGTTCTGGTGAACAAGCTGGTCCTGGAGCAGCCGGAGCGTCTGGAAACCGCTGCAGATGGCCGAGTGACCATGAAACACTCAAAGATGACCGCTGGGCTGGTCACTGCCGTTCTGTACGGACGAATGTATCACCTGGACAATGAATGAACTGATGCCAGGAGAAAAACATCAGACATTTAAAAAACTGATAATACAAAAGAAAAAAATTCTGACCAAGACCGGTAAATGACAATTCGGGTGTTAAACATTTGTCTTCTGTCAGATATAAACTGCTATAAATAAAAAACAAATCCCTTTATTTATTCAATACTTAATCTTTACAAACTTCACTAGTAGCGTTCATCCTCTGCCTGAAAGTTTTTGTTGTTTTTTTAAAGTCAATATTTATCAATGTTCTCTCTCTCAACACACGCGCTCACACTCACACCACACACACACACACAGTGTCAGCCCCTGTCCCCAGTCTCTTGTACAGTACACAGTCATTGAGTAGTTACCTTAAGCAGCTAATTGGGGTCATCTATCAAATGACTCCTGGACCAATCATCAAGTAAATGCGTCTGACAGTCGCCTGCTGCCCTGAGCGGTTCCCATAGATTCGATTAAACGATTAAATAATGACTTCTCCAAGGAATTGGAACGTGGTGAACACGGACGCAGCATTAGCAATGTGCGTGAGTGACAGCCATCAGTATCTGCCAGGAATAAAAACTCAAGGACAGTAAGGAAAACAGTAATCAATCTCCTGGTCCCATAAAATTATCATCTGTCTTTTTCTTTAGACAATAATGCCGATAAAGGTCCTCCGAGCGTCTCTCCAGTAGACGCTCTTCTCGTGTTAATTGAAGGAAAACATGTGAAAAGGCTTCAAACCACTCCAAGAAGTATCAGCAAAGTGTAGATACTTAATTTAAAAAGGAAACCGTTGCTTGGAAATTAAAAAGACACTGGCCACGTTACTGACCCTACAGTGATGGTGTCTCACCTTATTCTGTTTTTTAGTACATTCCTTTTCACCCCATGGGTATGCACTTATTTGGAACAAAGGTTACTTTTAGATTAAAGAAGCTTACCTACAAATAATGACCACACTGGCGCTATTTTCTCCCTCTTTTAGTTCCTCGTCAGTGATCTATTAAGGTTCCTGAGTGGCGGGCTAGCTGGTCAGTCGGGTGGGGCTCTGTCCAATAGCAGGTCTGTCCTCAGTATGTCTCCGAATCGGAGTCATTCAGTTCATCATCGCCAGAGACGGAGGTCAGCGACCGCTCCGGTCTGGAGTACGAAGCATGGTCAGGCCTCAGAGAGGGAGGGGCATCGAAGGCCACGCCTTTGGAGACGTGGTTGTTGGTGGGGTGGTGGTTGATGACTGTCTGAGTGAGAGAGTTTGCAAGCGAAGCTGCTATGGTGACCATCGGGGAGGTGGGCATCATGGAGTTGAGGATGAGTGCGAGACAGTCAGCCACGTCACGATTGGGAGCGCAGGCCAGAGCAGGAGTGTAACCTAAAGATTAGAGAGTTATATTATTCATTATCGTGAGGTCAAGGTCACTTTGGCCTTTGATCAACAGATTCTAATCAAGTGGGTGTTTGTTCCTTTAAATAAAGCTTTCATGAGACATAAATGGTAAACATACGTACAGGACGGACAACCCCAAAACATAAACCCTCTGGTACGGTCATAAATACATCATGGTGTAGTATGCTATGAAAATGTCATAGTATATGAATTTGTCCCGATTGGTTTTCAAAGCCATTACACAGAAACAAATATACACATAGCTCATGGTGAGGGCAGCTATTGCAGAAGGAATACAACTTGTGCTTAAGCAACATTTTCTCCAACTAACAGCTGACAGCAGCCAGAGGAGCAGACACCCCGGGTGAAGTCATGAAAGAGTCACATTAGTATAGGACAAGAGTTTGGTGAAAAAAATCTGAAAAAGTCATCGTATAGCATGTCGAAAAAGGTCGCAGTGTAGTATGTGAATTAAAATCATCAAATAGTCATGGAATAGAAATTTTGAAAAAAGAATAGTATATCGAGAAAGGTAATTTAAATTCATGGTATATGTCAAAAAAAGTAATAGTATAGAATGCTATTACTGCGTTTAGAAGAATATGACAGTAGGGCATAAAAACATTTGTGTGTGCGTGTCAGCGTCAGCAGAAAGATGATGGCTGACCGTTCTCGTCCACTGCCAACACACTGGCTCCTTTCCTCAGCAGCTCCTGGACCACCACTGTCAATCCCTTCTTGGCTGCTACATGCAGGGGCCTGAAAGAAAGGGGAGGGGTTTAAAATGCAGTCCGACCGGAGTAGACTAGCCAACAGCGCCGCTGAAGGAACGCCACGTACGTCTGGAGAGCCGTGTTGGTGCAGTTGATGAGGTTCTTATCGCTGATCTTCTCCAGAATCAACAAGGCACTCGTCTCATGACCCTCACAGGAACAGAGAGCAACAGAGTAAGAAATATAAAATAAGTATAATCGTAGCTGTCTTGCACAATCTGGAAATAATTCACTTTGACTTGATCAAATTCGTGAGTTGTCCCTAATTCATCGACCATGTACCTGTAACGTGTACCCATGGTTCATCTTGAACATAAAAGGAGGATGTATATTATGTGTATGTAGAACTGATCCTCTTGAACGCACCTCCGTCTCTGGAAGTGGTTGTTACCTTGCTGCACGCCAGGTGTAATGCTGTGTTCCTGTTTGTATCCTGCAGGGTGAAGTCTGCTTTGGCACTGCTCACCAACATCTCTGGAACACACGCACGGCGACGGTTACACGTCAACGGGTTGGAGACGAACAACCGACAGTGTATCTGAGTGTCGGTGGGTGTACTGACCCACAGTATTGGTCTGTCCGTTCAGAGCGGCCATCATCAGCGGTGTGCTGCTTATGTGTGTGTCAACGATGTTTGCCTGAGCTCCCTGGCTCAGCAGGAGGGAAACGCACTCCACGTGGTTGGAAAAAGCTGCGGCGTGAAGGGGGGTCCTGCATTGACACACACACACACACACACACACACACACACACACACACACACACACACACACACACACACACACACACACACACACACACACACACACACACACACACACACACACACACACACACACACACACACACACACACACACACACACACACACACACACACACACAGAGAGAGTTGACAATATACCAGCAGAGTTTGTGCTCCCCTCCAAACATCTTCTCACCATCATCATCATCTTCATCAGCTCTCACCTGCCCTTGGAGTCAGTGGTGTTGACAATAGTTGTGCCCATGGAGTCAATTAACATCTCAGCCACGCCCTCATTGTCGCTCATACTGAAATACACACACACACACACACACACTGTCACATACCTTCAGACGCACGGCGATCGACATGAAAACGTTAATCGGCACACGTCGTCTTACACGGCACAGTGCAGGGGACTGAAAGAGTTGCCCTTAATCTTCTTGAACACTTCTTGGTCCAACAGCACCTCCACGCAGGCGTCATATCCTAGGGAAACAAAGGGACGGACGTGACTCCTGCTCCGCTGCGGTTTCACACGCAACAGGCGTGTTTCTCGAGTGTCCCAGTACCGTTGTAGCAGGCCCAGTGCAGTGGTGTGTAGCCCTGGTTGTCAGTGAGGTGTGTGTGTGAGGTGGTGCTGCTGGTGGCCTGCAGAAGGGCCCCCAGGACACCCACACGGCCACAGGCGGCCGCCAGGTGGACAGGGGAGCGGCCCAGGATGTCTCCGACACACACACTGGCCCCACGCTGCAGGAGAGCCTCCACACTCTCCTCCTGGCCGGTCACCGCCTGTGTGGAAATGAAGAAAGTGGAAAATAGTATTTTTACAAATCGTACAACAACATATTGTATATAAAGCTGCAATATTCGTGAGTGCATGTGAATGTCTCACCCCTCGGTGGAGGGCCGTCCTCCCCCAGCGGTCCTGATTGTCGACACTGGCTCCTTGGCTGAGCAGAGAGTACACACACTCTGTGTGTCCATTTAGCACTGCCAACATCAGAGGGGTCCTGTACAGAGTGTGGAAATATGACATAAGCCAGTACTTATACTTATAAATTCATGAAACAAGTTAAAGTAATCTTCTCAAACAAAAGAATATCAGATAATCTCAGTGAAATTAAGCCGTTTGTTGTCGGTGTACACACTCACTGTCCATTGGCATCTTGTACATCCACATTAATGTGTTGGTTGTTGGTGCTTATGAGCAGGCGCAGGCACTCTGGGTGGCCATTCATAGCTACGGCACACACACGCGCACACACACAAACAGACACACAAGCATGACTTTCTTTTTCTAAAGCAACAGCATATTTCTATTTTATTTTGAAAGTGTGCATCCAAACATGTTTCTGTGGTTGTATGCGTCTGTGTGTGTGTGTGTGTGTGTGTGTGTGTGTGTGTGTGTGGTATACCTGCAGCGTGGATGGCTGTCTTCTTCTGTGTATAGTCACAGGTCATGGGGGAGGAGCCATGGTGCAGCAGCATAGAGACGCACTCCTGGTGGCCCTTGGAGCAGGCCAGGCTGAGGGGTGTTCGGCCTTCTGGGCTGCAAACATCCACTTCCAGTAAGGACGACAAGAGAACCTCTAAAGCGCCACAGTGTCCATGGTAAGCCTAAACCAACGGAAGACACTTCTTTTATGTCGAATAGTAGCAGCCATGGCAGAGATGGTGGAATCCTGTATGTGAGAGAGACAAACAACCAAATACAGACACACTGTATTGTAAGACACACCCACATCTAGAACTCACCGCCAGGTGGAGCGGACTGACGGGGGCCTGGCTCTCTGAGTCACTCATGATGTCTGTTCCGGATGTCTCCATCAACTGAAACAGAGAGATGGTCCAATATTACTATTACAATCCAGGTTTGTAGATATAGCAAGTTGCACAAAGATTAGGCCATGGTCACCCTGCTGCATTTGGTCCAAATGTATTGAAGGAGAGATTTGGGGGGAGTGCTACGAGGAGTTTTAGGTTAAAAGTGTTTTGCCTTCCAAATGCATAAAACGTTGACCAGCCAATTGTTATCCAACCAGTAACACGATAGAAGAGTTCTCACAGTAGCTGAGGATCTACCCACTCTGTTCCCCATTTGTCCAACAGAGGGCGCTACGCACAGAAAACAAAACAATCAATAACAGGGCTCACCACATCGAGAGGTGTCTCACTTGCCATCTGAAAGAAACACAGACAAAGGCCGTTTATAATACTATGACAGGTGTACTTGTGTGCTGTAGTTTTCCCATCAGTTCAAAAAAAATCTTTTAGCACATGGAGATGTTCAGATTGTCTGACCGTCTGTCGGACATGCAACATATTGGTCACTCTTGGAGGAGGCGGTACACACCAGTTCCAGGCAGAGTGTGCGTCCATAAGCTGAGGCGTAGTGCACAGCACTGTAACCCTGCTTGTCTCTCATTCCTGGATAGGCGTCGTTCCTCAACAGGTACTCCACACATCTGACAAAGACCAAAGAGAGGAGGATATTGTTTTAAATATGAATGTTTAAACATTGTCTCACTCAGGATTTTGTGTTACACTTTGACTTTATCAGTGAAACACAGAGTAGAACGTACTTTCCATCCGTGTCAGCTGCAGCAGCGTAGTGCAGGGGGCTGCAGCCTCTCTGGTCCAGCTCATTGATGCTTGCCCCAGAGCCCACCAAGGCAAACACACAGTGGTAGTTACAGTTGGCTGATGCATAGTGTAGTGGGGTCCTGGAATGATCAGAGCCGATAACAGCTATTATTTACGACAGCGAGGACTTCAAACTCTACTCCCAAAATGTGGTCAAAAGTCTTCCTCGGTTTTCAGACCTTATTTCTATTCCTAACATTTCTAGAATTAAACTACATTCTTGGCTCACCTTCCAAAGTTGTCTCTCCTGTTGAAGTCCGCTCCGATGTTTAACAGCAGTTTCAGACACTCCAGGTTTCTGGTTGGAGAGACAACCGTGATGTTTGGCTAACATACCAGTCTATCGTAATCAAGTGCACAGATAATATTTCAGTACGTAAGAGCGATGAAAAAACAAAAACAAAGTGTGAACACCGTTAAATAACAGACAAAGAAAAGCCGTAAAGAGATGAAACAAGGCATTGAGCAGGAATGATGACTCACCCTCCAGCTGCAGCAGCATGTAGACAGGACCTTCCAAAGTCATCAGGGGTGTCCATGTCAAACCCTGCAAAAAATATGTGATCAGCATCAATTAGGACGTCAACTAGGTATTTACAGTGACAAGAATGGTGTCAGCATGAATGTACCTGAGGACAGCAGCTTCCTGCAGCAATCCGAGAAGCCGCTAAGAGCTGCCAGGTGTAGAGGGAACATCCCATGAATGCCTCTCCTGAAGGCAAAGAAGGCAAGCCATCACAAGGTGTAAGGTGTAAGAGCATGGGTGCATTATTGACAAAGAATTACAAAAACGGTTCCATTTTATATTTGTGCGTCTCACCATTAAAGCACATATTATATTCAGAAGGAAGCTAGGTAGACAGATGGTTGAATATCAATTGTTACTAACTTGGCGGTGTTGGCTCCGTGTTTGATGAGAGCCGTGATGATGAGCTCATGGCCATAGCGGGCAGATATGTGAAGGGCAGTGTTTCTGCTCTTGTCCTCACAATCGATCTCGGCTCCTACGCACACATTGTAAAACATGTTTTTATGTGTGTATTTCCATTAAAACACTCACTGAAGCAGACGGCACACTGCAGGGGCTCTCACCATTTTGAATGAGGGCCTGAGAGCAGGAGAACCTTCCATGGGTCGCTGCCATGTGAAGGGGGGTTTTACCATCCTTACTCTGGACAGATGGAGGGAGAGACAGTGGAGGTAAGACGAGCGGTACAAAGACAATGAACATGATGTCTGTTCAGACCTGGACAGTATAACCGAACTGCAGTGCATGTATATGGACATTTACAGTAAGTGCAAGTATGGGAAGCTGACTCAGCTGAGTCTGATGAAGTACTGTCGTGTAAGAAAGCGAAGCATGAACAGAAGCTATCTTAGACCCCCTTTTGGACCACACACACACACATAGATATATATATTCCCTGAGCAGCTTGCAGCCTCAGGGAGCCCCCCCCCCTGTCATCCTCCATATGGCCTTGCATCTTGAGGCTGTGGAGACCTAATATCAGTTTCCATCAATGCTACCAAAGTGTTAACCACTGTCATTTCAACTTTCTCCTCGATACTGGGCAGGAAACAGACGACGACACAGGCTTCTTATCTCTGTTCTTTTGATAATATAAAGGTCTACAGTGGATGAATACAGTCAATTTAACTACACCAATAAGAATGCAAATACCGTTTATCAGCTACATTTGGCTGTTTTAGTGTTTGTGTGAAGGTGTATCTTCATATGAACACACCCGCATGTTGATGTGAGCGCCGTGGGCCAGCAGCAGCTCCTGGCACAGCGCCCCCTGGCGTGAGGTGGAGGCAAAGTGGAGAGCAGAAAACCCCCTCTCATTCACCTGAAGCAAAGTACCAAACAAAACCATGAAACACACACAATCATCACGCACATACTATCTCGCACAATGACACACACACACACCTGGTTGACGTTGGCCCCCGCCTCGATGAGCTCACTGACCACCACGTCCTGTCCATTGTAACAGGCCAAGTGGAGTGGCGTGTTGCCATAGCCGTTCACCTCATTGATCTACACGAGGTGAGAAGCAGTTTTATTGTCCAGCGATGCCAAACATTGTGTATCTACAATTAAAGATTTAGCAGGGTCAAAGCGCCATGGGACATTATATACGGCATGTGCGTATCTGTGAGTCTGTACTGACGTGGACCCCCAGGCTGAGCAGGTAGTGCACTGTGCTGCTCATGCCACTGGAGGCGGCTGCATGGAGCGGAGTGTAGGCTTTTTTGTCCTTGCAGTCAACCTCTGCTCCACTGGCCACCAATAACTTCACCACCTCCAGGTGACCTGGAACAAGGAAGGCAGAAAATGTTAAGATAAGATATTCCTTTATTAGTCCCACAGTGGGGAAATTGCAGGATCACAGCAGCGGGTGCACATTAGAGCAGTAATTAAAAATAAACTACAAAATGCAATAACCATATTAAATATGCAGAGGAATATAAAATATATATACAAAGTGGCGATTACATTGTATTGTCAGCAGGTTAAAGTGTCCAGGATAAAGTGATTGAATGTGTTTAAGTGTTTTAGTGATCTACTGCAGTTTGTTGTGCAGCCTGACAGCAGCGGGAAGGAAGGACTTGTGGTGCGTCTCCCTTAGACACCGGGGGTGAAGGAGCTTTGGATACGTACAATTTGAAGTGACAACAAGGGAGGGAGAGACAGAGGCTTCATTTGGTCAGAGAAAGCATTCAAAACCATACAATAAAACAGGCTCACCCATGTAGGCTGCCCAGTGGATGGCTCTCCGGTCCTTCTTGTCAAATGCATTAATGTTAGCTCCTCTGGACAGCAGCAACTTCACCATCTATTACACAGAAGCACATGAACTCGATGTTATTTGACATGACATGCATACGAGTGTCTCCGTGTGTGTCTTCAGGAGACTCACCTCTACGTGTCCACTGAAGGCCGCGTGGTGCAGGGCAGTGCGTCCCGCCCGGTCAGACACATTGACGTTGCTAAGCAGCGAGACCAGAGCCTCGGCACAGCGCATCGCCTTGTTGCTCGCTGCGACGTGGAGCGGCGTCTGCCAGTTCTTGTCCCGGGCATTAACATCTGCACTGTGCTTCAGCAACACTGCCACTGCATCCTGTGTGGACAGTGAGCATAGTTCAGTGAGCCTGAGTGTGCAGACACAGGTATTCTTTAAAATGCCTCAGGGTACTAACAGAGTACATGCCAATGTGCGCAGGTGGCTATGTGTGGGTGGTTATAAAAGTCTTTGCTTTGCTTCGGGGGCTTTAATGCCCTGAGAAGGAGAACAAACACAAGGGGCTGCGTCATCCAGGAGCAAGCAGAATAGGTCAAGAGATTTGTGAAGATTTATCAAATACCAACAGGTTATGTCATTTGACCCCTTTAAGGCCAGATTGCACAAATCTGGAAACATTATCTCTGCAGCAATATTTTCTTTGTATCCCATGCCCGTAAGGTAGCTCATTCCACCTGCTACAAGTGTTGCTGCACTAATCTGTGTTTTCTCAGGGAAAAGGTCTGCCTTTTTGTTAGACTGTTATTGTCAGTGGGAGGGCCGCTATGGAGACTTATTATAGTCCTTCTTGTCAAATGCATTAATTTTGGCTCCTCTAAAGAGCAACAACTTTTCCATTTTTCACAGAAAAGCAAATTAACTAGATGATGACATGTATGTATATCTCTATGTGTGTCTACAGGAGACCCCCCCCCCCCTCTACATGTCCACTGAAAGCAGCGTGGAGAACTAACCTGTGTTTTGTCACTGAAATGAATGAAGTCAGAATGGTTGTTGTCAGTGGGAAAGACCCCAGCATCGGGTTGAATTTGGAAACTTACTTTACTGTAAGTACCTAAATGTGATACTCATCCCATAGCTGCTGAGGGCCGCGGTTATAGTCACACAATCAGTGAAGTCATAACAGTACACAATAATGAGCATTAACATTGTGTTTGTGTCATAATGTGTTACCTCACTACAAGAGGCGACAGCTCGGTGAAGAGGAGTCAACCACTTGTTATCTTTGGCATTAACTCTGGCTCCTTTGGTGAGAGAAAGAGAGTGAGGGAGAGAGTGAGCGGGAGAAAGACATCAGGGATATGTCAACAATGGCAGACACGGCAAAGGCAAACATGGTCGAATGTTTGAAAGATACATAAAAGAACCAGGAAGACAAACTAATAGTTTAAAAGGCTTTTCACACTTTCGCTTATAGGAAGAGGATCTTGTGAGCCAACAGTGCCTGGAAGTTAGAAAACTCCCATGATGCTCTTTGGCACAGCTTGGTGTTTAAATAGCTCTGAAGCTGCACCTGTTGCACATTATGGCAAAACAGTGACCACACACACACACACACTAACATACTATGCTTGTATTCGAGTTGGCCCCGCCTCCTGACATGCTCAGTGGACTTTACAGAAAGTTAAACCGACGTTATCAGGTAACATAGTCACCAAGAGAGGAGGTCAGTAACAGAGCAGTAAGCAGACACACAGGCAAGGAAACTAGTGAGGGAACAGGGAGCTACATTTGGGAGAAAAGAAAAGAGGAAAAGGTAATAACCTTAAATAGTTAAGGAAAGCACGGCAGGATTTGGGGCATAATGACTCAAATGTTGTGTTTTTTCAAACAAAAAAAGTAAATAAATGTGTTTCCATTTTACAAATACTTCCATATACCTCGAAACACTTAACTGTTCGATAAAAAATAATGTAATTGCTCTAAGACACTGACAATATTAGGAACAACAATTCAAATGTTTATATCAACAATATATTTTTCTCAATTTTACAAAAAGCAGGATCACACTCTTTGATTGGAGAATGAATGACTTGTCAGCTTTGCAGTGTGAGAATGATTTAATTCTGAAAAGGAATTAATAAACATAAGACAAATGTAGGAGAGCCAACATTGATGCATAAACGGAACCAGGTGGAGGCTAACAGCCATTGTGGATGGATAAGTACGCTTCTAAGTAGAAGGGATACTAGAGGTGGATGGATATTAAATCAAATGGATGACTGAAGGGATTGATAGCGGACTGTAGTGTTTACCTGAGAGGATGAGCAGTTCAATGATCTCAGCGTCTCCCAGGTAGGCTGCAGCATGCAAAGGCGTCCTCTTCTCATTGTCCTGACAAGAGATCCCCAATACAGAATTTAAGCAAGTGCATTATTTCTCTTAATGATCTAAATCTATATATCTCATATTGTGTCAGAACACAAGAAACATGAGACTCCAGCCTTAAGGAGAAAAATCTCTCTCTCTCTCTCTCTGGAGGGAGCTGCTCACGATCGAGAGCGTGGTGAGGGCAAATGTTTGGTAATCTTTCTCAAACTTAACACATTTTGTCTTTCATTTTTCACTGTGTGATTGAGTTGTTGTGTTTCTAGTGTCTATTTGTTGGTTTATTTTGGGGTTTATTGGTGTTTTGTGGAGATAACCGTGGTTCTGGTGTGAGATGGCGTCCTCTGAGACGCCGTCTCCGGGTCTTGGCGTCCGGATCGAGTCCGACGCAAGTACCCCGGTAGAGGAGGTTCTCCTGGCGGTGGGAGATGTTGTCGGACACGAGAACATCTCCGACGCCTCCAGGTTGAACCGAGGGCTGCTGGTGTTTTTTACGGAGGAGCGGTATGTGTTCGCGCTGATATGCAGCGGCGTCACGCTGAACGGCGTGTACCTGCAGGTGTCCCCGCTGACGGTGCCCACCACCCGGGTCACCGTGTCCGGGGTCCCGCCGTTCATACTCGACTCCGTGTTGGAGAGCGAGCTGCAGTGTTTCGGGAAGCTCGCGAGCGGCTTCAAAACGATCGGTCTGGGGTGCAGACACCCTAAACTAAAACACATAAAGTCCTTCCGGAGGCAGGTGTTAATGTTTCTGAACTGTCCGTCTCAGACGCTGGAGATCTCCTTCAGAGTGAAGCACAAGGCTCAGCACTACATGCTGTATGCTAGTACGGGTAGCATGAAGTGCTTTAGGTGTGGGGGACTGGGGCACAAGCGCGACTGCTGTCCTCGCGAGCCGGCCGGAGGGAACCCCAAGCCGGGGGACGCACCGGCGGAGAAGCGGGCCGCCTGGGCTCCGCGGAGCGGCGGCGAGGCTCCGCCGAGTGGCGGCGAGGCTCCGCCCACTGGGGCGGAGGAGGGGCAGAGCGACAGTCACACCGGGGAGCAGAGTGCTGATTCAGCTGAAGGAAATATTAACGAGGAGATTTCAGCTGTTCAGAATACAACAGGAGAGGGAACACAGGTGGAGGATTTACTGACAGGAGCAGAGGAAGTGAGGAAGGAAAGTGGAGAAACGGAAGGAAAAAAGGTGGAGGAAGTACTGACGGGAGCAAAGGAAGGGAGGAAAGGAAGGGGACCAACACAAGGAAAAAAGGTGAAGGTAGCACTGAGAGGAGAGGAGGAAGAGAGGAAGCAAAGTGTAGCAGGCAGCAGCAACGGGCCGACAGCTGAACCCGATCAGAGCCAGGCTGCTGGCCCGGAGGAGGGAGGAGAGGCCTGTGTGGTGGAGGAGGAGATGGAGGAGAGTGGAGAGGCCTGTGATGTGGAGGAGGAGATGGAGGACGAGACAGACTCTGACTCTGACTCTGCCTCTGCCACCGGGTCCCAGGCTTACGATGGAGACCTCTACAAGCTGGAGGACATAAATAGCTTTCTGGATGAGAACTTTGGGCAATCGGTAGATGTCCTAGAGCATTTTCCAGATGCACACAAATTTATGAAAAGTGTCTTATCAATACAGAAGAAGGTTGGTGTGGAGACTTTAGATGAGAAGAAGCGCTACCGTCTTAAAAAATACATGACTGCTATCAGGAAGCAGTTGAAGCCGAAGAAAGGCTCCAAAAAGAGGAGAACTAAGTGAAATTGTCATGAATGTGCTGCACTTTAGTTTTTTTCTGAGTCTGTTGATTTTCTACTTCACGTTTCCTTTTCATGTTTCGGTGCACAAGGTGAGGGTTGGGTCTTTGGGCATCGGCTTCAACGGGGACAAAGAACAACTCGGTTCATCTTCACGAGAACAAGCTGTGGTCAGGGGGAGGTTCCCCGGTGTTGGGGACATGGTGGCTCCTCCTTCCTCCTCCTCCAGTCTGGTGAGGTCCGTCTCTCGGACCAACAAAATGGTTTGCTTCCCTGATGGTGAGATGACGACTGACCCGGTGGAAGTGAGACGGCAGGCCGTGAGCTTCAGCGGCGCCATCTTCAGGAATGAGAGCGTTGATGAGCTGCTTGGAGACCCTCCTCAGCTGGGCCCCGAGGAGAGAGCGGCGCTGGACGCCAGCGTCACCCTGGAGGAGCCGACCGCTGCTGGGGGTCAGAGGGCTGCTGATGGAGCTCCTGGACTGGACGTGCCTGCAGATTTCTGTGAGCACTTCCGGAGGTGTTTGGGAGCCGACCGGTGGGAGGAGCTGCGGGGCGTTCAGGGACAGGCCCGCTGCCCACGACATGTCGACAGGCAGCTCTGCTCCCCAAACAAGGGGCCTGAACACTGCGGGCGGTGGGCTGGTCAGACAGACAGACACTTCTGTGCAGGCTGCTCGCCAACCGTCTGAAGAAGCTTCTAGAGACGATCATCCACAGAGACAGATCCATCATGGACAACTGGTTTCTCATGAGAGATTTATTAATTATTTGTAAACTGTATGATATTGATGTGTGCGTAATATCATTTGATCAAGAAAAGGCCTTTAATCGTGTTGATCAGGTTTTTCCTTTTTTTCCACTTTAAGGGCTTTTGGTTTTGGTGGAGGGTTTGAGTCACTTTGGGGTTTGATGTGCAGGGAGCTTCCTGCCTGGTGGGGGGGGGGGCTGAGCTGTCCAGTCCAGAGAGGCATCAGACAGGCATGTCTATGTCACAGACTGACGTTAGTGAATGTGTGGGCGCTAAAGGACGTCCTGTGTTTAGTCAGAGGAGACGCTCTGTTGATGAACTTATGACTTGTTTCTTTACTAATGTTTTCTTGGTTTTGTTTGTTTGTATTTGGATGATTTAGTTTTGTACGTTTTTTTGGATGAACAATGTAACTAAAGCCTGAATGAAAAATAAAGACACCTAGACAATCAATCTCTCTCTCTCTCTCTGCAGTAGCGAGCACTAAAGCTGGGCTCTAAACAAACAGTCATGTGACTAGTGTTGCTGACTCCAAAAGTCTCAGTGTGATGACCCCAGCACTTCAGGCCCACAATAAAACAGATGGACAGAGAGAATAACACAGACTGTCAAAAAAGAATGTGGTGGAAACTGAGGACATGTATTCAGAAAGCCGGGGGACAGAGAGTGAAAGTGAAAGGGGGAAGATATCAGGAGAAGGTTATGAACTCAAATGATAAGAGAGGGTCGGGTTATAAACAGGTCACGTGTCCTGCCCTGATTGACTATATGAGATGGGGAAGCTGCCAGAAGGCACTCAGAGTCAATCGATCAACTGTAACCTGCTGATTTACTTCTGCTCTCCTTGTTTGTTGTTTTATCCGTCATGGTGTGTGTGTGTGTGTGTGTGTGTGTGTGTGTGTCACACCAGTGTGAAAAGCAAATAAGCGAGTGTGCGGTCAGAACAAAGACATTTATATTGGGAGAATATCAGAAGAAATAGCAAGAAGAGTGTGACCGACCTGAATGTTGACATCCTCTTTCTTGAATATGAGGGAGCGAACTTCATCCGGGTCGACATTGAAGATGGCTCTCAACAGAGACGGCTGCAGGGACAAGGAAGAGAAGAGGAAATGCTGATGAACACAACTACACACTCGATTTGCAAGGCAGTCCTTTTCTGTGCTGACAACCGTGTTCTCAGTGAGCGATATGAGGGTTACAGAAGGGGAGAGTCTCACACAGAGACACTGTAATCCTGAGCAGGGAGAGAGCCATACGTTACAAATATCACCAAGTGTTGCTTGAATGACGATAAAGCTGCAGCATGCGACACACAAACACGTCGACACAAAGTATATTGGTTCATCCATAAAGGGGAACAGCTGTGCTCTCGTGCCACGTCAGGTCAGATGATGATTTTAACACAAGGATGAAGAACGAAGCTGAAAATGAAAGACAGGTCTCGGAACAACTCTTTAATACTATTTAATTGATGGACATGTGTGTGATCTGTGGCACGAGGATTAGCGCATGGTGCCTCATACTGAGTGGGAATTTGTGAAATGTTGCTCAGCAGGCCTGATAATCTTCAAGAGTTGTTGGGGTGCGCAACAGAAGAGCATCCATCCAAATGAGAGGTGAAGAAACAGTGTTGGACTACTGGGTTCAAAATATAGAACTGTTATGTTTGTATATGTAGGATCAATGACTTGTTTGGGACTTACATTTTATATCATAACCTTGAAACGTTGATGTTAAAAATCAAGCCGTAACCAGTTAATCCAAACACAACATTTGTGGCCCACATTTTGTATTTTTATTTCATCATTTAAAAACAACGTTACGTGAAGATCTGCACACTTTGCAGATATTCTGTCACACAGATTATATTTGCTGAACAATAATCATTTTTATGAATCCCTATTTGTCACCAAGATCTGAGAGACAAATATGTATTTATATTTATAATGACACTACACTCTTTACTTTTAATATCTGATAATTCTAGAAGTCTCCTTGTTTCAATATATTTGGATAATTAATTAAGATGTTAACTCGGAAAATAAGATTGATAATCCCCAATTTACTATAAGTAGTGCTTTTCTTTGTGCTGCAACATTTAGAACGCACACAAAAACAAAAACATAAGAACATTGGCATAATACTGTAGATTTAGGGGAGGTCTAGAGAGCCCCTCTAAATCACAGTATATTGACATTCCCTCCTTTGTAATCGTTCAAATACTCCAAGTCTGTGGAAGTGCTTCGGTCTCACGAGCTGCCAAAATGAACCGTTTAATACTACATTAGTATCCTGGTGTGGATCTGCTCCTGACTCCCAGCCTCTCCGTTTTCCTCATCCTTCTCTGATTTCGTCCCAACTAAAAATAAGTGGGGCTGTCCGGCATGTTGGCGTCTCTCTCATGCATATTACACCAATGACCAGCGCAACTATGGCAGAGAGCGGAGAAGATAGACACAGATGCGGAGAGCAGACCCCGTCATCAGGCCAGGGACATTCTCTCATTCCCCCCCGCCCATTTTACTGTGATCTTCAAAGAGCTGCTTTCATATGACGGAGAGACTCACTACCATGTTTCAATGGGAGGCTTTGCCCTTTGTACCCTCACCACTGCAGACCACAAAAGCCCAAGCCGTACTGATCATCTATACAGACCAGCCGTCATCTCACATCGCACGCTATATCGGTGATTGTATTCGCTGCTATATTTAGCAGAGGATGACAAGCGTTGGCAGGCATTGTGTTTTAATGCAGTGGGATGTAGAACTACGTACTTCAGCACAGGTCTGAACTTCATGCCATCTGGGACACGAGCGTCGGTCTGTGTAAAACCCCGGTGAACGCTCTCATTCTCAGAAGGAACTGTAGAACGTAATCATACGCAAACCCTCCGCTGGATCGGCAAACTGAAACGAATTAAACGAAGGCGAACAGAAGCACCCGTCTCACCTTCTCCTCCGGAGCGGCAGCCCTTCGAGAGGCATGATGGGGTCTGCGGTCTGGAGAGGATTTGGGCCGGGGAGGTGGGGGTGAAGAGGAGGGCTCATCCTCCTCCACCTCCTCCAGCACCACGATACACACACGACTTGCCCGTTCTGACCGCATCAGGAACACTCACACTCACACACACACACACACACACACACACACACACACACACTTACACGCTCCCTCACGCATACACACATAAATACACCGTGTTCCCTCTTACATACATGCCCAATTCAGGGGGACAAAGGTCAGCAATAAATCCCAGAAACGGAGTAATTTCCTCGTAGACAAACGCTGCACATCTTCATGTAAAATCCAAATGGGATCCAGCTCTGTCCTCTATCTGTCAGTGTTGCTTTGCAGCATGTCTCCTCTCCTCTCTCCTCTCCTCTCTCCGTGAGCAGCAGTAGCGGAGACAGCAGGGAATTCCTCTGCGTAATGGTGGCGGTGAGCGGCATGCGGCAGAATGAGCTCTGGCTGCCTAGCAGCGCACAGGAAGCTGCATATCCTCACTGCTGCGCTGCAGCCAGGAACGCACACACACACACACACACACACACACACGTCAGATGCAGACACACACAGAGACACTGTGATTAGCATAGACGGGGGGGCCACAGCGGCCAATGTATGTACGGGCATGCGTAGCTCGTTTCAGGCAGACTGCTGAACCCAGCTCTTTTAAAAGAAGAGAGGGAGGGAGGGAGGGAGAGGAAGAAAGTGAATGGAAAAGGGAGGGGAGTATGAATAGAAGAGGACAGAGAGCTAGAATAAGTGTAGGTAGATACCTAGAGCACGACAACACAAAGCAACCTAGAGAAGAACAGGGCAGAGGACACGAGGGTGCAGGGGACAGCACTCGCTGCAATCTGATGACGGAACGTCAACCGAGAGACGACAGGGCTTCAGACGCAGAATGAAAGTGGTTGGAGGTTAAGAGGGAATGGAACATAGACAGATACAACATCATAATAAAATGAATGGCAAAGGAAGCAACAAAGACAAGAGTGAAGAAGACGTAGGAACCGACTCTGATGCCGGATTGTTATCTGGACACTTGCTGGCCAGTGCCGGTCCACGAGTCCCGAGGGTTCATTTAAGTGTAATAACAAAAGTGCAAGTGGAGAGATGATGCTACAGTGGAGAATGACGATGCAGCATTATTGATTCTGCTACCTGCAGCAACACACGCCATGTTGTCTGTTGTGTTGAGAGCTTTAATTTGGACATTTACTTTTACTTTCAAATGTGAGGGAATAAAAGAAAATGGATACCAGATCAGTGTGTGTGTGTGTGTGTTCCAGTATCCTCTCTGGTGTATTGGCATATCTTCAAAAGTCCCCATCTCCTCATTATGAAACTGGAACAAACTGGCTTTGCCAGAGAATGTGAGGGCAGCGAACAAGACCAGTCTGTATGTGCGTGTCTGTGTGTGTCTGTGTGTTTCAGTCTCCTTCATATTCAACACAGATCCTAAAAAGCACAATCTTGCCAAGCCACACAACTCCATTAACTCAAAGGGAGGGACGATGCGAGGGCGGGCGAATGAGAGAGGGATCCAGTTGGATGGAGTCTTTCTCCAGGCCGACATTTTGAGTCTCATTAACTTAAAATGTATAAACCGAGAATGAAACACAGGCTAACAATCGTGCTTCTCCAACAATCACTGAGTCTCCATTGCAGATTTGCCTCAAAGGCACAAACAAAGAATGTTTTTGGAAACAAAGCATATAAACAAACAACCCATGGTTTGTATCGCAGTGGCTAGATCTGGGGATACTTTCAGACACGTAGCCCAAAGATGTGTTCAGAGCAGATTGGTTGCCAGTTCCAGGATATTGTCTTTGTGAACAGTGTGTGCAACGTGTGCATGTGTTTAAAGTTTTAATCGGGACTCGGGAGCATAGTCAAGCAGGTGGGATAGGCAGTATTTTGTCTGACAATAAAACCTTTTAAAAAATCCATTTTCTGATGCGCTTTCATGAGTCGGGGAGAGCTCAAATGTCTGCTGCATTAATGCTGAAAGGGTGCTCCGACAGAAGGCACAAGGAAAACATGCAGATGGTGAACTTCAACAAGAGGACACACGCCTCACAAATACCGACAACTAAAATTGCAATATAAAACCTGAGCTGTACCTCGTGTGAGGCCCAACGAGACCCGTGTGGAACAGTATGCAGCTTGCACTGACCTCTGCTCTGACCCTGCGACAGGATCTACTGTGTAATATAACCCCAGTCCAGAAACTCAAAGGCTGGTGTGTGTGTGTGTGTGTGTGTGTGTCTACATGTTCTAAAGCTTTTAAAATCAAGAGAAGGAGATCGGTACGAATGCTTTGTTCTCTTGGTATTACATGTACTATAATGGTATGCATAGACATAATAATACTCTACTTGAAGAGAGGATGAGTCATTAACTTGACATTGTTCTAAATTCACAAGAGTTAAGTTCAAACACAACATGCCAACATTCTCCCATGCACACAGACCTTCACAGAGGCTGCCTTACAAGGTACCAGCCTGCTCATCAGGATTTAAACCAATGCTCATTTACATAAACAAACAGCACACCCTGGTTCAGTATCTTGCCCGGGGACACGACGACATCAAAACTGGAGTAGCCAGGGATTGAACTGCCGATTAGTGGACGACCTGCTCCACCTTCTGAGCCACAGCCGCCCAGTTGTTCTGTGTCGACTGTGGACATTTCCCTTGTGCACAACCAAGATGTTACAATGTCCTTTAAGGCTCTTTGACTAATAGCCAACACAGAATATAGCTGATGTAAACAAAACAACAAAGTGCCCCACTGTGCTTGACCTTCTGCTTTCATTGATTGCGTTTTCTTAACCGTCTCTACCATCTCTCTCTTGAGGCAGGAGCACAGTGTGGTGAGGACACTCTGCATGCAAGGTACAGGAGGCCCTCTAGAGGACAAACACAAGTGTGTTGCCAAAAGGCACACTCACTCCCGTCCCTCTAAGTGGGACTATATGTGTCCCTTAGTCCAGTTCTCTGTCACCAAGAGAACAATGGGGAATAGAGGGGGATCCATCCTCTTTGTTTTTTTTTGCTTACCTGTCCGGAAGACCAGTCGGACCGGGACAGGCCACAGAGCGGCTTCATCATTGACTGAAGTTCATATTTTTACTGAACAAAATCTTACACTAACCATTCATGAGTCAAAGAGAGTTTATATTTCTAAGCACTTGTTTGTCAAAATATCTTTAATGATTGTAACTAACAGTCGTTTTATTTAAGCGCGAATTGACAATCATTCAGTAATACATAATATAGCTGTAAAGTGTAAACATTGTGTGTGTAATGTAATGAATATAAACTAACGCAACCATTTTTGTATCTACTATTTCGTTACTGATGCGTCCGCTACAATGCCCAGTCTATAGCCGCGTGTGGAAACCGTCTAATTCGTGAACACAGCTGGAGAGTTCAGAACCAGCACCACCTGCTATTTAAGTCTGACAGCGGCTCTTATCTGCAGCAACAGGTGACTGACTAACCACAGCTGCCCCGGAGAGGGAGCTGAAATAGACCGCTGACCAAGCAAACTCCCTGCCTCGGAAACCGGCCCCGGCGCCCAGTTAAATCGGAAGCGTGCTTTCCAATTTCAGGAAAGCGCGTTTCACTTCCTGTAATGGCCATATAACGGCGTGCTATAACAATACAACTAATAATAACAACAACAACGGGGAGTCTGGCATGAGTTCAAGTCGCAAACTAGCATTAGCAGATCGAGGCCACCCTGTTAACCTCCAGGCGATGCAGCTGTGCTCGCCGGTCCATCGCCGCTAGAAACGGAAACAACTCTCAAGTCAATAGCGCCGAAGAAGACCGACAACCGGCGGCGTGACCGTTGCTTTTACGTGAACGTGACCATTTAAAACGAAGTGACGTAAATGTAACGTGAACAAGCGAGCTTCCTATGTTAACTCGTTACCGCCATCTAGGTTAAGTCTCTCGTTAGCTCGATGGAAGTCAAGTCAGCGTTAACCGTAAGAACGGTAGCCGTTTAATAGTAGTTTAGCAGACTGGTTCAGCTAACGGTGAGTCACGAATGAACGGCAGGTAGCTCAGGTGAACAGTGAATGTGGCACGTTGTCGACTAGTTACACACAAACACTCACAACTAGAGAAACGTTCATGTCACACAAATAGTGACCGCATATTGAGGAGTTGATGTGAAACGTTAGCTCGATGCCGTTACCTGGTCTTGTATCTTCAACACAGCCATATTCCCCGTGTGGAACCGAAAGGAGGCAGTAACGTTAACGGTAACGGTAACTCCCGCGTGCCGGTTACTGCATGTCAACAGAGGGAAGCTGAACGAGGAGCGCCTCTCGGAGCGGAGCCGCCGTAGCGTGCACCCCCTCTTCCTTCCTGTCGTGTCCACTCACTCATCATGGGACAGAAAGGACAATACGGGGAATTTGGGACTGTTTAATTACATCATATACAAGCTAGTATTTTATATGATAACATACACAGAAGAAATCTAACTTCAAAGATGGTTTTTATTGGAGTCTACAAAGTAGTTTATGAATACAGTTATATACAGTAAAGCCCAGCTCTAGGTTTGAATATCGCTCCGATAATGTACAATCGGTATCACAGCTCGTTTTGATGCATTCATGACATTTGTAGGATTTTACCCATTATTTAAGTTGATGCCTTGAACTTTAAACCCTTTGGTCTGTGAAATCTCTTGTGCCGTTTCAGACGGAAATAGTTCGAAAATTGTTTGCCACATATACCACATTTCTTCCTCTGTGTGTGGCTTTGAATGTGCTGGACAAAGCTCTCCGTAGACTCTAAATGTTTTCCACAGATTCCACAAATATGGATTGCATCCCCTGCGTGCGTTAGCACGTGTGTCCTCAGTGTGTATATGTAATAGAAAGTCTTTCCACATGCTTTACAACAATGAGGACCGGTGGGATTCTGACTGGCAGACAGTGTTGATGTCTTTTTATGAGATGATTTTCTTTTCACAGACACTTTCCTCTTGATACCGAGTTCCTTTAAACTGGTACGAGGTGTGATGTGCTGAGATTCCTCAGTGGGCTGGCATAATCCACCAGCTTCACTATCAGGCAGCGTTTCCAGAGGTTGATTTGAAGAATTAGGAAGCAGATGTGTCTTGCTGCTTTCCACGCTGAGGTCTTGAATGTAACCGTCTGCGCAGACAATGCTGGATTCATGGTCTTGAGCGGGATGTTCCTCCAGACTCATTTGACTGTTATCTTTTTGTATTTGCTCGCCTTCAATCTTCACGTGCACCGAGTTCAGCCACTCAGGATGACTCACTGGGGGAAAAGGAAAACAAAATACCAGTTGTTGACAAATTTGTACACGCTGTGAAAGGGAAGTTATGCATGCAAAGCACTTCGACCTGACCTTGTCTGCACGTTTCTTGCTCTTCTTCTTCTTCTTTAACTTGAAGCAGCAGTGAGGTCTGTTGGTCCTCCTGGTCCAGGCTGCCAAGCTCCTGCTGATACCAAGGTTCAGGACTCAGGGGAGCATCCTCCTCAATGGCAGAGACTGAGGGCTGATCCATCTCTAAGAGGAAGGAGAGTAATGTACTGTATTATATTATAATGGTAGTCTGCCAAATATCAGTTCTTTTCAGTCAGTACTTTAAACCAGGGGTCCCCAACCCCCGGGCCGTGGCCCGGTACCGGTCCACGGCTTGGTTGGAACCGGGCCGCGGAAAAAAAGTGAATACAAAAAGTAGTAATAAAAAAAAAAAATCAGTCGGAAAAATATATTATTTTGAAAAAGGACCGGATCCACCCGTGTGTCGGTCTGAGCCGCGTTCAGGAGTCTTAAAGTTCGGGTTTATCGCTGCAGGCGAGTCTCACGCGCCGAACCCTCTGCTGGCGGCACATTTCAGTGACAAAGAATCTTAAAACATGTTCAACCTGCTCAATGAATTCTGTCACTTCAGGGAAATGACAACTGTTTTTAAGTTGGCCGATAAAGTCGCTGCTGTGTGGGCGAGTGAACAGCGGAATATTCTACATGTTTCAGACGTTGACCGGGTGGAAGAGGCTTTTAAAAGAGTTTGAGCGGTACTCCAACCACAAAAGACCCGACTGCAAAAGAATAGACCTGCAACCCATTTGTAAACAAACCCACCCGGTGAATCGAGCCCGTCCGAGCTAAAAAAAAATGTGTATGAGATGCAAATGACGGTGGCCTTAAGGGACATTTCACACAACAACTCTGCCGGTGTTCTAATGACAGCGACCAGAACTCGGTTAGGAGCAGCGGACCAAACACACGTCTGTGTCGCCGTCTCCATCAGCGGCTCGTTGCAGGTAAACAAGCGCACGGCTCACACTAATTCGGCGTAATGATGAGTTGTAGTTTTGGCACTTTATGCCCTTCGTATAATTGTATGACGTCATATTCATTACGTCATTTATATTGCCGGTCCGTGAAAATAATTTCTGACACGGAACCGGTCCGTGGCTCAAAAAAGGTTGTGGACCGCTGCTTTAAACTATAAGCCTCTGTGAATAAATATGTGGCTGTACCACCCCTACTGCCCATCAAAAAGAAATTAAAGAATTAATTTCGCCGAAAAACTGATTTCTAGTTTCCACATTAAAATATATTTGTTTGCTGCTTGTTTAAAGTAGACAGGGCATCATTGTGGCTCATAATATGCTTCCAGTAACAGTAAGTTAAGAGAAAAAACTATGACACGCGTATTATGTCCAAGAGTTTCTCAGAGCAAGTATATACACATCATCAGTGATTTTATTATTTAAAAAACAAACACAATTTAAAAAACAATTTCTAGTGGAAAAGGTTGCATCATTCTGACGCACCGAATTTGTCAAATTGCGAGGGGTAATATTAATTTTTGAACAATAGAGGGACATCAGACATTTTGTAAACTAACCTGCGTCATGGCTTTGCTGCAGTATTGGATAACCTGGAAAGTAAAAAGTTAGTGTTGTAAAAAACTTCGATACGGTGAAAATGAAAAATATTACCATTATTAGTGGTGGCACACAGCATTTATCTAATACAGAACTTTTAAAAATACGTTAACAACGAAACAAAGGAATTGTAAAATAACAGCAAAAATCAAGAGAAATCCAAGAAAAAGTACATACCATGTTGTTTTGATATGTGCACCTCAAAGTTACATTTCCGATAAATGATCTTTGTGCAATATGGGCAGTGCCAGTGACTTCTGCCCTGGATCAAGTCTTTGCACGTACATGGTACAACAAATTTATCTAAAAAGAGAAAATACAGCCCATTTACCACATGCCAACACTTTGAATGACTGAATTCTTCAAAGGCCATCATTAAGCATTTCATCAGTTAGCATACTAGAGAATTTAGCAAAAGAAGGTAATCCATTATAATAACAAAGTATCATCTTACATTGATTTTAATGTGACTCAAACTCACCAGTGCCACACTCGGTAAAATGGACAGCAAAAAAATAATGTTTTCTCGTCAAATGCGTCTCAGTGGCTTGAATTCTCTTCAAGCAGTAGCGGCAGTCGTCATCTGTTGCAAACTTTAGAAAGTCGGTGCGTGAGTTGAAGGAGCACTGCGAGTCTGGAAAAAATTAATCAAGCTATAATTTAAATACTTTACGAGACAGTATGACATTTTATAGAATTGCTAATTATGACACACTTCAATAAAGGCCTCATATAAAATGACTGAAATGCCTTATTCCATTCCAGAGAGGAATACGAGAAACGACAGTATGAGTAAATCATTAGTGTCATGTTTTTACTGGAAAACCAGGTTGCACTTAACAATAAGTGTTTTTATAACATAATGACTGCAGTAGCGCATTAAACCTGGGTAACTAATAGTGGTTAATGGTGTCCATGTTGAAAACACATCAGTCTTTTTTTTGTGCTTCACAGAGGGTTTTAATAGACTAATTTTACTGGAGAGAAGAATGTATTGTTAGACTTAAATCCTACCACTGGAATTGCGGGGGGGATCTCTGGCCTTGCGAACAAGACTTGAATCTGATGCAGCGGTAGGGGTAGTACTTTTGGCAGAACAAGCTCCTGAAGAGTAAAGAGAGGCACAGGGGTAAAACATGTAGTGTTAAATGAAAAACTTTTGCCATTTTCTTGAGTTATTGGCATCATTCAAAATAATTGCCAGCAAGAACAGTCAGCAAGGCTGAGCTCCTCCTTTTGGCACCGGCACCACAGTAGCAACTGTGTGGCAAGCGTCAGTCAGGTGTCAGGACTGTGGCAAGTCTCCGAGTGGCCGTTGCACTCCTGTGACAACTATTGCCACTGGCAGCTTGCAGCACCTACTGACACCATATTAGGAGAGAACAAGCGGAGACATTTTTTCAACTTGTATTTAAAAACATTTTTAATAAATAGTTTTAAATTATATTAAAAAGGATGATTTATTATTATTTGTTGAGTCGATTGTTGTAAATGACTAACAGTAATTATTTGGAAAGAGTTATTTATGTTCCTTATGGTTTCAAAACCAGCAAAATCTTACATACAATAAAATAATGATAAACAAAAAAGTACAAGAGGTTGCTCGAAGGATGTATCCATGGGAGCTTAGTTGAGTCAACAAAAATCACAAATATGATTTACGGCAGCTGATCCGTCTTGCCACTGTCAGTAATCGCACTTGCTGTCTCTCTGAACACTTTGTGTTGGACCCACGCTGGTTCTGACACTGGAGATCTAATGAATAGAATAGATGTGAAATGAAGCATTCATTTGCATGTCAATACTGCTGCTGGCAGCTGTCCCATATGCAACACATTGTTGTGGCATTAAGGGCGTCATCATGTCTGTATGACATGCTGCTGGCAGCAGCCAGACTTTGAGTGTTAGCATTATCTTTTTTAACACAGTGGAGGAAAAAGCAGTCAAATATAATTTATGAAAATAAGTTGTATGGCATAATCTTTATCCAGCATGCAATATAATTGTTTTTGTCGAAAACATTTTATACTCGACAGTCATAAAATGCACAAGATTTACTTATAACATTATCAATGATTGTTGTATTTAAGTGTCTCAGTAATTCGTGACAGTGTACCAGGACTGTCCTCAACTAAAAACGTATTAGTCGACTCAGACGATTTTGTCGTGGAGTCAATTAGATAATGTAAGCAATTGCTCTTAAACAGAGTTTCTCCACAAATAATCAGACAGAATTACCACTTTTTAAATACTGTGTTAACCAAAGATGTCCTATATGTTTTTGAGATCACACATTATATTGGACAACGAAAGAGGAGACATGAGAGAAAGAAAGTTTAGTACTTTAATGGGCTCTTACTTCATTAAGTGATGCCCCTGCTAGATTTTTAAACGGAAGCACCCTTGTTAAGTTAACCTTAACGAATAACTAAGACTATAACAGTATAGTACATAATGCAAAATAGTTTGAACCAAAACTGTGAACAACAATGAAGTGAGACCTTTCGGTGTGGCAAAGAAATATCACGATTGGTGTGAACCAATAATCGATTAAGCTAGCTAGCTACCCTGAGCTAAACATACAGCTAAAAGTTAACGTTAGTTAACCTAGTTGACGTCAGTTTCCACATCCTACTTCCATATAAAGCAATGTAGTGATGTCCTGTTTACTGCCTTTAGTCCTCGTAAAGTTATCTTTGTTTATTTGGGTGTGCACCGGCACAAACTAGCTAAACTTGCTCTCGACTGAACCAACCTTGTTTCTGTGGCGACTTGGTTTTGAGGATGATGTCCAACAGAGAACGGTTACGGTCGTTTTCTTCCTTCAAACGCGTGACTTTCTCCTCGTAATCCGTGATGGTTTTTTCTACGACACCGAATATTTCAGAAGCAGCAGCATACAGCCGCTCGGAGACAAACACTTTGAGTTCTTCTATTTCGCTCATTTTACCACCATTGGAAATCTCCTCACCTCAACCCGGAACCACATGTGAACGAGCGGCAAACCAAGGAAGTGCGACAGTCGGAAATGGAAGCGGAAGCTTCCGCTTAGTGCGTCTTCTTTTTTTTCTTCTTTATTGTGTAATGGCGGCTCGCAACTTTCGAAGGTGCATACCGCCACCTACTGAACCGGAGTGTGCAGAAACATGAACATACAACTGATCACCTAACCAGCCCTAACCCACCGACACCCTCGTCCTGTTTCCTAGATGAAACGCAACAGAGCCTTGTGTTAGCCCCGCCCCCCAAGCTCCACCCCCATCTGACAAACCCTGGACCTCAATCTGGTCCTTTCTGCTTTGAACTTTAGGCACTTCATTATGACATGCTCTACATCTTCTCTCTCTCCACACCCACACACACACACGTGACCACCTTTGCCATTAAAAACAACATTGTGTCCAGCCCTGTGTGCCCGAATCTCAATCTTGAAATGATTATCTCCTCCCTTCGACACCTCCCTTTGAATGATCCTACATTTATTGATTTCTGAATGTTGTGATAGTGTCTTCCTTTTCCGTTGTCGTCCCACTCCCGCTGTCATACCTCCCTCACTGCCTCTCTTATGATTGATCTTGCTTCCCCTTTGCCACACGGAATGTTCCTAATGTCCTCTTCTTTTGGCGCAAAGCTCTCTTATCGATCCCATCAGCTCTCTCGTTTCCTTCCACCCCTGAGTGAGCAGGTACCTCTGCTTATTGCTTTCAAAGTAAAAGCCCTTTGAAGACCGCCACAGTTAAATAATATCCATGTCTGGATGCGTGTGACTGGTCTATCAATGCAACATGAGAATATATATTTATTTATTTAAGATATACAACACAAAAAAAGTCTTATCTGCCTAAAAGTTTTATTTAAAGTTCATGTATTTGCAGGTATTCAATTAGTTGCGTTGTTAGAAAAGATTATGGTTGTACAGGTATATGATTTCCATGTCTATTGCTAAAGAGATCATTTGATTAAAAAGTCTCAACATAGCTCTGAAACCACAACAATTGGCTACCACATTTTGTATGGAATCTTGCAGAGCTGGTTATTGAGAACAATTGTTTACATCCCATCCCTTGTGAGAACCAATACAGATAACTCACAAAAGGTATTCACTATGGAGAGAAATCATTTTTTAAAGTCATAAGCACATTATTCCCCAAAGTATCCGTTATCTATAGATGATGATGCATTAGATTTCATCTGAAAAATGTAACGAAATATGTTATGGCAAAACTGTCACAGTGCTGTTTTGGCGTCTTCCTGTGCTCGTGAGGGGATCTCCGAGTACTTTTTCTTGCATGTCAGGGAGGTGGGGTCGCATGTAAATCCATAACCACAGCAGTGCACACCATCTGCACAACACTGGCCCTGAATCAGAAGAAGTATTAGAAACAATACAGTATGGACTTGTAAATTACTGCAGTAAGTGTGAATATAAAAATTTACGGTCAAAACAAAACACTTGGAATTGTTTGGCAGTTGCGTCAGTATGTGGTGCTTATGATGTGAACGGTCATTTAATTATTCAACCCTGTATCTTCCAGTTTGTCGAAGCACTTTGGTCCAATTGTTCTCCTTCTGATCACAGCATCATTGCTTAATGATGGCTTTAAACATGTATGGCCTATTCATACCAGTGGGAAAGGACAGCAGCTCCATCGGCTTCTGGGTCCCTTGCAGCAAGTTGTCCCCGCTGGGCAGTAAAACTGGTCATCACAGCGAATGGCTCCATCCTCATTGATGACCTCCCTGGCTTCTGTCAGCACGGTCATTGATGTCTGCAGAAGGTAGAGACATACTGACCATTATTCCCTGGTTAATAATACGTTCAATCACTGATACGTGTTTATTTTCATATCAGATAACATGTCATCTACATTTCTTGAAATAATAGATCTTTAAAGCCTCTAAATGCTGTTTTTCTTCCTCCATATTATTGAATTACAAAATTAAAAATAGGTTTATTATGTATTAAGATGTGTTCAGCACTCTCTAGATGTAGTTTGATCAGATGTTATAGTCAACATTAAACCAGGTAGAAAAAGCCAGGATGAGAACCCAAAATGCAGAGTGCTCATGAATATGAATAAACCCTTTGCATATGATTTCAATTATAACTTTATGTTAATGAGTAGGCATTCAGATAACCAATCACAGAATACACCATAGTCAAAAGGCACATTCACAGTATGTCATACCTCTTGCAAGCTGCTTTTTCCCTCTGAAGGCGAAATGAGAGAGGCAGGCATTGACGACATACTTTTGTGGGGGGAGAACGGATACCTCAGGCCTTGCGCCACACAGCGCGTATACGTGAGGTCACAGTTGTAGCCATACGGACAACAGTGATAGCCATCCAGACAACACCTTCCCTAAAAGTTACAAATCACAGGTTATTCATTAAATGAACTTTAAACAACTTTATGCCAAAACAAATGTGTCGTAAGCTTCCATGACCATGTCAGTGGCCCCTAGGAGTTAAACAACAGTTGTTGCAAAAGACTCACATAAGTGTACATGCAACAGAACCAGGCCCCTGTTGGGTGTCTGCAGCACGTTGTTCTATCAGGACACACGTAGTAGCTGTCACAGCGAACAACGGAGCTCTTCTGTTGCTCTGGCACTTGGTCGTTCACGGGCCTCTGAAGTGGAGAAACAGGTAGAGCAGGGCGGCTCGGTTCCTCTGCAGCTTGCTTCTTCACCATGGGTATCATCAGCAACGGGTTTTTGATGCACATCTTGGTAACGAGGTTGCAATGAAACCCGGAAGGGCAGCAGTGGGCCTGGTCAGAGCAACACACTGCCTACAGACACACAGAGATTAAAGGTAGAGTATTTGCAACCCTTCGACCATCCCAAAATGTTAACAACTACAGGTCCAGTTGCATTATATGTGGACATCACTTACTTGTGGATAGTTGCAGCAGCTGTACCCAAGTGTAGTCATACAGCAGGTGGCGAGATCAGAGCAGATGTTCCCATCTGGACATATGATGGAGTGGGACGCACACGCAAACCCTCCCACGAGTAACCACAGAGTTACCCTCAACATCTGCAAGAGAGTAGTAGGATGTCGCCTTTTTTAACCAGTTGAATGTGATTCATTGAGAGGTTTAAAAAAATGAAAAACTTCCTGCATATTTTTGCTTCCTATCTCTAAATCAGATGTTGTGACTTCACTGTGAAACGGACTGTTTATTTTTAGCCCGAACAAGGATCTTCCTTTCACTCCAAACATTACAGAAAAGTACTAATAGAAGTTGCGACTGATTATAAAGCAGTACATACAAGTATGACAATAAAAGGATTGGATACATATTCAGTTGTTATCACTTACCTTGCGAGTGAAGTGATTCAACAGCTTACTGTCCTTTGTCTCTCACTTCCTCTGATCTGAACCAGGCGTGCTCTGCTTTATATGGCAGGTCAGGCCCTCCCACTGGCCCAAATCCGGAAGTGAAAGTGTATCACACCCAGTGTGTCCTGTAACTGTGAGACTGGGTCAGGAGTGTTTCTGGAACCAGATCTCAACCGTTGACCACGCTTGGAATTTAGAGGGTATTGCGTTATCGTGTGAGACTGCAAACATGCCCCCACACGGCAATGATTAAACAGGGTTTACACGATAACGTTGCCCTTTGATACCTAACCATTGTTCAACGTCACAAGACAGGCCTGCAGCACTTCTAAGGAATAGAATATTTTTTCCAAAGAAGGAAGTATGTTGACTGTCTCAAACCGAACCTGCCGTTACAGTCGGTGGATGATTGAGCAAGACAAGCACGTTTTTCAAGTTATGAACTAATGTTTCACAATGTTTTCACAGAGGCAGAATGTATTCGAGTCAAATTACATACGAATTGTACCGAGTGTAATTTAGATGTACTTTCGAGTATTTCCATGTTCTGCTATTTCCTCACTGTAGTTACTTTGCAGATTAAGAATTTACATACATATGGTCAGCTGACAAAATTAAATGACTAACCAGGAATCAGTAGTTCAAATGACACAATGCTGCTTACATGATCATGCTTAAGCATAAATATTCCAAGATGTCTATCTGTTCTCTCGGCTTTCTGAAGTTCCATATTCAATATTTTTAAATAAATATGTGGAAAACCCATTACATCCAACTCCATCACAGCTCCTTTTGGGCTGCAACCTGAAGATGAGCCACGACCAACTGTCTTAGCATACAACACATTTGTTCTGTTGATTTGAAAACGGGGATAATCATATTACTCATGTGCACTGAAAACCAAATATAGCTACATTTGAGAAAGAAATGATTATTAGATAATTTATACTGAACTAAAAAAGTAAACTTTGATGAGTTATTTTCTTAAGCTTTGATTGCATTTATATTATCAGTATTCAATCTTTATGTAAAGTACTATTTCCACCAAAAAATGGATGCAAACTGCATCCTGCGTGAAACACACATTCAATATCAGTCTACTGGTTAATCACCATCAAACAAGGAAACAGTCTGCAACCATCAACAAGTGATGGAATTAAATAATTTGGTTATTCACAGCAGATCCTAGTTAAAGTGGTAAAGAAGACAGTGAGGACCATATTAACAGTTTCTAATAAGTGGGCGGGGTAACCATTCATACAGAGAACATAAATTAAAGAGCCTCTCAATAAATGTAACTAATAACCAGCACTAACGGCTAAAACAATACTTTATTCATGAATTCCCATTGTTTATACATTTACACTGCAGTGCAACAATTCATCTTTCAGAACAAGTATCCGCTGTATAAATGCTGACTGACGCTCAAATTTTTTATCAGAAGTCCAACTTCAATATGAGGCTGGCGAGACACCAGGTTATCTGGTCTACATGCACGACGCAGGCACGACATGACGACAGCATCTAGCAACTGGAAATGCGAGATGTCGGGTTTTAAGCAGAGAGAGCGGCTCAGAGGGAGCCGGCCTTCTGAAGGTGAAAACAAGTGCCAGTCACATTGATATCACCAAGACGATGGGGGCGGTGTGCGAATTCACTTCAGTCCCGTGGTTTAAAGAAACCTTATCTAAAAAAAAACACGGTGGTAAAAACCAACAGAAGATATGTACCGGTAGTTGCCGCTTAGAGGGACGAGTGCCTCCCTCCATCTCGCCTTCACTCTGAGAACCACAGCCCTACGAGTCTGTGGGCCCCTCGGTCAAGCGCGAGGACCAAAGCTGGATGGGAGAAGGTTGGAGGTCAAAAGCAAAAATAACTCTACATGTTAACTGTCCGGAGGGCGAGCGAACCGTCAAGATGCGCTTTGTTAATCCAGCTCCGAGTCTGACTGAGAGGCTGCATTCTTTTTCTTTTTTCTGCCGTGTTTCTTGTGCTTCCTTTTCCTTTTCTTCTTGGATTTGTCCTGTGAACGCAAAACATTTGATGTTAGTGTTCAAGTCATTTCCCCTTAAATTTAGCATATATTATGCAGATGGTTTAACAATGCACATTTGTTAGGAGGTGTAGCGATACAGATGTTATTTTTTAATGCTAGTTACTTTCTTTCAGAGGAGGCACTTGTTTTACATATTGGATCTGTGTTATTAAGATGCCCTCCATGTGGACCTGTCCAAAACATCTTTCAACTCGCAGTTAAATATTATCTACTTACTAAATTATTACGTCCCTGACGTTAGTCTTTGCTGTCGGCTTGATTCGTACTGGCTGAAACTAAAATCTTATAAGTGAAAAATGAGTAGATTTCTCACTGTTATTTTCTCCTTTTCCTCGCTACTTCTCTTTTTCTTCTTGGCTTCAACCTGCGGGAGGGAAAAGTTGAAATGAGAATATTACTTGAGGGAAGTATCCCTGAGAAAACAAAAAGCCCCTTTCATGCAACTGTATTATTTCCCAATTATGGAGTGTGTTCAAGTTCAGTTAACAACTGGTTGAGACAAATTGTTTCCTCTTATGACTGTTAAAATCTTTTATTTAGCACGATCAATTTATGATATGTTGCCGTGAACTTCCTCCTTATACTTTAGGTTTGCCGTTTTACAACCATTTTTACAAATCATTTTCATCCAATAAAAAAAGGTTTGATCGAGAGAGAAAAAAAGCCGATAGTTGGACTCATTTTAATTACCAACACCATTGAGGTGAGGGCTTTACTTTTAGATGGTGGTTGGTTTGTGTGTCATAAAACCACTTTGATCAGTCTCTACCGCTGTTGTCACGCGTTGCTCTCCGAGGGGCTGCACGCAACATTTAGAGCGCCACGAGTTGAACTTGCAGTAGCCGTTAATCTGACTGAGCCAACCATCCAATCACTACCAAGTGCAACTCAGAAACAATGTTTTACTGTCCATTAGCCTGTACTGTGACACTATAAAGTTGAGTTATGTATGACTGAACCATGTCTCTGTGGACTCAAACTAGAATATGTATTGTTATCTTTGAGTAAATATTTGAAGGATGAAGTTTAATGAATGTAATGAAAGCTGCAATTATTCTGGCACACTGATTTCAGCATTAGGTAGCACACAAACAAAAGGATAAAAGGAGGAACAAAGTGAAAGAAAAGTTACATCTATCAGCATATAAGAAAAATACTTACTCCCTCTTCCCTGTCAGATTCTGCAGATGACTCTGAAGAGGAGTCTTTATAACTCCGCTCAGCCTTCCTCTTTCTTTTACGACTCTTGTCATCCTAACAGACACAAGAGTTACATCACAATTGTGAATGCTTTATAACACTCGTTCAACTCAATTTAACTGGCAAGAATAACGGACAAGTAATAAAAGTTTTCAAAAACCTCACATCTGTGGATATATATGCACAAACTAACAGCTTCAAAGTTAGTTATTATGATGATTACAATGAATACGATTCATTTTATGTTGACTTTTGACGTTTCCTGTGGGCGAAAGCAGTAGTGTTTGAGGACCACAGTGCCTTCAGAAAACCTCCCATGTGACTGCAGCAGGGTCCGACGGTCCATCTGGGGCTCTCTTCTGTGCATGGACCCAGAGATCCGGCCTGAGCCTCCAGCAGCGTGGCGTCAGTGTCGGCTCCTCCCAGCCAGGACTGGCGGAGCAGGGAGGCAGAACTCTGCTCCTGGCTGGACGAGGAGCCTCTGAGCTGCGTTGATCTGCAGAGCTCCGACTGCCGGTCAGACGGCGGCATCGAAGCCGAATCTGGGTTCGTTTGTGGCGAGCTGGTCGCTGCTGGAGGCCCCCGCTGGAGGCCCCCGCTGGAGTCTGAGTTGAAGGAGTTTGTGGTGATGCTGCATGATTTTGTCCAATTTGACGTGGAATCCGACCCAGTGGCCCCGATGACAAGCATTACAAATAATGATATACAGTGGAAATAGAATAATGTTCTTGCTGATGGTCTTGTTTAGTTATTTCAGCCAGAAAGAGGAATCAGTATTAATATGAGAATGTTTCATCACTAGTTAGAAGTTCCAAACAGTAACTTCAGGTGGGTTACTGAATAAAAGTTAATTACCTTGTCTTTGTCCCCATCTTCCTTTATTCTTTTCTTTTTCTTCTTGGGAGGGTGGGGGGGAAACAACAACAACAATTTGAATAAACGTTGGCATTTAAAAAAACAAACATAATTGTAAGACAACCGTTTTAATTGCCCATATTTTAACACTAGAACCTGATTCTATTTAAGTGCACTGTAACACGGAAAGCCAACTGTGCTGTTAAAAAAAGAAAAACCTTGCTTTCAGCAACAGATTCTCCCTCCAAGCTGTCGGATGCTCTCCTGGTTGAGGACTTCTTTCTCTTCCGCTTTTTTTTCACACTCTTCTTTTCATCCTGTAAACACAAATACAAAATCAAACAGTGTCGTGATACATTATGTGAGAGACAATGTAATGGAGACGACGAGCCGATTATGCAAAGTTGATAAAAAAAAACAAATCACAGAGTCCATATATTTCTGAACAGCTGTTAAACGTCAACCAACTCACTCAGAATATCAAAAAACGACCCCGGTCTATATGCAGGGAGCTATCAATAGAATGTACCTTTGCTAGAGTACCACAAGCAAACAGCAGCTAACAGTAACCAATCAAATCAGGACAATGAGACATCCAGCAGAGAAACATCTGGGTTGTCTCCATTTAAAGAGCTCCATGCTTCTGAATTGCAGTATTTTTATTCATGTTTTGACTTACCACATCTTGAGATTCTGTGGAGAAGCTGCAAGGGGAATCAGAACTCGAAGAGGAGGAGGAAGATGAAGAATGCTTGACCAAAACACAATGAAAGCAGGTTTCATTAGATTTGAGGTTATTTACTCGTTTGGGAACTGGAACACAATAAGAGACCCGTAACAAGCAGACAGTACGTGTGTGTGTGTGTGTGTGTGTGTGTGTGTGTGCGTCTGACAGGGCTGTAGCAAAGTTGGCCATCAAAATACTGGAGGTCTCTCCTCACCCTGTTGGATTTCTTCTTCTCTTTCTTCTTTTTCTGAGGACAAATGAAAAGCCACAGTCAGTACAAGACGAGGATGCGAGAGTGAGGTCATTCAAATGTCTGATGAAAGTGAAATGCAATACCTCTTTTTTCTCTTTCTTCTCCTTTTCTTTTTCAATTGTCTTTTTGTCTTTCTCTTTGTCAGTTATCTTTTTGTCTTTCTCTTTGTCAGCTGTCTTTTTCTCAGTTGTCTTTTTCTCCTTCTCTTTCTCAATTCCAGCTAACAGCTTCTCTCTGTTTTTTGCCAGTTCTTTCCTCCATTTCTGAAAACAGAAGCACATGGTCAGTATTAAAGTATTAATCTACTATATTGCAGTTTCTTCCCCATTTGTAGTGACACATTCATCCAAACATGAAGAATAGTTTTGTAGTAGGGTTGAATTACTAACTCGAGCCATTATTATTGACATTCATAGCTGGAAAAAAATGTAATGAAAGATACGGGGATGATTGAGGTCTCCACAATACAAACGTACCACGTTCATTTTGTCCTCAAATTCAGCCAAGGCCCGAGAGCCCTTCTTCTTCTTCTCCAGCTGCTCCTTTAACTCCTCCCTGATGAAGAAACAATAAAACAGTTGTAAGATTTTAGGAGGGATTGGAGAGGATTACATCTGGCAATACAGTGAATGCACCCGTCAGCTGCAGCTCTTCATCTCACTACTTGATTGACAGCCACTCATTTTAACAATGCATACCTCCTGAGTTCTATTCATTTCAATTGTGTAATGAATTAAGAGTATTCTGTTGTCAAGTAAAATAAAATATGATTAATGGAAGTCCCGTAACTCATTTTGTAAGACAAGTAATAGGTATTATACCACATTTACCTTTAAATAGTGCATTGAAAACATGTTGCTCTTTGAGTAATGCAAATGGAGGTTTCACAGGAGCAAAAAAAGTCAAAGGAAACCTTTACAGATAATTCATATATTTTCAATTCTATCTTTTCCTGAGACAAATATAATTTGTTTTCTTTCTAGAAGACAACTGGAAGCTCTTTGTCTGCGGAAGGCTAAATTATTCATGATCAGCGTTTAAAATAGATATGCCTTTAATGATGTATTTATGCATGTAAAAAGGGTTTGAGAAGGCTGTTGACAGTTAAATCTTCCTTATTTATAATCAATGCATTGGGGCAATAAAATACACACATCAGAGGACCTCCCTCTCTTCTCTCAATACTCGTTGGCAGGGCACTTGTGAGAGCAAAGTGTCCTAAAATGATGCTGATGTTCCAACTACACAGACTCAAATCCATTTGGGAAAACATGATCACATGAGGAGGACACCTTGCACATCTCTATATCTACATCCAGCAGTGATATTGATTGACATGGATGCAGCACAGCCCTCAGGAATAACCGGGGAATGAATGCCCCTATACCCAGTGTCTTTTGGTCACCAAGGAGCACCTCTTGAAGTCAGGGCTGTGAGGAAGTTTGTCCGGTACTCACCATGTTGGTCGAGGTCTGCTTAAATAATCTTGTATTGTTGGTCCTGTGTTATTTACTGGCCCCCTGGATCGTGAAGCAGCGATGGGGTTGATGTAAGCCTGGGACACCAAGCAGAGGAAAGCAGGTCATACATTTATAATGGAGGTTATTAAAATACACCCAGATACTAGAGATTACACCGAGATAAACAGGCGTTCAACAGTACCTGGCATCAACATATACATCCACAATGTAAACATATAGCACCTCTCAAACAGTTCAAAGTAAACACAGCACGTTACTCGTGTGCATTATGTAATGTGTTGCTGGGCCGTTGTATTAAACTACGACACCTTAGTGTAAGTTATCCAACACGCTGTCAAAGATGTGTAACGTTACAGTTATAACCGACATGTCAGCAACCAATCCTATTCGCGTCATAGATTATAAAATATGCATCGTTACCCGTCCGCTGCAGACTACACGCACTTTCCTGACAACATTATTAAATTGGCATGAGCAAACAACGTGAACTAAGCTAGCTAAACACACCGGGCGACTTGCAATCACTTTAATGGAAGCTCGTATATATCGAGGCTGCATACAGACAGAAAAACACTCCAACGTCACAGCGAAAAGACCCGTTTTCTTGGTGCTGGGACCAATAATCGACCTGCGACGTCTGCTTCAAAACGAGCACCGACAAACTCGACCCTAGAAACTGTGACACGAAATAAGCCCAAAAAACGTATCTCCTCAGGAGCCATGTTGACGCGCGTGTTAAGAGAGAGATCGCGTCCGGGCCTAGCACCAGAACCACCAGCGGAGGGATACACCAACGTCAGGCTCCTGTTACGTTGAGCTTCTTTCCCGATATAACCGCCCACGATGACCCGCAGTTGTGTGACACGACTCACCACTCGATTGTCTCTCTTGCCCATGGCGAGTTAGTGATGGGGGAAATATCGAAGGCAGAGGGCGACCATTAGTGCTACCTTGCTACCATTGAGCCACGCCAGGCTCTGTTAATGGAAGCTGACGACTCTTTCTTGTGGATTTTTTTTTTTTAACCAAACAACATGGTGAAATACCGCCACCTACTGGTCTGGAGTATAGATCGGGACTCTAAACACTGCGAACACTAGTGTGATTAAATTAATAACATACATGTACCTCTCAGACCTCTATTAGTTATAGAAAAACATAGTTGAGCTTTTTCCTCAGTCTTTGTTAGCGTGACTTCAATTTGGTTCTTTTTGGTGGCTTCTTTGGCAAATTTAGTGTTGCTTTCCTTTGCTCCCAATATGAGCTAATATCAAAGAAATACCACTCAATGATGTCTATTGCAACTATATCAACATCTGTATCTATCGATATACATGCTTTTCCAAAGTTTATGTTCTAGTTTAGGAGTATACACATATAGACTTAACACCATTTTTTAAAATGTAATAAAATATATTTTTCCTTGTGCAAATGTGAAAAAGAAGTATATGATGACAAAAGACTGTGGCAGAATGCAAGTAATTAACACTATGACAAATTACAACAGCAATTGCTTTGGCTCTAATGATCCCGTATTCCAAAAATGAATACCGACAGTCACTCAACTCATTAATGTCAATCATGCTTACAAATGAGTCCAAAACAACATTCACAAAAAGCTGCGTTTTATTCAACTGGTGCAACACAATAATAAGACACCAATGCCTGCATTCATACATAAGTATAATGCCATGATTGTGTTGTTCCCAGCCTCCATTTCTGTATGCTAATCAGAAATGTGACACAGGAACATAATGTGTAATTTGAGTTATACGATGGATGAAGCTATGTTGGTTTCAAAACAGTTAAAGTTCTAAAACGCTCAACAGTTGACTTCAGTTTTGTGTTCTGAGATTGAAATGTATTAACAGTCATTATTTTCAGTAATGCATTGTACGCGCCACGGACACCAGATGTAAGGCGTTATCAAATAGAAAAGTTCACACAGTGCTTAGTCAAGCAGACAATTATACATGAATCTACATTGTGTTCGCCATCTAGCAATTACAAGTTGCCGGGGGAGGAGGGGAAACATTCGATACAGGCAGTTATCTTCAGACAGTAATGACTACAGTAACATATATTTGATAAATAGGAATGACAGTAGACTATGATCAATGACATGATCATGGAACAGCTTGAAAGAAAACCTGAAGGTGTTGTGATGTGGTCAGTTAGTAGCCCAGAGATGTGCAAACTGTGCCCGAACGGTTCGGACGACCATAACAAGAACCTGAGAAAGTCGGAGAGTGTGTGTGTGCTAGCAGCACTACCTGTTAAGAAAACGTAAACCAGTGTTCAAATATGTTACTGTTCTGAAAGAACTACTACATACAAAAATACAACTCTGTATTACTTGCTTTTTCCTTTCTGGTAAAAAATAGCTGAACTTGAATGTAACTGGACATGACGGTAAAATAAGCAAAAACTGTACACTAGATATTTGTGCATTATTTCATTATCAAAAGCTATGTCAAATTCAAAGTCACTCAATCCAAAGCAAATTAAATGCAACAAGCACCCAGAGAGCCCACAACACATTTTCAATGGACAAAATACTCTTGCCAAACAACATTCCACAGACCCTCGCTACTCTCTACGTCTATCCATTTGTACGACATATCTAGGGGCTGACGATGCGCAGATCAAAAGTCTTCTATCATTACAGCTTGTATTTAGCACTCTATACTGTACAGTACCACTGCCTATCCTTTATACATTTCTTACATTGTCAAACTATTCTTACACAAATCCTATCTTCATCTAAACAGTTGGTGTAATTGGTGTACGAATATTGTATGCCCCAGCATCTTTAAATCAAGTAACGACCTGATGAAAATAAGACTTTAAATTTAAATTAAATACAGAATATTGGCGACACCATTCTGTGCCAAATGTATTCATGTTGAATAGTGCTGGTGGGACATTGTCCACCTATTGCAAGCCTGTGAATTACTGTTACATTCGGATTGTAAATATTAATTGTATCTTATGATAAAAAGCCCATGATGGCAGATTAGTGAGTGGCAGGAGCATTTCTATTAGTTTTTTTCCATCATCGTCTCAGCACCGATATCAGCCCATTATGATGAGTTCCTAGAAGAGTGCAGAAACCATTAGAATCCTGCTACTGGTCTGCAGCTACTCAGGACCTCCTCAGGGTGGCAGTATTATAATACACGCAGGACTGGAATGATAAGACACAACATGGCAGTGAGTAGCTGGCTTGTGATGCCCAATAACGTTTCAATAAGTAGGTGTGTGCATAAGCAAACGGTCAGTGGTAGTGCACACACTACATGTTTTGTACATATCTGGTCTTGTATATCTGCTCACTGCACACACCTACAGTAAGCACTGTGGCCGGTGAGACCCACGCTGTCCACCCAGGATCATGTGTGGTCCGGCCCCCCAGTCAAGGGGGGCTCATGCGAGGCTAAACACTGGTCTTAAAGAGGCCTCTGCTTCATGGCCTCTACAGTCTGCTTGCCCACTACTACCAGTCTATGTGAGATGCAAGTCTTTTTGCATTGTTAACGCAGAAGATCAACATTTAACAACCTAAAAGCAGCAATTACAATCCAACAGTTCATGGAAGGAAGATAGCTTTCGTGCATTTTTCAGTGGGTGAGAGCATTGGTGTCCTCTTTGTTGACTCTTTCCTCTCTTCAGGAGTACTTTCCTAAAGTGTTGTACATTGACTATAAAAAGTATGTGCCCCATTGGTCCAAATCAGGACATTCAAAACACAATCTCTGTTGATGAAGCTTTTTTGACACTGATATTCATTCAAAAATGTCCCTTTAAATTGATTCATATGACTGCTTCACTGGTGCAGCCAGCTGCTTTTTAGAAGTTGAATGATAGGTAGAATAGTGATCACGTGCGTAATCTAGGATGGTATTTTTTGTTTAGCAGCGCATAAACTACAATACTATGGAAACCGAAACAAACTGACCTACAACAAGAGTATTGAGAAGAACCAATTAGTTAGAATGCCAGTAAACTCTGACGGCACTTGAGTAGAGTACAAGTATAGCATCCTCAACAACTAAAGGTTATGTGTGAAGAAGCCATAAGGCCACAACGGAGGCCTGTGGTCAAGGTACAAGGCTCTCTTACTGGGATGAGGGACTCTGACTCCACAGCTCTGCATTTCTAGCTTTAGGGCCAACTGGCAAAGAGAAAGCCACTGTTGGAAAAATTGCATGGCCACTTGCATTTACACAAAGGCATGTGGGATCAAAAGAAGGCTCCCTGGCGGGAGGATGCTAAAATTAAGCTTTTTAACCCACAAACTCAATGATATGCCTGCTATTGGTGGCAAAGGTATGTGTGTGTGTGTGTGTGGGGGGGGGGGGGGGGTACATTTAATGAAGCAGCATACAAAAGAATCCTAGAGGAAACCTGCTGTCCTGATGGGAGATGGTTGTTTTTCTGCCTGAAAAACAACCCGTAGATTTACAGCTACACAGGGCCGTCTTCAAAAGGACAACCCCCAAATGACCCAATCACAATCCAGACCGGATTGGTTTAAGAACTTAAAAAAGATTTAACCACATCTATATCCCTTTGGCAAATGTTGTGTTCTGTACATTTGTTCTTAAATTGTAAACTATTTGAACGGATTTATGTAAGATTTGACATTTAAGATTTATCTATATATCAGTGCCAAAAAAGCTTTAATAACAACCCTGAAAAAACAATGAAGAACGAAAATCACCAAGGCGGGGGGGTGCGCAGAATACTTTTTATAGACACTGTATGGGATGATTAAGGGCGAAGGAAGACAGTCAGGCAGTCCTCTCCTCCATAGTGGGCTTGTTGCTGGGGATTGGCTGGGCCGCGTACACACTCCTACTGTGGCTGTCCACACTTAGAAAGTAGGGGTGGCTGAGCGCAGCGAAGGCCGATATCCTCCTGGAGGGGTTGAAGGCAAGGAATTGCTGCAAAGGAGAAGATTGGTCAATGTATAACTGCAATATTATGGTATGAATGATGTATGGTGAGAAGGTAATGTATTGTAAATCAATGTGGATAAGTTTGACCTGAGGTTCGTACTACCAACCATTAAGAGGGCCCGTCCTTGCTCATCCATGTCTGGAACCAAGTCCTCTACGGGCTTAGGGGGCCGGGGGCTGAAAGCACTCTGTGGTAGGGCCACTTCCTGGGGCCAGTCCTCTGCTGATGGTACCCCAACAACACTGTGGGATGATCATCGTCATTAATGCCTTCACATAAGCAATGTTTAGCATTCACTGCCTCTCCAGTTCAAAGCTTTGTTAAAATCCTCCTGATAAAGCAACTGACTATTTGCTTGCGTGTCTGGAGCATTGGGGGGATGTTCACCCTAGCAGAGCAGCATGGCCTTGTCTGGGAGGCGCTGCGTTATTTAAAACACAGCCCGCTCTATATTTAGGATATATGCATGATAATAAGTTCAATGAATTAACAATTGAGAATATCCAGACACTGGACTTAAGTTCTCAAAATATCGATTGGATTGACAAGATTTTTATGGACAGTCCAATAAAGTTTGGAGGGCTTCTCCCCATGTTGTACATTCAGACTTATGAACATGCAACATGCAGGATCTCAGAAACGGTAACAGGATGTGCAGCTAATAATACTTACTCAAAGATTTTCCCCAGCTGATCAACATCTGAGTTCCCTCGAAATAACGGTCTGGGAAACAGAAAGAAAACACAAGTTCAGTTCAACATTTACGTCAGTTTACTGTACAACACGGTATTTGAAGATGACATCTATGAGTCTAGGAGAAGTTAAAAACATTAAAAAGTGTTTTTTATGTTCTTATTGACCTTTCTATATGAGTCCCAATGCTCACTATCCCACGGTATGCTGCAGACAAACAGCTCAGAGATAAAAAAGCTATTGGCTCAGGCCAACGAGGAATGTTTGACTCCGATGCGAGCGTTTGAAGTCGCCCCACACTGGCAGCTCCGTCTCATGTAGCCAGGGTGGTGAAGCAGGGTTGGTAGTACCACTGAAAAGGGGAGGGAGGGATGAAAGGAGGGAGGAGAGCGGCAGCACGGCTGCTGGTGGTTCCTGTGGCTTTGGGCAGTCTTTGGATGCCCGTGGGCGGCCACGGCCCTGGCACCCGCACAAATTCCAGCAGTCATCATCAGCACAAGTCTGCCGGCCACCGCTCGCTACAACATAAAGTCTATTTATCCCTCATGTGCGTCTGCTTTTGCACTCTTTTTCTGTGTGAATGTGTAGAGGAAAGTGGGAGGGAGATTATTCCAACAGAAAGATGCATGAAAGACCGGAAGTTCCTCTGGAAGGATATGAGAATGCGTCGCCCTCAAGGAGAAGACCTTCCTCTCACAATTATGAAGGGCAACAAGATTACTTTCTAAATGCGTCACTCCCAAAATGACATTATGAGAAGCAGTAGGGTCAGAGAAGCTTATTATACTTGTTATACTCGACTTTGCCTCAATGATTCGTCACCAGCAGATGTCAATGTAATGCAGGATATCGTCACATCGCTGTGTGCATTCTGTATCCAGGCACAAAGGCGGTTCAAGTGCACCCCACTTCACTGAAGTCAACAGTACGGCTAGCCACCATGTGCTCCCTGTGTTTTCCCACATGCAGGAAGCTTTGCATAGCTCAACACCCACACTTTCCTACAGACTCAGACACTGGGAAATTAGTCACACAGGGGTATTATTTTTGCACATTTTACAGTGACGGCAAACCCTCGGTCACATGCTTTTGCTCGGAAGTGGAATTGACATACATTTTTCTTTCAGTTATTCAAATGGATGTCTCAGTGTTGCTCTACACATCGATCTGAAAGAGGAACACACCACATCGGTGGTTCAGGGTAAAGTACTGCGCCGAGGTTCGAAAGCCATTCAAGATCAAACCAAACCAGTTTTTGACTGTTGCAAAAGAAGATGAAGAAATAAATCACCTAGAGCAAAGTCATCGTGCCACAACAAGCAGGGCTGATAATTCCAAGAGGTCCATTTTTAAACCTGGAGTGGTTTGCTGGAGGGGGATAACTGGATTCACATCGAGCCGACCACTGGCATGCGCACGCAGTCAACAGTCAAGTGTGTGTGCACATTTGCACACACTCAAATTAGGTCCGCACGTAAGGGTGTACAAATGCCCACAGGCACCAAAGAGACCGCTCCCCACTGGGCATTGCATGAGCACATGCGTACGTATATACCATCACACACAAGCTGGACTGAGACTGTGGGTCAGGCTGCTGAGTCACGCTTCCTTTAGTGCCAGCGAGGCTCTGTCCCACATTCCGCAGAAACAACCTCGGGAATGTGTGTGTGCATGTTTGCACGTGAGAGCGTCAATCTGACAGGGTGGGAACCGGAGGGAGAGCAACGGAGTGTGTTTAAGCTCGTGCCGGTGCAATTTGCTTGTACTTGCAGGTGTGCCTGTCAAAAATGTGGACGTCCTGTATATGTGGGTATGCGTTGGTCTCTTTGAGGATTCATCAATTGAGTTCCAAACGGTGAGAAAGTCCAAACGGAGGTGGGGCCTCTCCCAGACCATGAACACAACGCGTTCAACCTTTTCGATTGGAGGAATGTCAACAAGCAGGCGCTCTCACCCCCATTCACTTGAGCCATGACTCACCCCGACACTATCACAGCCATGCAGATGCAGACTTGTATGATATTTGCTCAGATTCCTGAGAGAACCAGTTCCCAACTCTTCTCAGATAGTCATTAAAGGAGGGTTTTTTTCTTTTTACAATGGCATGTTTGATAATGGAAGTGGAGCGAGGAGAAGCTTTGAAGTGTCATGACTCATGAGACAGACATTTTGAGGTTGGATTTCCACTTTTCTGACCTGCAACATAAGGTAACAGGGTCCTCACAGCTCTGTGAAGCTTCAACTAGCGCTTATTGTCATTATAAAAACTTACCTAGCTTTTTCAAGGTAATGTCTTCAGATTGCTTTTTTTGTCTGGCCCAGAGTCCAAAATGATGGACGGATCAATTTCCTGATTGTGCGGACGATATTTCTTAGCTGATATACTCCTTCATTCACAGACAAACAAAAATTACCTTTAGATACCAACTATTGTCAAAGGTAATTCATTCAACCACGAGTGGGGATGTCTGGTTCGTTGTGCCTGAACAGCAAACCAATAAGCAGCGTTTTCTCATCCTCTCTTGTTCTGCACTTTCCCTCAATCACGCTTTCTTTAGCTTTCTTTCACCGTTTTTCCCAGGTGCCCTTTAATCTCTAACAGGTGGCCTTTTAAAAAGCCATCTTAATCACCTGCAGAGGGGGAGGGAGGGAAAGAGAGAGAGACCGAGAGAGAGGGCGAGAGAGTATTTTCTGTTCATTGCCATCAAAGGACTCTGCCTTGCCTTCCGCCTTAAGGCAAAGTTGGACAGGTGCCAGATTATGAAAACACACACATATCCACACCAAAGCTTTTTACAGCTTATTGTGTCAGGGTGAGGGAAGAAGTACCTTAACCTGGCCAACTTGCACACACACACCTCGCTGCTATCTGATTGCGCCTGGTTTTAAAAGAACACAATATCCTCTGCACATAATGCATAACGGCACATGTTACTTTATGTAGGTTCCTGGATATTTAGGCCGTAAGATGCTCAATTACATGTCAATTTGTCACAAATTCTTTGGTGCATGTTTGAACATTTTACACAGCCACGAAATGCTGCAATTTGTGATGCCTCATGATGCGTTACCACATGTTGAGTACGGCATTAAGTACATCCAACCGTCATCCACCTCAAAGAGTCAACGGCTTGACGGGAGTTTCATGTGACTAAAATATTGTCAAAAAGAGTTGCCATTCATTTCTCTGTTGACTAACCAATTGATTAATCATTACAAATATGTGTTGCTCTTATTAGAAGATGTAGAAAGGAAATAAATCAATAAAGAGGTAGGGACAAATATTGGGCAACAAAGACTGAGCACCTGAGAAGATTGAAGAAATCTGCAATAGTTATGGACACACATTTCAAATGTGTGTGGTAAAAGGACAGTGGAAGTGCTTTCCTTACATAACAAAGTCACATATGAGCGTAATGATCATTAAAAGGTCCTTAATAATAAATAACAAAGCAGACCCTCCCGTTAGCCTGTCCTAATGTATGTGAATGCATCCAAAGCAAAGACTTTATCTGGCCTATGAAAAAATTTATTGTTGTCAATTTTAGAGCAGGCTACCAAACGAAGCGGACACATGACTTATAGCACACATGCACAACATGCACTGAGCGTTTAAAAATGAGAAACGCAAAAACACTGGAGTTTATATCTCACGTTCTCACTGTTAGGGAGGCGTGGTTGAAATGCCTCCATTGTCCAGGAGATGTCTCCCCTTAATGGTATCCAACAGATCGGTCCACATGGGACGACCGCAGAAGCCACAGCCGACCCTCTCGGTCCCAATGCGTCAAACAACATAGCGTGATCAGGACTCTTCGGCGGCTGACACCGATGCAGAGGCATGGCTGACTACAATGGCCGGTAAAACTTTACACAGTAAACCGTCATAATCCTCAGTTCACACCGACTGCCTCGTTATTTAAAAAAATTATTATCCAGAATTCTCCCCGACTGCTGAGTTAAAGCACTTTTTGGACAATATAGTGCCGGTATATCCGTTATGGCAATCGCTGGATCGCGACATCCCGATTCCTGACACGTCCATAACTGACGCTAGAGGGGTACGCAGAGCGTTATAGTTTAAAGCCGAGGACCACCGACCAAGCTCTGCGTTTGATGCATCGGGGTGAGAATGTGTCTCCATAGCATACAATACACAAAACTGTTATACTTATGAAACCATTCAGTGGCCACCTTCCCTGTAGGGACGCATCTCCATTCAATATAGATTCTCCTTTAATTTATCAGTCATCTCTCTGTGTGACCGTGTCATTTGACCACATGACTCCATAGTCTCTTCATCCCACGTCACCCTTTTCCACTGGAGCCTGTACATCCCCACTAAGTCCCACATACAGAGCATGAGTCGGTGTGTGTGTGTGTGTGTGTGTGTGTGTGTGTGGCTGTGCATGTTGGGGTGTGAGGACGGTTGGGAAGGAAGCATAAATTACAGCAAGGCTGCTCCTTCTGGCACTCAGCCCCACCTCAGAAAGACAGTTCTTATCTACTCCGACACACACACACCAGTCCAGTCCAGCCTGGATAGAGCCCAGTTCACAAGACACAGTTCTGAACATACTATGGTGCATACATATTAATATTAGATGATACATATTTCCCCATGGCACAAGGACATATTTCATTTATTCCATAGAGGGGAAGTTACACTTTTAAAAACCTTTTTTTGTTATTAGTTTAGCTCTCCAGCATGTGGAGTTCGTTAGACCACAAACTGACAAATACCTATAGCAAGAAGCAGGATCTTGACTTGCATGCTGCAACCACAGCAGCCTGTCATTTCTGGAATGGTTTGATAAGTCAACCGAAATGTGATTGCGCACAACGCAGCTGACGGGTGCCATTTTGAGAAAACGGACGTGTTTAACCCTTGTGTCGCCTTCGGGTCAATTTGACCCGATTCAATGTTTCACCCTCCTGTTACCTTTATATTTACTAACATATTTTACCCTTGAGGTCAATATGACCCCAGCTATTAAAACCTCCAGGAAATTATTAGAATTAATATTGTTTTCCAAGTTTAAGTGTGAGGTACTTTATGTTTGTTTGTTGACTCCCGAAAGAACACCGACATTAAACATTGAATCGGGTCAAATTGACCCGAAGGCGACAGGAGGGTTGAATATTGAATCGGGTCAAAATGACCCAAAGGCAACACAAGGGTTAAGAAACACCCAAATAACCGATTCTGTAACGACCTACATATCATCAAAATTCTCTTCACTCTCACCTTCTCCTAAACATCTCAGCGAAGATGCAGCCGACACTCCACAGGTCCACTGGTGTGGCGTAACTGGACTGTAGGAGCACCTCTGGGGCCCTGTACCACAGTGTCACCACCTACAACACAAATACATGAAAAGGGTTAAATTAAAGGTGTTTGCATGGAGTAAATGTCACCGTATTGAGATGGGGGGCTCACACTCGCATGCACACACGCAGGGTTAATACTTCTCTGCCCTCATTTTAGGCTTACATAAGACATGAAATCATATCTGGCAGGACACGTCTCCCTGCTCCCATTTTAGTGTACTCCCAACACACAATCTTTCCACAGCAATCCACCAGTGACACAACATACTGTGTGTGTATTATACGTTCAGTCGTACCCGTTACAATGAGAAACAGTGCAATGTTGCACTGGATTAGACCTGGCAGCTGTCTCGTTATCGTGACGTGATAACGACCCCCTCCTTCTTCCTTCCGTCTTGCATCAAGCAACCTTGCACCCACCTGAGGTATTAGAGCAACCATTTTGTGCCACTTCACACCACGCCTGGTTTCCAAATGTGTCCCTGTAACTCTATTGGGAGCTCAGTGTGCGTGTGTGTGCGTGTGTGTCATAGCCTGCAGGAAAGCAGCAGCATTGTTAACAGCTACAGTAGGGAAAGCCTCCAGACAAAACTCAGTGACCCTTAGTAGGAGAGTGGACTGGGTCCAGGTGCTTTCCTAAACTCCAGATTTTTCCAACAGCTTTTGGCTGCAGCTCTTCCCTCTGGCACTGCAGAGTGCTTATCGGGATCCTAGAGTCTGAGGCGAATGTTTGTAAGCAAAACAAGTGCAGTGTCACTGAGATATCTTTATTGCACTCTCTGCGGGAGTATGGGAAACAATACCCGAGCTTTTAGATGCCGTCCTCAAGCCTGCGGTGTGTAATAGGAGCACAATGCTCTTCGAATGATGTAGTGAGATAATATGAACGAGTGCTCACGTGTCCTCTTAAAAATTACTTTAATCAGTCAAGTAAATTCATGGTTTATAGACTTTGAAACTTCACTGGGAGGTAGATCTCAGTAATACAAGTCCCGGTGGTTTTCCTCCCTGCACTTCAGTAAGTGCACTTGTTCATTAATGCCCAATGTCATTTCCATTGGTTAAAACGTTGTGTTTTAGCCATGATCGCAGCGTGGCTGTGTGGATGTCAATCATGGTGTCAGTCCTTTGTTCCAGATATCTCAAAAACAACCGAAATTAATGTTTTTACAAATATTCATGATCCCCAAATGATAAATTAAACCAAACGTTTTCAGTAATGCCAACACTTCTGCAATGCTTTGGGCTCATGACCAAATATTTGCAAAAACCAACGAGGAGTCCAATCAGCTAATGTTATTAGTGCGCTAACAGCGACCGATAAGGGGAATAAAGAGTTGTGTCACATTTTTTTTCTTCGAAACTGAATGACACTATTAATAGAGCCGGGGCAGCATTTTGCAGATGTGTGATACTTTCTCGTCTCCTGCTTCAGTGGAAATAGGGAGGAAGTTGAGTCTGGTTGGCCGAGATGTGTCGGCTGAGCCACATGACCAGAAAAGAGACATATGCTGAGAATGAACAGATTGACTGAGGGTCATTGACGATTTTAAGAACAGTGAAACCTCAAAGAAAAGCATGAATGAAAAGTTGCAGAGCGGCACATGTAGTCAGTTACTGGCGCTTTAACGTAGGAAAAGGCTGCATTGCTTTCACTTTGTAGGAACTTGTTATCATTTTAGGTTCTCTGAAATTATTCACCTTGATATCTAGTTAGGACATAATCGCACCTCCATTTCCCCCCCTGCTATCTAAAATGTGTTTTAATGGTGAATGGATGCATAAGGGACAAATGCCCTAATCAAAATCTTCCTCCAACACTTGCAGCTGCAGGCTCAAATCTATGAGACGTCTGTCTGCTGCATGGAGTTAGCAGGCGTGCAGAATCAAAAGTCAGGGCTTTGAACACAAATGCACACGCAGAGCCTTCTAGGAAGAACCACAGAACTAGAGCTCGGGGTATATCCGCCTCAGTGCGATGCAGAGTTACTCGTAAACCTGGCCACATCTGCAGAACGAGACCTATATATCACACATGAGTGCACTCGCGGACACGTAGAGAGAATTAGATGTTTAAGAGACACCCGAGCAACTTGCACTGTAGCTCACTGTTTTTGTAGTAATACATGCATTATAGGATATATTTTGTCAATATTTGTATTGAAAAATACTTGTGACCATGTGATAGTTCAGTTTTTCTTTAATAAATTTGCAAAAATTTCTACATTTCTGTTTTTTGCTGTGAAGATGGGGTGCTGAGTGAACATTAATGAGAAATAAAATGAACTTTTGGGATTTTAGCAAATGGCTGCAATGAAACAAAGAGTGAACATTTTAAAAGGGGTCTGAATACCTTCCCACTGTATATAAAATAAAGTAATATGTTGAATATACTTTGACCCATGTAATCACATTTGTCCTCGCTCAAGACAATTATTTTTGGAAAAAGGACCACACACATAAACCAAACAAAAAGGTGCTTTCCCAAATGTTGTGCTTCTTTTGGTAAATATTTTCAGTTTTAGACTAACACATTTTTGATTATCAAAATAAAGCAACATGTAACTCGTGTTGGACAACAGTAGAGGTCTATGGCAGAGAGAAATAAGCCGTGTCCAGCTTTGGAAACACAGGTTATTTGTAGTATGCGCAATACCTTCTTGGTTGTGAATAGGAATAAAATATCCTACCTCTAAACAACGTGATGTTTGTCCCCATCCACTCACACCACGGAAAAAGTGCCATCCATTAAGCATTTGTGAAATGATTAATTTATTAACAACTGGCTCATCTCAAACCAAAGATTCAGAGTCACAAGCTGCTCCTTTTCATTTCCAAACATACCAATGTTAGTCCTGCTGTACTCGGCACACCCATCCTTTTCTCGCTCTCTATCAACTGCCTCTCTTTCTACATCTGTTTCTGAAGGCCCACGAGTCTGTAAAACACTCTGAAATGCAGTAAAGTATATATACAACAAACAGTTGGAGAGCCTGTAATATCCATGAGTGCATGTTGAACACAGTTTCACTCTCCATAAAATACTTAACTGTCTCTGTGTTAAGGAAGTCTTAAGTCTGCTATACTTAATATCTCAGAACTAATACTCTTACAAAGGACTATGCTCTGAGTCATGGCTGTAACACTCAACCTAATAACAGTTTTCATGGAGATGATTATAACTACACACAGACTGTTGTAAAAAGAAACATTCCCCAATTGCAATGTGGTTCTGAGCTTTATTCTGTCCCTTCCTTCCTCTTCTTCTTCTTCTTCTTCTTCCGACCACGTTTGCATTCCTTCTTTCTTAGTCCCTTTCTCACCCTTCTCCTGCTCTGTTCTGCTTCACATATCCCTTCATTACCCCCTCCTGCCTACCCTCCTCTGTACAGGCTGCATGAAAACAGAGACGCACACATACAGTATGTAGGACAATCGGGCACAAGAGAGTGAGTCAGCCCTCAACTGTACAGTGGTTTTGCTCCAGGGTCAGCTGCTTTGGATTTTCAATCCGTTTCTCTGACTTTCTGACACCCTTCTTTTCTTCCGCATGGTAACAGGAAAGCCAGAGGAGGTCAGATAAAGCCTCGGAAGGAAAAAAAGAGAGTTAGAGAGAGAGAGTTGGAGAGAGAGAGAGAGAGAGAGAGAGAGAGAGTGTGAGGCTGACTCCAGATTAAAGGACAACATTCTGGGAATTCCTTTCTGCTGAGAGCATCCTCCCCCTCACCAACACCACCATCCTCCTCACTGCGGATCCCTGCTCTGCTTCAGGACGAAATGGCTTCTCTTGCCCCAGTGGACCTCCTGACCTCTTGGGCCGGACCTCCAAACTTGTCTGACTTGCAACATCCGGACGTGTACCTCCAGCACACTGTGCATGGAGTATGACAATGAGGGGGGGGGGCCTTGCATGTGCGTTTGGTTTGTGCTGCGTTGTGTCTGAGTACTTGCTTGTGACTAAGTGAGCACCTGCTTTTACCTGTGTGCCTGCACAGTATCTGTAGCTTGTGTTGTTTGTGATGTTTATAAAGGGTCATTCTGGTTTATTCCAACTTATTTTCTTATAGTGTTGGCTATTTTTCCCGCACTGTACTCCCCAAATTAATGGGTATCTTGGAGTTATTATTTTTTTTACCTCCGATTCCCACTTACAAATTAATACAATGAGATATGTGGAATTAGTTATTTAATAGTCCTTCTGGTAAGTGGACTTCTTAAACTTTGGAAAGAGCTAGGCTAACTAATCCCCCCCCGTTAGTAGCTTTATAATCAGCGAACAGCCATGAGGGTGGTATCAATCTTTTCATACAATATTTTTATAGTCTGAGAAATAGACGTAATTACTTTCCTTGAAACAGCTGCCTTGTTTTTACAAGCTGTTGATTGTCTCCCCACTTGGGGTTTTGGCCTCGTCAGATTTGGTTGTCGTCATGTTGCCGTGTTCCCAGTTCTCAGCCACGACTTCGATGAGCACAAAAAGGTAGAATTACCCATAGAAATGATGACAAATAATACCCAGGTTGCAATAAACCGGAATAAATAATGGGCACAATATGTACATTCTTTCTCTCCGCCATCCTCAACTCTCACCAGTGCTACATGACACAAACATTTGCTCATCGCTTTCCATGAGGACTTTCGAGGGGCACTTTCACAGTGACCTGATGCCATGAGGACGAGGCCAGGGGCTTACGGCTGCTGCGCCAGAGGTACTGGGGCTGATGGAGCTTGGCCGGGGGCCCGTGTTTACATTCCCTCTCACTGAGGAAGCCCAGGATGAAAGAGCACCACTGCACACAGACACATACCATCCACACACACATGCACACTTAACAGACAAGTACTTTGGACGCACTAGAGGCCAAATTATAGTTGTAATTGAGTCAATAAGAGCCGGATTGGACGTTTTTACTTTTCAGCTATTACTGAACGAAGGGGAATACAAGGTCAGGCTCGTTAACGCCTTCCGGAGAAGGCTCAACTGTTTGATGCTCCAAGTCTTGAGCTAGAATTTGATTAGATTCCTGAAAGCAACCCGTCACAAATTAAAGTCTTCCTGCATAAATCTAAAGGAAGAAAATGGACAAAGGCTTCAGAGTGTATAGGAAAGCCCCATATGGGAGAGGGAGAGCAGATGTTATAATAATAATAATAATAATAATAAGAGCAAAACTATGCAGCGAGAGAGTACAGTGGAGCTGAGGCTGTAATGTTGTGTCTCCCGAGAGGCCCCATTCGAAGCTCTAGCAGTCAGCCATGTTGTAAACACCATTATTTCACTCCTCCCTCACTTTCCCTCTTTCTTTCTCTTGTACTGCAAAAAGAACAATTTACAATCCCAACAATGCAGCTGCACCAGGCCAAGAAAGGAAATAAGAAAAAGGAGAAAGAATATTTTTTAATAGGAGTTGAGCGGGAAAAGTAGAGGCGGAGAGGGGGAAAGACCGAGCTACACGGCTCGAAAGAAAAGTGCAAGAGCAGCACACAAACTGTACACAGTAAAACAGAAAAAGGGGGCACTACAACGGCTGCCAAAGTATGCACAGTGGACAGGAATGCAGCATGGGGCCCTCGGCGAGCGAAACAAAGACAGCACAGTCAGGGGCTCTCTCTCCCCAGTGCTACCACATCCGCACATCATTAGCTGGAAAATTCCTGATATATGCTGTAATTTTTTCTCCCCCCCCCCCGTCCGTCCGTCCGTCCGTCTCTTCCTCTTGCCGTTGCTGGTACAGACAAGGCTTTAATATTCAGATGCCGGTGTGTGTGCACGTGCACCACACTCACACACACACACACGTCAGTACCCCCTTTGCCCCCCACCTGGAGCACTGCCAGGAGACCATCAACAATGAATGCAGTAAAGGACAGAAGAGTGTGTGTGTGTGTGTGTGTGTGTGTGTGTGTGTGTGTGTGTATATATAGAGTGGTTATACCACTGCTTTCAGACACTTTCACTCGGGATACACGCAGAATTTCGTTTATAAAACCTGCACTGTGCATGTGACATGCAGACTACAATGTAGTCGTCTGCCTTTGAATGCGTGTATGTACAGTATATCTCTTTTCATAGTGTGTAAACTGTGTGTGTGTGTGTGCATGTGCGTGTGCCTATGTCAAATTGGGGCCAGCCCCTTCGCTCCAGCCGGCTGCAGTCAAGGCATAGAGGATGCCTTTTCCTTTTTTTCCCATGCAGAGCTGTTTGAGGAGATATCTAAACATTCCCAGAGTGCGCTGCACGTGCTCTCCTGCGTGCGGTGCAAGGGTTTTCCCCCTCTCCCTGCTTGCCTGTCTGTCTCTCTGTCTGTCTGTCTGTCTGCCTGAAGTAGAAATGCATTATCTGGGAAAAGACACGACTGCCATTCAGTTTTATCGGGTCCGTTCCTGAACCCTGCTGTATAGGGAGTTACTGACGCTTGCATGTATGGCATTATAGCGTAAGGATTATGGGAATCTTAGGACTGCATGTTTGTTCTTCAAAGAGGTTTTCTTATAATTACAGTCTTGAAACTGTTAATATATATAGCTTAATTAATTTGAATCAAGGGCAAAAAGAACCATCATCTAAAGGCGTGGTTTTTTCCGACTTAAAGACAGCTCATCTTCATCACTATCTTGCTCATCACAACCTGTGATAAAGGAGAACCCACCAATCCACACATTCCCCTAACCCACAGCCACAGATTTGAACACATATTCATAGTCAAGCATGGGCCCTAAATTAGGAGACACATTCATAGTGAAAACCTAAATCCAGACTGAACAGAGTCTGACTGCTCTTGATAGCTCAGCATTGTAAAAGTCAGTCTGCTGTTTGAGCAGGGCAGGAAATCTGGTTTCAATTTGTTTAATGTCATCTGAGAGATGAGTGTCTAATTCTGGTAAGCGTAGTGGGAGGGCTATAAGCAGAGGAACGAGGGGGAAGAATGGGGAAAATACCATTGAGCAGGTAACAATTTCACTCCTCTGCAACAACAGAATTTACAGGAAACTAAGACAGTGACTGTACACACCGTTACAAAATTATATTTGTAAAAAGATAACAAGAAAAACTATTGGTTAATTTGATACACTTTTTTTTACTGGAAAAGACTCCAAAAGGGCAAGCAGACCTGAGGAGTCCTAAAATTCCCTTTGGTTATCGTGTTACTCAATAAAAGACTCACTTAAGATGAACTCGGAGGCAGGACCAACAACATTTTCACCACGAATAAATGAATTGTCATCTCCTGTGACTTATAGCAACTCCTCAAATGTGGTTGGTTTTGATCTAGAAAAACACACACGTTTGATACCAAGTGCCTTCACAATAGCCTCGTGGCATTCCCTTCGAGTTTCCCAAATCCAAGATTGTCCCACGATCCACGAAATTGTCTGGATGACCCCAAACTTTTGAACGGTAGTGTATATATATATATTAATCAAACATACCTACATTTGAGTTAACCCTTGTGTTGCCTTCGGGTCATTTTGACCCGATTCAATATTTAACCCTCCTGTCGCCTTCGGGTCAATTTGACCCGATTCAATGTTTAATGTAGGTGTTCTTTCGGGAGTCAACAAACAAACATAAAGTACCTCACACTTAAACTTGGAAAACAATATTAATTCTAATAATTTTCTGGAGATTTTAATAGCTGGGGTCATATTGACCTCAAGGGTAAAATATGTTAGTAAATATAAAGGTAACAGGAGGGTTAAACATTGAATCGGGTCATATTGACCCGAAGGCGACAGGAGGGTGAAACATTGAATCGGGTCAAATTGACCCGAAGGCAACACAAGGGTTAATAAGTCTTGCTTTGACACTGTATTACATGGAAATGCAGTCTTGGGCTGTATATTTCTGCTTTTATCACAAATTCAAAAACATGAAACGGTTTTCTCTAAAGTGCTTTGACAGAAATGGATCTCAATGAGATGGACAAAAAAAAGACCCCTCTCCGCTTTTTTCCAGGAATGTCAGATTAACCCATCAGCTTTTCCCATCTGCCTGTCACTCAAGGCTGCACAATGAGCCTGTAGCCAGACTGGGGTCATTAAAAAACCATCAACAAAGCAACGGATCTCCAGGGACTGCCAGGGGCAGCCTAATCTGGACCCCAGTACCAACCCAATGGGTGGTCTCCCTCCCTCCCTCCCTCCCTCCCTCTCTCTCTCTCCCTCCCTCCCTCCCGCTCGCCCTCTTTCAGGGAGGGTAAAATATGTGCAACATGGTAGGTGGGTGATGCCGACGAGGCCATCAGTCACGCACAACCATGCGTGTGCAACTGCACCAAGACGCCAATGCACACGTTTTCAAACACATTTTTTTGGCCAATGACATATTTACCACACGCCGTGTTGCTAAGTGAGAAAGCAAATTCATCACGAAAAGAGAAGTGCAAGCAACACTGGTAAATCATCAGCAAAAAGTACAAGAGGGCTACTTTCAGTCATTGACAAAAATAGGAGGAGCAAGGGACTCTTTTTGAGAACTTTATGCAAATGCACACTTCAGCCATCTTGTCATTCTCAAAGTGCTAAATGAATCACTTTGAAAGTGAGGGAGAAGTGTCTTGTTCGCTTAGGCAACAGCAGTTCTCCAAAGTCCATCTGTCTGCTAGTAACGGTGGCATTAGGTGACTAAATAAGCAACTGCTGCTCTGTTGGGCAAAGAGGAAGATCCTCTTAAACACTGTGTGTGTTTGTGTACATGTGCGCTGCACACAGTGTAGATTATCTGCTTTTATTAGCGAGAGGAAACACTGAATGGATATTGTGTGTGTGTGTTGGACTGATAGGGGGATTCCAGAGATAGGAACATTTATCTAGAACCAAAGATCCTGTGCTCCCTTTGCAGCACATGCGTGCACGAAAACACACAAACACACTCACACACACACACAACCTCCATCTAATTGTTGTGGCCCAATCTGTATAGCAGGAAATGAGCGTGTGAGTGGGTGCACACACACATTTACTGTCCTTGTGTGTGCATGAGTAGTTTTGGGGACCTGATATTTGTCATTCATGTAAAGGTGAATTCCTGCATTAAGTATTCAACCCTGGATAGAAAGTGTCCCCATTTACTAAGTATAACATCTACAAAAAGACTAAACCTGCAGTGAAACCACACACACACACACGCACACTGAATATTGTGTAACACTATGTAAATTATCTGATTATGCACACTTTGATAGATTGATGATGATGCACAGTTGACCAAGTGATAAACTGTAGTAATCAAATGGAGGAAATACTGAGGAGTTATATCCAAGTCGTAAAAAATGTCCATTGACAACAAGAATAAAGAGAAATTACAGTTTAGGGCCGGGACGAGTCACAAAACACTAAACTTTGAAACTCAACCATTCGCAACGATCTGTTTTCTTACACAGATATTTATCTGTACTTCTTAGAAGGTGCAAGATACGAGACTGGGATCATGTTGATTGCCTCTCAACATGCTTACGCCGATAAACGTCAGCTCCAGGAGACGGGAGCTTGTGACCACTCCCCCGGCTGCTCCCATCTTATTGTGCAGTGACAATACACAAATAGTTACATGTGTCCATCTGATGCCGAGAGCTGAATGGATACACAAGAACATTGCATTCTTTCCCAAAGGATGTTTATATTTACTTTAGATGGGCAGATGCTGCACGACTGCGTGAGCCTGACTTAAGTTCCCATGAGCGTTGCTAACTTGGCATAATAAAAATCGGCCTTCTGCTACAACCCTCATCTTCCTTCCCATCACTCTGGTGCCTCAGATCGGGTGAGTAACCTTAACTTTCAGTATATTTTACACAATATTTTGTAACTGTGTTAATAAATACATTATATCTGTCCATTGTAATGTTAATGCATTCATGTTTCTGTGATGATACATTTGACACCTCTAAAATGAAACAAACGCAAATCGTACACGGTTTGGAAATCAGGGTGATTAGCAAAGGAGCTAAAGTCATGGGAGCATATATCTGATCGAATGTGAGAAAAGCTTCTCTCGGTAAGTACGGGTTCACAACAAGGTACCGAGCTACTGTTGCTGGCTACCTTAATCTAAAAAGTCTCATCTCTCCCTCTTCCCAAGACTCCTTTCAGTCTCACTCTCTATTTTTATCTGGTCATCAGAGCCCAGAGCTCAACAGTTGACATCAAAGTACCGACAGTGGAAAGGGAGGGGTGTCTGCCTCTCCTCATCTGTCCCATCCCCGTCTGCAACGGCCACAGAGGGATTCGTGAGACGGACCACGGGGGCCCTCGCCTCTCACTTTACACAGAGAAACCCTATCATTTGGCTCAGCGCTGCAGCGCTACCGCTGATGCCCCCTCAGTGCCCGCTACATCACATTAGACGCTTTTTATCTAGCTCTCTTGAGATGAGAGGGTAGTTCAAGCCAATGTGTGTGTGTGTGTGTATATCTCCGAGTGTGTATCCGAGTGTGCCTTGATGAGAATGACCATGTGAGTTTAAAAGCATAAGCAATGAGCAAAGACATGCACACTTGCTGCTGTGCACACATGATCTTTTCACTTGTTTATGTTGATATTTTGTGAGTTCACTCTTGTATATTCCCTCAATAACAATATCAGTCACTCACGATTCAGACGTTTTGCGGGTGGATTTCAGTGAGATGCCTCTCCTGATAGAGGTAGAGTAGTGGAGTAAAGGAATAAGGATACAGATGTAGTACTCGGTGTCAACCAAAGTAAAAAAGTGTAGAAGAGCCTAACTATGCGCCTGAAAATATGACGTCAAACAACAATGTAATAGATCATTTATTTTTTCCCAATCCAAGTCTATTTGTGTCTATGACCCAGTTAAAACATCCTGGGGCCCACTTTTGGGTTTCTTTTTATCAGTTGTGAAGCTCTGGGCTCACAGTGTTTGGGAGTGTTTATTTTGAGGCACCCTGTTGTAAGGAACTATTGGATGAACCCTGCCGAGTTCAGAGATATGAATAACATGACTCACCACAGAGGTGAGCGCCATCTGGAAGCTGTAGATGCGGGCTAGACCAAAGTCGGCCAGTTTGATCTGTCCTCCGCTGGTGACCAGGATATTCTGGGGTTTCAGGTCACGGTGTACCACGCGGTGCGAGTGCAGGAAGTCCAGCCCCTGGAGCAGCTGGTACATCATATCCTGTAGGACAACGAAACAGAAGAAAGATGATTTTTGTAAACATTACACAGACTCGATACAGGGAGTGTGACATTCAGCACAGACGACATGGTTGAAGTCTGCTTCCATGTTTCTGATGTGGCTCTGTGATGAAGTTAGATGGTGTCATGACCCCACACTTCTACATTTAACATTATAATGTATTCCTATGTCAAACCAGGATGCTAAAGGCCCAAATGACAATACCCAGCAGTGAGAAGTTGAGTACTAAGGGAGAGACATTGTGGTATGGAGGACGTAAACTAGAGGAGGCATATGTCTTGTCTTGTCCACAGTGACAGATGTTTGATAACTGACACCCACGCACGCCAGACTCTATGGATCTCTGTATCTCAGCAGCTGTCCTGCTCGGGTTAATTGGCACCCGTTCTCTTTCTATGACCTCAGAAATGGCCATAGACGCTGCATCCTTGCCACACTAGCTACAGTAACATGGATGAACTATGTCGAAACCAGCTTCGACTTGTTCTTTTCAAACCGAAATACTCTCAAACAGGTCCCGCAACCGTAAACAAACAACGAGTCATTACAAGGGATTGTGGCGCGGTGGTTTTGGCTGAGCTTTGGTTTGGAAAAAATAAAAAGGAAGTTTAGGGAGAACTATTTCAGATTAATAACAGATGCTAATGATTAAATATGGAGTAAATGTAGGTATGAACATTAGTCCCAATAATTACTCTGTTAGAAAATCTCAGGTGACGCTCTGGACATGCGTTGGTGTGTTGCATCTTGGACTGTGCATCCAACTCCACACTCATACACTCCTACACACACCCGCACCTCCACACCCCCCACACACAAACCCTGACACCCCCTACCCCAAAGCCTCCGCCAAGACCTCACAAGTGACATGGACCTGAGCCCGCAGTTCTATTCACTGGCCCACCAGCTGGTGACTGAGTCAAAGGGGTCTGCACACTCAAGCAGAAAACATTAGCAAACGGCTTGGGGCTGGCTGCTGTGCTGGCCACAGAGGAGGAGACAGGACGCCCCACACAATGCTGTGGCGATGTGGAGTGATGTGTGTGTGGATGTGTGTGTGGATGTGTGTGTGTGTGTGTGTTTTTAGACTCACAAACTGGATGTCCCTCTGGTCTGTGTTCACATAATATGCGTGTATCTACATCCCCATTTGTGTGTACGCACCCCAGACTGTGTAAGGGTGCCTTCGTGTGCGAGAGTGTGTGTGTCAGTGAGTGTGTAAGCATGCACATGTGTGTGTGCCCTCTGACCAAGGGCAGGCAGGATGCATAAACAGACCTTCCTTTCTACATCTCCATCCAGCCATGACCCAGAGAGGAGGGCAGACAGGGCCATAGGAGAAAGGCAGGCAGTTGGAGATTGTGTGTGTGTGTATGTGTGTGCGTGTGTGTAAGGGGGCTGACACAATAGCATGCCCCCCCGCCCCCCCACCCCCATCAGTTCCTCTCTGCTTTAAATAGCCATTTCACCGTGCTTCCTTTCAGCAGCATTTCTTAGTAAACACTAATTATCTCAGAAGTGTGACTCTTGGATAAACACACAAACAATCTTGGCCTCCTTGGCCCGAGTGCCACAGTTTCTTCTGTATCAATTACCGTCACTACAGATTAATGAGAAATATTCCAGTTATGCTTAACACCATAACTGGCTGCATTGCAACTCGGAGAGTGCCAACAATTAGAAGCGCCAAATTAGCACACTACCACAAAGTTTAAAACCGCATGTGGCACGGACAGCGACTGTGAGCCGTCGCTTCACACAAAGTTGAGTTGCTCAACACGTAACCATCTTCAACTGACAGCATTTCAAACTTTAAAAACCCTACAAACAACTTGGCCAGGAGGAAACAAAATCACACAAAGTTGGCAACAGATCTGACCCTGAAAAAGCCAGAGGATCAGGAAAAAAGTAGTCAGCCCTCTGCAAGATGCAGTCAAAACATGGCTTTCTGAGTGTGCCTCCTTTTCTAATGCAAATGTACCAGAGGCAGCCATATTGTTTATTGTAGCTAGGCACAATATGGGACATCTGCCGGTTAGCGTTAGTGTAATTCCCTCCCCATGCTTCATTAACCTCCCCCTTTATGGGCCAAGAGAATGGAGTTGGACGATGGCGGCGGAAGAGGGTGGGTGAGACCCAAGCGCTGGCCCGGCTGACTAGTGCTGAGGCCGGGGCCGCCGGGCTCCTTGATGTCCTTCCAGCTCATTTGATTCCTGGAGGAGGACCGCTTTCATCAATGACCATGTGGTGGGTCTTGAGACTGAGTAAGGCTGAGTGGGTGGCAGAGGGTGGGGGGCTTAAATGGACAGGCTGGAGCAGGGTGGGGTTGTCTGTTGCTGGGGGGAGATTGTTTTAAAAGGAAAATAATGCCTGTTCTTTTTGATTTGGGTGAGGGTGAATATTTGTCTTTGGTTTTCAAGGCGGAGGTTCTTGAATAAATTAGAGTTTAATGAGATGGGCACAGGTGTGGTAAATCTGGGATTACTGGACTGGGATCCACTATCTGGTGTCATCTGGTATAGCCGGGGGCAAACCAAGTTGCTAGGAAGGGGGGCAATTGGGGGGTTACTGTGCAGTGTCCACTGTCCTAGAAATAACAGGCGATGGTGCCCGTGTCATCTTGTCACTCCAACGTTGTCCTTTTGTCCCCTCGAGGCTCCAGGGATGTTAGGAGAAAGCAAAAGAAGGAGGGGTGCCTGAAGGGGCCCATATGCTTCAAAAGTGCTTGTTGGATCATTGAACATCGTTAAAAACCTCCCCCACCAAACGTTTTCCAACGTCAGAATTGTTACATTCCGATTAATGCCAATCCCCAGATTGCACATGATTACTGAATATAAAAGGCCTTTGATCGGTAGTAGAAGGATGATTAAACTGTAACTAATTCACGGTTCACATGCCTCCTCGGTCATTTGCTACATCCAAAATGCTCCTCCAAAGCTAATTGAAGGCACATATACATATATACACTAACGTTCAAAAGTTTGGGGTCATCCAATTTCGTGTCTTCCATGAAAACTCACTTTTATTTATCAAATGAATTGAAAATTGAATAGAAAATATAGTCAAGACATTGACAAGGTTAGAAATAATGATTAATATTTGAAGTATTAATTTTGTTCTTTAAACTTCAAGCTCAAAGGAAGGCCAGTTGTATAGCTTATATCACCAGCATAACTGTTTTCAGCTGTGCTAACATAATTGCACAAGGGTTTTCTAATCAGATATTAGTCTTCTAAGGCGATTAGCAAACACAATGTACCATTAGAACACTGGAGTGATAGTTGCTGGAAATGGGCCTCTATATACCTATGGAGATATTTCATTAGAAACCAGACGTTTCCACCTAGAATAGTCATTTACCACATTAACAATGTATAGTGTGTATTTTTGATTAATGTTATCTTTATTGAAAAAACTGTGCTTTTCTTTGAAAAATAAAGACATTTCTAAGTGACCCCAAACTTTTGAACGGTAGTGTATATATATATATAATTATGATAAAAAGCTGGAATGTCGGTTTTCTCTTACATTTTTCCAGCTCTTGTTTTAGACGCTTCATGCGATTGGGATGACTCTCAATAACTGATACACCTCAAAGATAATACAGCTTCTTAAATTAATATAACTGTGACCTTATATGACCGTGGTTAACCAAATCCATCCAAGTCTCAAGTTCTCTTTTATACTTCTTCACCTCGATTTTTTTGGTGTAAAATCAAATGCGGAATGCTTTGGAGAAGAGACCATCCTAAAGTTCTCAACATTTGAGCGATTGTATGACAGCCGGCTTTCGCCACGCCATCAAGTTTAGACTTTCAGAACAGCCATCAATGCTTTTGCCTCCAAAAGGTGAAACGTTTGAGAATTGTTGCTGCCACTATTGATTACTGGCCAAGCCAAATTTGTCAAATTCTAATGAAGTAATTATAAAAATTGTCAGCAATAATATATTAATCAGGGTATCATTTGAGCCCTCGAATAAATATAAAATCCATACCGTATGAACAATGAAATTATTTCAGCTTCCAATAATAATTGTCGCCCTAATCATTTCATCTTTAACAAATCAGAAAAGCCACGGCGACACATTTTTCATTCTGTAAAACCAACAGCGCCAAGCCAGAGATATTCATTCAATAACTGCTGTGAAACTAGACACCCGGAAAATCACCACATGATAAATGTTGGGAAAACGACAAACAATTAATTTATTAGTTGCCGACACATTTTCTGTCCATTAATAAATAACTCACTAAATTGCATGTGCTATATTGCAGTTAAAGTACAATATAAACACAATCACCGCTGCTCCGAGCTCTCCATAGAAACTAGAGTACCATACACTGTATCGACTTCAGCGAAAACCCTGGGAAAGCCTCGGGTGGGATCTAGCCGTCTCGTCTCGGCTCACAGAGTCACACCAACATTGCCGCTCGACAAAAAACGTTCACACAAACACGGCCCTGGGGTGACAACCAACGGTTACTCAAGCTTCCACAACTTCTCCGTTTCAAATTGACACTTTAAACTCTGAGGACTATACTCCAAATGTAGGGATATACAGTATATTACAATACATTCACAGACCTGAGGGTGAAACACGATGAAGAGATTTCTAGTGTGGGAAAGATTAAAATAAAAAAGGAGACAGTTACAGAAGAAAGGAGTTGGCGCCACGTCAATTTCCGACCTTTTGTCTAAGTGTAAATGGACACTCAGTGGATATGTTTAATGAATTGGAGAATGTGATAGTTGTGGTTAGATTTAATCTGTTCAAGGCAATGGTTGATACAGGGGCGGAGCTTCTGTGAAAAACTATTGTTGTCATCAAATAGAGTACTCAGTTTTTAAAACCCAAAAGGGACTATTTTAAAAATGCTGTTTCTCACACACACTTCTATGTCCCTATCTGTAATACAGTGGTAGACTTGGAGGGAGACAGGGCAGATTGAAAATAGAGAAGGCAGAGAGTCTCTAATTTGGAGCCCATCTGCCACATGTGCTGCTCCGGTACCTCTGATGTTGGAGGGAACTGCACTCTGTCCTCCCCGTATTTGTCCAATCACAATCACTCACTCTGTGGTCTTGCAGCGTTCAAGCTAGAGCATTAGCAAATCGCTTCCTCTATGAATAATAACACTGTTCATTGTTTCAAATTTACATCGTACTTGTTTTTAAATGCATTTGTCACTGATGCTTTAAAAGTGGGGACAACATAAGTCTGCCACAGTACCTAAATATAACATTATTGGTTACCTTGATGGTCTCAGGTGGTACTCCAGGATCAGGGGCTTTCTCCAGGTAGGTTGTCAGGTCCTGATCCACGTGCTCAAAGACCAGCGTGAGCTTGGTTTCTCGGTCAGTCCGAGAGACCGTGCACACATCAAACAACCTAGAACAGGAGGAACAGGTGGAGGAGATCAATACAATTGATTGGATGGGGTACGCGCTGCTCAACTCTTATTACAACTAATCAAAATGTATATCTCTTTGTTATGTATGCATGTTCATTCGGTTGCAATTAATACCTTTGTTCACTCATTCACCCTTTCCCTCCACAATGGTGAGCAGTAAATTGAGATGTGAGACAAGGAAGGCTGCACTGTTTTAATTTGAATGGTGTAAAGACGACTGTGACAGTCAGCCATCTTCACATGTATCAAAGTTAAAACATTGCATTGCCCTTTGAGTACCATGGAGCACAGTTTGGGTTCCACCGTGTAAAGCTGTGAAATACACAATCTTGCATTCTCCTTTTTACGGAAAATGATCCCATGCAAACTGAACAGCTGAGAGTTCGACACATATGTGTGGTTGATCAGGTTATGGATCATCCACTCTTGGATATTAAATCCTACGACTCTGGACTCACAGCTCCTGAGTGTTTTTATTTTAGGAGAGAAAACACATATACACTTAGAGGGCAGAATTATCATGTGCTGCAAGACACGCTGATAAGATTGTGTTAGGTTACCCTGGGAAACTACCTCTAAGCTAACCTTGTAAATATTCAAGACCATCAAGCCATAAACATCGGAGTTTGTGGCTGTGTTTCACTAGGCAACAAACTATGGCCAATAATCCAGATTATGCCAGCAGACCTGCCAAGGCGGGCTTTGATGAAAAGCTGAAAAAAAGCTATCCAGTGTGTCCTCTTCAAAGAGCTGGGGGACCACAAGCAGCATTCCTCAACCGGCACTATGACAACTCCTGATGCTCGAAGGCGAGTGGCCGCTGGCTGTAGCTGCAGAGGCAGCATCTTGCATCAAAACAACATGGGAGACGAAGAGACGTATTGGGTTACAAAGTAATGGGTTCCTGTAATCACATCACTTTAAATATGTTATCATTAAGTAAGTGTGAATGAGCCATTTAAGTGATAGAGTTTAAAAGTGTCGGCTACAAAACACGAAGCATAGTCTCCCCTTACTTAGACTCGGGCTACAATATATTTATTGACCCAATGTGACGTTGTGTCCCATACCCTGCTCAGACCTTTAACTGGTGGTAACCTAATAAATGTCCTCATAAACTTTGAATTCATGTCGACTGATTGATGATCCCACTCAACGCCGGTTTTACCTTTCTACCTCAAAATGCAAAGATTGATGGGAAACCTCTACCATTCATATCCAACGAGGCATCCTTCGTCTTTGCCTACGCTCTTGTAATCAGTGGACTGGGTAATGCTGGAGTGAGTGCGAGGCGACTCGTTCAAGGTATTAGTCCTGTGCATGGTGTCACCGAATAGACGGCACCCTCCTCTTCAAGCGCTCGGGTTAAACGCCCCTCACAGCTCGATTGTTGGGCTACAATGGGGGCTCTCAGCAGACACTGAACATATGGAATGAATAATGGGCCTCATTACAAACATCCAGGGGTTGCCTGGAGTCACACAGAAGGCCCACAATGCACCCTTCCTAGCCTGAGCTGCTTTGCTTGTTGGCTAAACTAGACAACATTTAAATTCCACCAATAGTCCAAAGACCCGACAGTTTGCACTCTTGATCTGATGTATTCCAACGAATGCTCCTGCAGGTTATCTAAACTAACACTTCCACAGTAGCGCACAAAGTGTGTTAAACCACTAAATAAAACTGATCAAAGAAAACTTTATAGCCACGAACGCATTTATCTTCCAATGAGAAAAAACCCTATTGTGATTCAATTAAGAGAGCATCATAACCATTATACTCAATTATTCATATATACACTGGGGAATTATTGTTAGAGGCACAAGGGCACTAGCCAGGCTTTTGAATCGTCCATTTAGACTAGAGCTTCCCCTATAATCCCAAAGCACTCAATATTCCATAATAAAAAAGTACCACGGTCAGACCTTGGCTAGTGGCAACATATGACGCAGTATCTGCCTCCCGACCTCGGAGTGACGATTCATTACAAACTGAAAGAAACGGCCTCTGTGTGCAGAGCACAGCAACAAACTGCACTCGAAGTAACTTAAGTCTAAAAAGGCTGTATGCAGTTGATCCAACCTGATTCACAGTAACACACACTAATTATATATATATATATATATATATATATATATATATATATATATATATACACACATATATAATTGTCAATTATTCGATTGACAGTTACCAACAGTACAATACATATTCTCTGGTTGCAATTTTTCAAATGGGAATATGTGTCTTTTCTGACAGTAACCTACATTTCTTTGCTTAACGAAATGACAAAAGGTGTTTTTTGCTTCAATGAACAGAACAACTACCCATTTAGAAAACAGCAGACAGAATCAATTTATAAAAATAGTTTTTGGAAAGCCACATGTTTGTCAGGTTGTTGTATCGTTTAGGTCGAACTGAGAAAACTTAGCGGGGTCACACTTTTTTTTTTGAGAGGAAAGTGCATGAGGTGGATCAATGGAATTGAAGCCGACCAATAATGATGAATAAGAGGCGTAGTTTCAAACTGGACGCGTCACCGACAACACAGAGAAATTAATAATGTTCGGATCTGACAGATGTGCCCCCTAACAGTGGCTGCAAGCGGCTACTTGTTATGCAACCCACATTTTCATATGGTCAGCAGAAAAACGTTAAAGAGGACTTCTGCTACAAAAACAATGAGTATGAGTGTAAGCCTTTAAAAATTTAAAAAGTCTCATGCGGCAGCATGGTTGCCACCAGAGACCATCAAAGGGAAGAAGGGTGTGTGTAACTTTATGTCAAATTGTCTCTCCCCCCCCCTCACACACACACACAAGGCTACCCACCTCTACCCCTCACTTACCTGACAACATTGGGGTGCTCAAAGGCCTCCAGCTGCCTCAGTACCGCCACCTCCCGGATGGTGGAGAGTGGCATCCCTTCTTCCTCCGTCTGGACACGAACCCTTTTTAGGGCTACAAAGCGTCCACCGTTCTTCAAATCTCTCGCCTTGTACACTTTCCCATAAGCGCCTTCTCCAATCTCGGCCACGGGTTCATATTGAGTGCCAGTACTTTCTTTGTCCATTTTTGCAGATTTCTTTCCTCTTTTTTTCCTCCTCGTCTCTCGTTGAAACTAGTGCGGGGAATCCCGGCGAGGGTGACGAGCCACAGGGTTTTCTCACAAAGGCATATTCACAGAAAAAAGTTGGCACATGCAATGCCTAGATGACAGGGAGACACAGATGGAGGAAGACACCATCTTTGTCAGATTTGGTCAAACGGTGCTCCAGGTAGGCAATAACAGGACTGTCATCATGTTTTATTCCGACTATCAACACAAGAGCCCCGTTGCGTCCCTACTTCCACTCCTCCTCCTCCTATTACGCACATCAGCTCATGTCCTCCTACCACTAACACAAAATAATGTTAAATAACGCACATTAGCCACATGTAGCCTCTTTTTAAAGCTATAATTGCACCACATTAACAGCCTCGTGGTTCGGCAAATGCGCCCCGCATGCAGGCTTGTTCGGGTTACTCATGTGGGCTGTAACTCCGTTATAGGACATTAAACATTTAAAGAGACCACGCGAACGGAGAGCGCACACGCCACGCTGAGTTAAGTTAGCAAACTAACCAGCGAACTGCTTCTTCGGTCCAGTTTTATCAAAGTTTCTGTTTGAGGCGACACAAACTTGGCGAGCACGTGGCTGTCTAGTGATTGCATTGTCTGAACTTCCTACAGCAACAGTCCATTTAAAACACCATAAAACTCACATTTCACATCTGAAATCGTTGTAAATGTGTAAAACAATGCAGTAGCCGAGTTTAAACCATGTTTTCATTAGCTTAGATAGTTTCCTCTAATTGTTTTTAATTTAATTGTGCGTGGTCTCAAATGGGCTCATTTTAATCCTGGTGAGTCCGGGAATTGCTCTTTTCAATTCTTAAAATGTTATTGTATTGCAAAGTAACATTTTAGCCTCGCAAAGACATTTTTCGCCACACAATTCTGCATAAATATCCCCACTTTCAGTGTTTACCTTGGTATATGTTGTCAATAAAATGTCGTAACTTCGGCATGTCCGAAAAAATGCTGAGGAGGCATTCGTGTCTCGGATAAAATGTCCTGCATCAAACGCATCCCTGTCCACTGTCCTCCATGCGGGGGCCACACAGGTAGTTGGACGGTGCAGGCTCTAATCCCCCATCCCTCAGACTGCACCAGCCCAGGCGGAGACGCTCAAACAAGGGAGGAGAAGAAGGAGGTGGCGGCGGTGGGCTGAACGAAAACTCTCACACACCCACACTCTCACTGCAACTTTGTGTGTGTGTGTGTGTGGGGGGGAGGTTGGAGGGTAGGGCGGGTGTAGGATGGGGGGGTCATATAGGACAAAGGCAAAAGCGTGATACGGCCCTCCAAAAACCACGCTCTGCTTTGGATTTTCTCCTTTCTTTCTTCTTCTTTTTTTTCTGCCACATATCCCCGGATAGGCCCATGCAACTGCAGCCCCGCTCGCCTGTGTGAGCTCCGGCTCTGCCTGGCTTTCCCACGCCGGCTGAATGTGGCCTGACCCCCTTCAGAGAGGTTTGACACGGAGCGAGGACATTTCCGCATTCCTCCCCGACTACAAAGGCAAACCGCCTCCTTTTTGCTCTCCCTCGGCCTCCTCGGCGCTTTACCATTCATAGTCCCCTCGGCGGGTTTTGTCTCCTGTGTCAAAACTGGGAGCACCGCGGGGATCGGAGAGGGGAGAGAAGCCGTTTATTGGATGGACGGCCACACTATCTATCTCCCTTCCAACCATTGAGCAACTCCTGCGGCAACAATGCGCCAGCGGGGATGCAATGTGTCAAGCTCGCCCTAGATGGTCCCGAGGGGTCAGGTTCAAGGCCCGGGGGCTTGATCGTTGGCAGGGGGACTCCTTCGCTCGGGTGGTCGTCTGTAAGTCTCCATGCAAGGGTGATGGCCGCGTGGGCGACTAGATAGCAACGGTTTTTTTTTAAATATGGGAAATTCTGCAGAGCATCTTCATCATCATCATCGTCATGACCATCTCAGGGTATACCATAAATGTATTTCACATACAAAAGATAGGGGAATATGAGATTCTGTATGTCAATTTACAATATAGTTCTAGTATTGATAATCAACAACAATAATTATTCATATTAACACATACAAAAAATTACACACATACATTTAACTTTTCAAATAAAATTAATATAATTCATTTACAACTCAACACAGATGTAACGATACATGTATCCTACAAAAATCCTACACATTAGGAATAAAAACATGCAATATTAAATAAAACATTTTTAAAACGTAGCATTTACATATATAATCTGTGGAAATTGTATACTTTAATTTTTGGCTTTTACCAATTTATTTTTATATTTTTCAAATATTTAAATGTTGTTTTATTTTAATAGGATGTGTGCTTATACTTCAGACGGTATTTCACTAACTTTCATTGTGTATCAAATTTAGACATTTAAAACTTTGCTCTGTCTGAAAGTTCTTCAAACTCGGACATAAAGTTGGTATTTCACATTTTTTCTTCTCTTTAATGCTGGACATGGTTTAGACATGACAAGACTTGATGTCAGATTATCCCAATGAATAGCCAATTACAGGCGTGTTACCAAGCTGCATTATCATAACTTCATTGGGAGGCTGTATTAGAGATGCACAGAAGATCAGAGGGAGGACATTCCCCCGGTGCCACAATTAACATAACAAACTTGTTTGCATGCTGCTTGTAGAATCCCCTGATTTCCACTAAAAGGGTAAAGTTGCTGGAGATAATGACATGAAAGTATGTATGACAATCTCTCTTGCCCAACTTTATAGGCAACCCCCAATGTAAAGCATTTGCATTACAAAACACTCAATGCAGACGATGTTTCCCAGACCAATTACTGTAAACGTGGCCATTTACATGTTTTCATCATCATTGTTCTTGTGAAATCAGCTCTGAGAGCCATCGCCCAGATTGAATACATTAGCATGCATACTTCTTATTTGGCTGGAGAACAAACCAATTAGATTCGTTGTGTGCGGTATAGAGATGAGACACACACACACACACACACACACACACACACACACACTAATTCTGCAACACTCATTGATTATCCATTATCTGACAAAAAATAGTTTCCACTGTCTTCGTTTCAGAGACGTTGCAGCAACAAGATCAACCAAGAACATCCTGTTCTGGAACAATATGGTCAACATGTAATTTAATGCTTAATCTTTTCTTGACTTCTTGAAGTTGCACTTTGAACAATAAAAATTCACAAGCCTAAACAATTATTTTATACATAATTACTCTTTTAAACATTAATTTGTATGATGATTATTGACTAATTTTATAAAAGCAATACCTTATTTTTTAACTTTTCCAAGAAGCAGTAACAGTGAACAGGACAAGAACAGCAACCGGTCCGTTTTGATTTTCAGACACAAATAGTTGCTTAAGATGTGCTTATGTGGATTTGGTGACTTACAGGACATTTACCAGAGTGTTACTCAATCATGGCATTTTTAATTTGCTGCAGATGTTTCTGCTATTTAATGTTGTGCATTTATACAGATATGAAGTGTTAGTCATGTGGTGGAAGAAACACTCAAATCCTTCAGTAAAAAGAGTAAAATAAAAGTGTACGAATTCAAGAAGTTGCTTAAGTAAAAGTACAGGTATATCGTTAGCTGAACTAAAATATGCATTCTGCAATAAAAAAAATGCTCTGAGTGTTATATGATCCAAGCCATTATTAGGTTGGTGCTATAATTTTAAGTTGATCTACTGGAAGGTACTTTAATGCAGGGGCTTCCAACTTATGGCTAAATTTGTGGGGGTAAGACAAGTTATACAACACTAATTTAGTAAAGTTAAGTTGAAACAAAAGCTGCCAGATGGATGAGATGAAGTAAAAAGTACACAATCTTCCTTTGAAATGTTGCAAAATATAAAGTAACATGAAATGGAAATACTAACGTAAATGAAACATACCCTGAAATGAGTTATTATATAGTAGTCATTTGTGATAATTGGTGATTATAGCAGGTGGTTGTAGTTTCCCATAGATTTAATCATATTTACTCAGTTTACACATTTCAGAAACACAACACAAGTTCCTGCCAAATGCTCTAACTGGCATTTCAGCTCAGTATTCCTGAGAATCCGCCACTGGCGTTCATAGCATGCAGCAATGCTGCTTAACAGGGCCACTCCTTTACATTGTCCAAGAAAAAATTATAAAAAGGTAATCTGACTGTTTTTTCTGAAGTGAACATGTTTTCTTTATTGACACTGAGGTCAAATGTTTGTCAGACAGGTTGTCCAGATAGTCCCTCACATATGTACAGGTCCGGTTATTAGCTCTTTCAGCATATTTGTATGTTGCTGTGATAAATCTGTGCAGTGTTTGGGGCTGAACCGCTCTTTCTTTAGTTTCAAGATTAGGGATCAATAAGGGGAAAAGTAGAAAGCAAACATTATATTTGTGAAGACGGTGCAGCTTGCTTTCATGGGTTTCTTATGTGTCTGGCTGAAGTCTTGTAAAGGAAAATCCTTTTACATCTCTTTTCAAATCTTTTTTTAAAACAATTTTTAGACCCAAAGCAATCGATTCCATTAATTGATTCTATGTTCACTGAGGGCAGCAGAGCAAGCTGTAACCACATCAATGACACATCATTCTGCATCTCATCGTTATGACTGTAAAGTAGCCTTTTCAAACATCTAGCAGAGCAACATCAGCATTCAGCTGGAGTCGTGTTTCTGTCAAACCAACAATCAAAATCCATTGTTCACTCTCTATGCTCAGTTGTGGTTTCCACCTAATTCAGAGGGAATTGTCCGGCCCTTTAGCTGCTAAATGCTCCACTATGTTCACCAACTAGTTGCTAACTTTGAATGTTTGCTAGGAACTGTAACCTGCTGCAGCTGGACACCAGGTTGATGAGACCTGGTGAAAGTCAGGAGATCCAAAACTATGTGCTAAAAGACACTCAAACGTAGAGCTATACAGCCCTTAAAATGGGTGTGATGACATCGTTAAAAGACCAAAAAAACACACATAAGATGGGTTAAACAAACACACAACATTCACCCAGGAGACAGCTGTTCTGTTCTGTGTTGTTTGTGTTTGTGTCTTTCTGTCAACATAAAAGGTGCAAGATCTGAGATTGTGAGCATTTCGCTTGCCTCTCAACATGTCAACAGTGAGCGGGGGGGAACCGAAGGGTCTGAGACGACGCTGTCGGTCTGGACGGGTTTATCAGCTGTAATGGCAGTAGGCCTATGAGAGCGGTGCATAGCAGCAGACATTAGCTAGCTATTAGGCTACGCTGACATGCACGGCCAAATCCATTATCTGCTCGGGTATGTATTAGTCCATTATATTATTACATAGATCATAGCTGTGTGGTGATATTAAGTGTTGAGCTGAGAAAACTACAGCCAGGTGAATATTATCTGTGAGTTTGTCCCTTTGAGCAACGTCTTCATGTTACACGTCATAAGAAAATGTTGATGACTTTTCAAAATGGAACAAGCTTTTCCTGCTCATGAATTTGAGTTCAGTAATAATATGTACCGTATTCACTAAGGTGGGTAATCAACCCAAACTTTCACTCAGATTTTGAGATGTAACAAGTCTACTTGTGTGTCTGAATGTGTTGCATTTGTGTGTATGTGTGTGTGTGTGTGTGTGTGCATGTGTGTAGGTGTGTGTGTGTGTGTGTGTGTGTTTGTGGGGGTGCATGGCAGCTGCTGATCAGTCCAGCCAAAAAGAGAATTATGTCGAGGAGGACGAAAGAGGCCAACAAGGGACAGGTGACTCCCAGTCTGTCCCAGATCTCCTTACACCCACACACACACACATACACACCCACCCACCCACACACACACACACACACACACACACACACACACACACACACACACACACACACACACACACACACACACACACACACACACACACACACACACACACACACACACACACACACACGCACAGCAGATGACCTACACACATATACAGAGAAAAGGAGAGATTGATTGTGGGCCTGTCTACCACGTCACACCTAAATAGAGGGGGGTGTCCATGCCACAAGCAAAGAGTGATAATAACCTGAAGTCTTTAGGTCGACATCTGTCACACCTGGAATCGGATAGGATGTGTGATATTAGATTCCTTTGAAGTTAGCAATCCCATTGTCAGAATTTACAAGCATCACTTAGTCCGCAGTGTTTTGTGTGACTCGGGTCTCATCCACCCATCAGCAGACTATATTTAAGCGACATTTTCAGTGCGAAGACAGAACCAGCCGTGGTTCCAGCAGACAAGCCGAGCCTGTTTGTGTCTCTGACTTGATTTCCTCTCTTTCTCTTTCTTGTCAAGCCAGACTGAGGTCCAGAGTGTGTGGTGCAAGCAAAGCCCCGTCTCTCCTCTTCCCTTGCCCTCCTCTTCTCCCCGACACCGGCCCCCAGACACAAGCCCCTTTCTGTTGGGGCATCGCCATGGAAACCAAGCCACTAACTTGAGGAGGCTACATAAAAACCTGCTCTTTTAGGGGACAGAGGAACACCTGCCACCTCCGCTGGCGGGGAGGGCTGGGCTGGATGCCACGAGCAGACACACACTTACATACAAATTCATGTGGTCACCAACGCAGACCTGCGCACGCACACGCACGCACACACACGCACACACACGCACATACACGCACCCCCCCACACACACACACACACAAACATAAACAGAGGATCAGTGTAACAAATAAGACCTCTAGCTAACATCTGCTCCCTTTTCTAAACCCATTTATCTTTCAATATCTTCTCATGGTCTGGCAAAAAACAAGGAACGTTTTTTTTTGGAAACAATAAACACATTGTTTCATATTAAAGGAGATATAACGCGTAATTAGTGAGCTCATGAGGTGCTAATACAGAATTATATAATTCAGAGACAGACTAGCTGTTTCCCCCTGTTTTCAATATGTGTGCTTAGCTAAGCTAAGCTAACCACAACCAAGTGGTTATCGATCTTCTCATTTAACTCTTGAAAAAAATTTGACATTTATATTTCTTTTAGAGATGGAGCTAAAACCAGCAGGCAAGTCGCTTAGCTTAGCCCAAAAACTGGAAACAGAGGGAAGCAGCAAGCCTTGCTCTGCCCGAAGCATTCTGGGGCCGTGTCGACCAGTATTCAAACTCCAGCAGCATGAGGCGCTGCTGAGCGTCTATTCCGCCCAGATCCCTGCACGTTTGTCGTTATATCTGGAAGCCGAGAGTTAAAAACACTGCACCTCCAAATGCCCCTGTGTTAGCAGGAAACCTTTCCTGTGAGTCATTAACTCTATTCTGAGGTTGTGCTTTAGAGACCAACATCTCATAGTTACATTCCCCCAACCTATTGTCATGTCTTCTAACCATAGGCCAAATGCATTTTCAATGTGACTTTATTCACCTGTGTGTGTGTGTGTGTGTGTGTGGGGGGGGGCGACGACACACATTTGTTGACAAATATTGTAATTTGACAAGAGAACACAATTGTGCCCCAATCTCTTGTGTTCACCATGCTGTGAATCAGTTGTCATTCTTCTCAAGACTTCATCAAACAGACAGCAGTTTAACTCCCGCAGCCCCTTTAAAGGCCCCAATCAACAAGTGTCAGTTTGGGGTCAGCCGGCAAGCCGAGGCTGCCTGCGTCCTCCTGCTGCAGGCGGAATATTCTGGAGAGACTGGTGAGTGAACCTCTGGTGCCTGGCTGCTGTTCATTAAGAGTATTAATGATTAACTGAGAGTGCTATTGTCCCCTCGGGCCCAGCTGTCCCTCCTCCGCTGTTGATCCACTCCGATGCCTCTGGGCCACTAAACTGCTTCCATTCATGTGCATAAGTGACAGCTGCTTCTCACATTCCGTGTAAAATTAACTGCAGACTCTTAAAAAAGAAAAAAGAAGAAGCAGGCCAATGAATAATATTTGACAGATTTCTTTTGTCTTCTTCTTTGAAGAGATGGATTGGCGATTAAAGGGTGGATCGGAAGGATTATTTCAAGCCTATGCAGTAATAGTGAGAGAAGCGGAAGATGGAGGAGGGGGGGGGGGGTACAGATAGTGTTTGCTGTGTTTGCGCTTAGTCACTCAGGGGATGTGAATCAAGTGAACTCAGCAATTTTATGGTTGAGATGAAATAAATCAGACCAATTTGACCACCATGCAGAATCAGTGTCAAGATATACATGTAATCACTGTGGGGTGAGTTATTTTATCATCAATTAAACTTTTTGAAGGATGTAAACACATCTATTGTATCTGACTATGATCAAGAAATGAAAGTTGAAAATGGACTTTGAATGACTCTTGAAAGGTGCTGCCTTTTAAACCAATTAAACTACACATATGCTCATTTATATTTTTGCTAAGTGTATTGTGTATTGTATCTATAATTTAATTTGGACGGACAGATTGCAACACATGTGCTCCATGCAGCGCGTTGTTGACAACCTACATTTGGAGTCACAGATGGTCACCACTCACTGGCATTTATGCAAAAAGAACAATACAACGAACAAGTGGAACCTGTTTCATTCTTTATTGTTTTATGACATCTGCAGTAAAGAAATCAAAGTTGGTTTATCTTTCCGACTTTAATTGGACCTTTCAAGGCACCGCTTTGGGAAGAATTGTTATTGTTTCACATGGGAACAATTAAGCCATATTGTGTGTAATCAGTTGAGTGGTCACATATACTGTATGTGCATGCTGTGGGAGTCCAGGGCTCTGATACTGAACAGCATATGGTCTCACTGTCCCGTTCCCGTGTGTCTGTACCAACCCTCCTTGGAGACAGGTGGGATCAAATTACTGGTAACATGATGGTTGTTTTCCACGCTTTCAATTAGAGGCTCTCTTTCTCTCAATGTTTATGGTCTTCGCACAAGTCAACACATACTTTACATTCCAGTATTTGTGTCCATGCATATAGGGGTGGACAAAATAGTATGAATGCCTATCAACACCAAAAAGCTTTGAAGTGAATACCAATGGGGTAAGGCTTATAATTATTAGTTTTTGGTCAGCCTTTTGGAGGCGTTGACATAACTCAGTGGTTGTTCTTGGGGCTGTACTGTTGCTAAGCAATTATTCTCTCATTTAGTCACTCTGGGTGAGGGTCTACTTGTGTGCACTGTTCCACTTTTTTGGATGGATTGTGAAACTTTTCGTCTTTCCTCACAGTTGTACCTGCAAGTTCAGGCAGCGACTGAACTATTCTTTACAACTCACTTATGATTGTCAGGCTTTTGTTAAAAGTGGACACAAGCTGCTTTTTGCTTCAACATATTATGAAGAACTATAAATCCAACCAATAGGTGACCATGGCTTGTTTTACTTCACACTTCTTGCTGTGGGTGGTTACGGGTATCACACCAAAATTCCTTCAAACTTTTAATCTACCATGTAATCTCATACTTTTACGATGCACCTGCAGGTAATATTTTACCCTGACACCTCTGGGGAGGGAGCGAAAGACCGCCTGTGTTGGACATCGTAGCAGGGACGCAGGATGCAGCACGATGTTAAATGTTTTTGATAAATAGCCGCCACCCATTTGTGGGAGTGACTCTAAACATCAACACCTTCCATGACAGGAAAGAGGCCAATGAGGTGGTCTCTGTTTGAGCCACAGGTGTGTGTGTGTGTGTGTGTGTGTGTGTGTGAGCATGTGTGTGTGTGTGGTTAAAGCACTTTGTAAACTCTGTTTTTAAAGGTTCTATATAAGTAAAGTTATTATTATTACTTTCAGGAAAGTACACGTAGACTTGGTGCTTTTGTCACCTTTTCCTCTCAGGTTACCTGAGGCTGTTACTCCGCCCGTCAGGCTGGTCAAATCAGGTTTATATATTCCCTTTTACCTGTGATTGGTGCGGGCGTAGTGTTGTTTTGCCATATTCTGCACTTTACGACTGTGTGAAGCAAAGACGACCAGCACAGACCTGAGCGAAGGGAGTACTGCCTTTCAGCCTGCGTTTGTGGTCTGTCTTAACAGCCAACGGTTTACTGCTGGAGAGAACATAGAGGTGGCTGTGTCCACTCGACTCTGTATGCATGCACGTGCACATCATGGATGTGTGTGTGTGTGTGTGTGTGTGTGTGTGTGTGTGTGTGTGTGTGTGTGTGAGTGTTGGACTAAACGCTGCAAGGGAATTAATTAAAAAGTCATTACTGCGATGAAATAACTGTGAACTTTCATTTCTCTAGTTCAGTAAATATACACTTTGTACTGCAGAGACATTTAACTTACTCATGTCTGGAGTCGACACTTTGCATACTTTAAGTCTAGTATGTGTTTTTCTTTCCCACCAGAATGACATGTTTCAGAAAAACACCCATTCACAGTATGAATCTTTGATTTGTAATCTCTCTAAGGAACTCTAGACTGAAGAACAGGAAACAAGATAATGTGTCTGTGTGTGCACATGGGTGTCAACTATGTCAATACAACTGTTGAGGAAAGTTTTTTTTATCAGCGTTACACCTGCCATTGACACATACCATGCCACATGTGCTGCAGTGGATGCAAACTTTATGTTATGAGATATTTAAGCAGGAGATTTACATGAAGTTTGTGACGAATGGTATTCACGCCATGTCTTTTGATTTAAGAAAGAAAGAAAGAAATGACTCAACTGAGATTAAGCAATGACATTAGGGGAACCAAAGTGCACACAGCCTGGGTAATAATGCAGCTATGTTCTTATAGATGTACATTGAGCTCTGTGCTGCTGTGGGTGTGTTAGGTTTCGAGCACATAGAGCCTTGACTGGAAGCAGAAGAGGATCTGGGTTGCAGGCAGTAGGATTTGACATCGGCTTATTTCCTGTCATTGACTGCGGGTCACATGGCGAGTGCGTGGGCGCGAGATAGTGGAATGCATTAAAGGGGCGAGGCTCTTGCCACCAGACACACAGTCTCTCTCTCTCTCACACACACAGACACACACACACACACACACACACACACGTGCACAAAGCAGTATTTGAATGTAATAAAGGAAGACAAAAAGATGTAGCTTGTAGAAGCATATTGACATGTTTGCTTTGGGACACATTTGCATCATGTGCATACACATACACACACATACTGAAATACAATGTTTTGACTGTTGAAAGTTCAAGGTGGAAAATTCCAAAATCTCTTTGAAAGATTCACTTTGACTCAACCTGCGCGCTCTGGGTCAAATACTCGGTTTGTGAAGTCAAGGTGCTATTTAGGCAACAACAGTCAGATCCAGAGAGAGATAGAAGGGTTCAACGGTGCAGCAGTAAAAAAAAAAAAAAGGGCCATTCACATGCAAGCAAGAAGGGAAAAACATACGCCTGCATCCACCCACACACATGCACGCACACAGACAGTGCAGCGTGTGTGTCCAACATTCTGTTTCCCACTGTTATAAATCTTTGTGTGTGAATGAAACTTTGTCATCCAATCAAATGACTCGCAGGCCATGCAGACATCCCCGCCCCTTTTCTTTGCTGCCTCACTGCTCCACTTAACCCTACTTTATGTCTCTTGTTCTCTTTCAGCTATAGACAAACATATTTCATATGAAACATTTGAAGCATTTCAGGTTGTCACCCAAGGAGTGACATCCTCTTATCAACAACCCTTCAAGGCACACCTGTACGAGCTTGCTTCTCTTTCCGGTCGCACAGTAATGGATTGCGAAGTGTGAGGGCTTACGTTTACCGTGAAATATTCTTAACCATAACTTGAACTGGTGTCACATGTAGGTGACATGTGTGTTAATCCTGCACTTCAACACCCTCACTGACAACATATAAGCCCTTTAAACTTAATGAAACAGCTCTACAGTTATATGCAAATCCATATTTCTAAAGAAATATGTATGGGAGCCCAAAGTATATCACAGTAGGCTGCTGACACCCTATGTGGCCCCACTGTAACGACTACTCCAGACACACAGACGCACACACACAAACACACACGCACCCACACCCACACACATGCATTTGCACACACGTGTGCCAATAGTGTGGCCTTGATGTGGGCTGGTGTGCTGTGTCTGTTCTGAGTATCTGCAGCTGGAAGCCAAGGCTGCTAGAGGATAGGAGGAATGCAAGAGGAGAAGACGAAGGATCACAAGAAGAAGAAGAAGAAGAAGAAAAGAGGATCATGACGATCAAGGCGGCATGAAAAGAGTGAGGAGGGGTTTGGGTTGGACTAAATCATCAATAGGAAAATGATTTGGTGCTACAAGAATGAGGACAATGAGATAATATGATGAGAACGAGGTGGTGGAGTGAGAGGCAAACGGTACAGAGTGTAGTTGGTAGTTGTGGTGACGTGTGGCAACAGTCACAGACATGGGCTGGGAGGCTGAAAATGGAAAATGTGACATATTTTAACACAGCAAGAGGGCCCCCATATGAGGTTGTGTGTGTATGTGTGTGTGTGTGTGTGTGTCCCTCAACTGCTGTGTCCTAGTCTTAAAGTGATCCAAAAAGACCATTTCAGGCTTATGCCAGACCAGATTGATACATTATGTCCGATAGCTCCCGTTGATTGTTTCATTCGTGAAAATGTACTAGGAGGAGAAGCATGGGCAGACATGTGAAACCTTCTGTCATGTTGTCATAACTGAACATCCAAACTAGGACATTTCTTCTTTACCCTGATAAATATCTCTCAGCTCGAGGCTGGATCAACTTTTATAACTCATCACTCACCACAGAGCTTTGCAAGTCAAAAGTTCCCAGTATAAGTCATATAACCTTAACCCATTAGCCACAGTAGCTGTTTGTCTTTCTCCATACCCCCCCCACCTCTCCCCCACCCACTGTTATGCCAACAGGTTGTTCCCTTTGAATGAAAATCTACAACATGTCAGGACAACGTAAATAATCTGTTATGTTTACAAATTCTGATTATTTGTATTAGTTTCTTTAATTGTTTAAAAAAAACACAACTACAAAAACACAACTTTTTAGGGTCACAAGTCAAAACCACTTGGAACCACTGTAAGCACAACTAAATAAGACTAACGCTTCAATACAATTACAATGAACACATACAAACATACCCTTCAACTTATTATAACCTGCTGAAAATACTTTTGGTCCTATAGATGATGCACTGTCCCCATCTAAAGGTGGAAAATAAACTTGCAGGTTCTGAGGAGAGGCGCTGTTACAAAAATACATTGACTCTTTTCTCTTAAATTAAACAATATTACATTTCATAGACTGAGATCAATTGGACTGTATTCATTCTAAATGTGTTTCCCACAACATCGCCTGTCATGTTTTCCACCATGTTTTCTCTAACAAATACCCTGTTGATGTGATCAAACCTCAGTGCAGGTTTCTCAGCAAATGGACATCCAATGGAGTTATCGGCAACAGAGATAACAATCAGTGTATGAAATGGTGCCATCACCAAACTAGGCACTCATTTACAAAACTTACAATGGCGTAATTCATTCTATGTGCAGATCGGTCCCAAGTCTCACCACATCCTTTCAGAGGATTGCAATGTAGGGATAAATGTCACTAAACAAGGTCTTCCATGTGTTTTTAAAGGTTCAACAGGACAATTCTGTATCTGTTTGCGTTAGTCTCTTACACATTGAGACAAACCGTTGACTGTCTTTGATATCAATACTAACCAGCACTAATTACAACATGAAAAAAAACAAGTTTTTCTGAGGAATATGGTTTTAAAAGTATTTTACATAAATAACTACAGTGAAATTGACATTGCTTTTGACACAAATAAGTCTTTGTTGAGCAGCAATGCAAAAAACTTGCTCGACAAGAATTAACAACAGATTTCCCTCCAGTACTCTGTCGTAGAACGATGTTGTCTGGACAATGACCCCCGGGGGCTGAAAATAATACAACAGTTACGTCAGCGTCTCGTCTGCATCTTGAAGGTATTTGGAAGTTCAGTGATACATGTGTTAGGACGACGTTCCTCAGTTACTTTTCTCTCTGTCTTTCTGTCCTCGAATTTCTAGACTACAAAATAACTACATCGACATTACAGCTAATAGTTGACCGTTGCGAAGGCTCAGTAACTTAACCAAAAGGAGTGACAAGAGCAGTTAAAATCTCTCTCTCTGTCTTTTCTTTGTTTCACAGCCTCAGGGACTAACGCAGCAAACAGCTGGTGTATTATAATGTCAAGACTCAATTATCCTTTTACAGTTGTATGTCTCAGTATCTCTTTGACAGAGAGAACCCCTCAGCCTTTGGACAGCTGTGTGTGTGTGTGTGTGTGTGTGAGTGAGAGGGAGACAGAGAGGACCATGCTGTGCCAGGTGGACCTCTTCTTCCTCCTGGTGTCTCAAGGGAGGGGCCTGGCTGCATGCAGGCTAAAGCTAGCTCCTCTTATTTCCCTGGCAAATGTTATGACCACACATTTCTCTCCTCCTCCTCTTCCTCTTCCTCCTCCTCCATCTCTTTCTCTTCCACTCCTCTCCTTCTTCCTAAATCCCTCACTCGCTGCTTGCCTGTCAGAAGTCCCACATATCCCATAGAGAATAAGATGCCATGGAGGCCAGAGGAAGAACAGCACTTTCTGTCTGCTCGGTTCTCTTCTTCCTAACAGGTGAGCACTCGGTGGCCGTGGAGGCATGTTTTGCTTTAGTTGTCAGCGTTGCGTTGGTGCAGCTATGGCAGTTACTGGGTTGCTGTGTTTGCTTGGTTGGCAGGGTGAGTTGAGGAAGTTTTCTGTGGTGCGCAGTAATGTTAACTTGTGAAATCCTTTTGGCTTCAAAGGGTTCAGGACAGAGAATTAGTCATGAAACTGTGTTGCAAAATGTAAAAGTAGTAAAGAAGATTCAAGGACAATCACTGTTTTGTGTTAAACGTGGCATCCTAATATTGTAAACCTTTTGGGAAAACCACAGAAGAAGACCCTTTCAGTCCTTTTCAATGCCAACAGAGTCTTCAAAGCTTTCTTTTTAGAGTCAATTTGTTTTTGTTTTGCATGTCCTCTCCATAGCCGCCGCTGTGTGAGTTGACAGAATGAGCTTTTCTTTGGTTGTCTGCTGTAAGTGAAGACATAAGGAGGTTGTTAGTGGAAAGAAGAAGTGGCCGATGCCACAGCTCTGTGACTCAGTGACAACAGACATGTACCGAAATTCTCATGACCCGATGAATCGAACAAAAAAGTCCCTGAAACATGGACTCACCTTGATGCTCGTATCATCAACCCTCCTTAAGGAGGACTTGTTGTCTTATCTGAAAGAGGACAGGCGTTTGCTGCCGTTTTGACACGGAGCGGGGGACTTTATTTAGTATCCAAACAACTCGGATGTGTGTGTGAGGGTGATAAGAAGCAGGTGCTGGTGGGTCTCCACACAATACTTGTTTGAATGTGTGTGCATGTGTGTGTCTACTCAATGAAGGTATCCTCTCTGCCATTGTCACTGTAATCTCCTTGGTATCACCACAACAATATCCGTGTTGTTTGGGGACAACAGGGAAGGAGCGGGCTTGACACACTCCTCCTCATTCTGCCTTTTCGCTAGATCTAAGCTGCTGTAAACACAGGCACACTCCTGCTACTGACAACACAAACACACACACACACATGCACACACACACGCGCACACACATACACACAGCACAGAGCACATACACAAATGAAAATGGCCTGCAGGCCTGTAAGAGTGGAGCATGTCGATGGGGCGGCTGCATTATTTAGGACATGACACGACACACCGTGAATCTATTGTGACGGGCATGATGGACAGTCGTGACCAGGGACCTGGCTGACACCAGCTGGATGTCTCCAGGGAGGAGGTGTGGGGGGTCAGAGGGGAGGGAAGAAGGGTGGGTGACAAAGAAAAGAAGAGATAAGTGTGTAGAAGGTAGAGATGGGATGGGAGGGGACATATGGTGAGAAGGAGAGAATGAAAATATTTTTCTGAGCTTTCCTCTAGTTTCATTCAAGATGTTATGGCTTGAGGTGTAACACACCTAAATTACGTGATATCATATAGCAAATTAACAGTCTCTTGTGAATATTTTCCACCTCCCCCAAGTCCTTTAATACTGCAACTGAGAAAGAGAGGGTAGACAGCCAGAAGTGAGACAAAGAGACACAAGTTAGAGGAAAGTGAGAGTTTTTTAGTGAGTTTGTTTCACAGTTCTGCCTACTCACATGCTGCCGCTTATCTCAACTTGGCATCCAAACTCAGTCAACTGTCAAATAGTAATACCCAGAAATGGAAGTTGGAAGGTGTCAAAACAGTGCTGTCTAATGAAAGGCATCAGGTTGCAGCTCTGATCTGATATTTATGTTCCTTAAAATGTAAAGATGGAAGTTAGAAGAAAATTATTGACGGGATACTTTCAGCTGAACAACATACTGAGAAAGCGTATTAACATGTCAGGTAAAAGTTCCAGCTGAATTGACAATAGCTGCTGCTCTTGGTGTTATTATTCCAAGTGGTTGTGAGCTGGTTACCAGCACATTAACTGCCCTGGCAACTCCAGCCAGTACTTTAACAGACAGCCCGGTGCAATAGGTCAACAGTTAGTTACTTCAGACAGCCCAAGTGTTTGTTTAGCGAGTCGGCATCAAAGAGACAGGCTTCATCCTTGTTTGACGACAATGACACTCTGCCAATATTAACCCACGGCAGTTTCAGGACCTGGACTATCTAAAGACGAGGATATATATTATGACATTAGTCAGACACAACCAAAATGGGTTCATTTTGAAATGAAAATAGCCATGTTTGGTTTCATATTATCACTATCACTCCATTTGATCAATAGCGCAATCTTATCTATGTTTTTCTCTCCAGTATTGATACACTTTCATTTACAATAGGCCTATGCAATATAGCCTTTAAGCTTTTCTTTGTAACATAATCCAATTTTTTGTAAATTTGGAAGACAACATTTTGTATGTGCAATGTGTTGATTACAAATTAAATGATTTTTAAAATCTATGATAAGGTCTTTTGTTTTCTGTTTGTGAGGTGGTGTACTTGACTGGACCGTATGTACAGTATTAGGGGCATTGAGATATACTGGCATTGGCATTAACATCATATTTAAAAGATAAAGTATTTAATATCATGTGAATAATAAACATACAATAATATTGTAGCTCCTCTTTAATAATTTAATATATACAGTTATTTTTCACAGACTATTTTCACCTACCATATACTTTTTAATTAATTTGCAAAGCTCAAATAAATGCAAATAATTGTTTTGGCCACACTAATTATTGTGATATTGTGACAACCCGATATAATATACTGCATTAATCAATATACTAACAATAGACAAAATAACTATGTGTGCTAAACCAACAGAAACACACCCAGGAGACTAACTAGCAGTCACTATACAGACATAACAGCACCTTGTCTGTTCATCCCTAAAATTAACTAATTGCTCAAAATCATGATCAACTAATTACACCCGCGCACACCGACAGTGATTGTGCAATAACTGTCTTTGTTTCCCTCTTTCTCCTCTTCTTATAACTGACAACTTCACCAACCTCAGACGTCAGCCCTGAGCTCATCCACGTTCCTTCATTGCTCCATCATGGTATCGAAGGGAAGTCTGTGCTCCTCTCCGTTGAGACTCTCTTCCCGCTGGAAGACGTTGAAATCCAGGGAACTTGGTCCCACACCAGGGCGAGCGGCATCAGAACCACGCTGGTAACGTTCACCAAAGAGACCACAATCACTGACATGATGTACCGCAACCACCTCCTCTTTAAAGAACCCAATGTGTCTTTGCTAATCCGGAAATTGAACCTGGACGATGAAGGTGATTACCACCTGAACCTCAACATAGCGTTTCACAACAAGACAGGGCAGGTTATCAAGGAGGAGAGAACTGTGCACGTAACAGTGGACGGTGAGTACTTTCCTAACACATGTCATCAGTTGGATGTCATCGCTGCACTCAGGCCTAACTTCTTGTCTATTCTTTAGTCCCTGTGTCCACTCCAGTCATTGAGAAGACCCCATCATATGCAGTGGTTGAGGACAAGGAAAATGTAACCTGGACTTGTTCTGTGGAGAGAGGAACGAGAGTTGCGTTCCAGTGGCTACGGGACAACGGTGCCCTAGGTCCCAGTGACGGACACCACTTCTCCCATGACAACTCTACATTGTTTCTCAGTCCTGTGAGGAAAGAGGACAAGGGAACCTACCACTGTGTGGCCAGCAACGTTGTCAGCCAGGGGCGGTACAGCAAGGCCATGGAGCTCAACGTCTATTGTGAGTATCCATCTGTGTTCTCCTTTTCCTTCTACTTGTCTGTCCCTGCACTAATACCACCGGAAACTGCAAATGTAGTTCCCAACTAATACCCAGAGAATTGCAACAGGGTTCATTTAATATAAGGAGACTTTAACGTCTCATATCCAGCAGCTTCTCAAACTCATAAACACTTTGATCACTTTTTTTGCTGTGAAAGTAGCTGCTATGAACACTAGAAATGATAGTTTATAGCCAAATGAAGTCCTTAATCCCCGGCCGATATCACAGGAACTCGAATTAGACTTTGTCAAAATCTCCAACATGACAGGTTTGACCTTCATTCTACCAGTAATTATAATGGATCAATCTAAATGAGCCAAGCAGAGAAATACTAGAAAGACAAGTAAGTTAATGGGTGTGATTTATCACACATATAAGTATTTTTAAGTTAACACATACTGGAACCAAATGTATTAACATTACATGGTCAGAATAGCCTGTGGAAAGTTCAGTTTCAATAATTTCTTTATAATTTATCTCCCAAAACATTGATTGAAGGACGTAAATATGACAAAGCTCCTGCAATACCAATACTATAGATCTATTGTTGTGTCTCTCTCTCTTTGCACTGCAGTGGGTCATATGTAAATGTCAGTGGGATCATGACTACTTTCTCACGATGTGTTATGGGTATTTGCATAGGAGCAGACTTATCTCACACAGCTCCTCTGTTGTGTCATAAAACATGAAGATAACCTGATAAACTGGCCTGTTTTTTTGAAGTTGCACCCAGAACATAATCATTCAATGGATTCATGCGTTTTCATTTTCACTGAACTAATATCCCTGTATTGATGGGCGTAAAGGATGTGGAACTCTTGTGTGACATAATCGGTTTGCATAGACACAGTGTGTCCGTGTTGGCTTTCAGTAACACCCTGCGGAAAGTAGAACCATTACCATAATTAAAATAGCTGATTCACTTTTTAGTAATGTTAGTGTACGACTGAGAAACCCATATTCATTTTCTCTAAGTCATAATTTGAGTTTGACAAATGATGCTGGCACCATTACAAAATAAATACAGAAGATAAATCTATTGTGGTTATAATTATATTGTATGACATTATTTCTTTCCATTTATATGCACCAATTTAACCCTAAATTAAATTAAGTTGTTCACACCATTTTATTTTATCATAAAATATAGATGAAGCAAGAAATTTGGACCAAGGAATATTTATGGTTGAGTAAGCAAAGTTGTTTTTATATTTGATCACATATCCACCAAAGCTGTTTTCTTGGTCACATGTTTGTGTTCACGGGCATGGACTGCTCTTATTCACCCACAAGATCTCATGCTGCTGGACTCAGGATCGACCTTATGTTTCCCTGACCCACTCTCGCCCCTGCAGATGGCCCTTACAACCTGGAGGTGAACTCGGGCCAGGGCCTGCGGACAGGAGAAGTGTTCACCATCAACCCTGGAGAGCTGGTCTTCTTTGAATGCCAGGCTGACTCCAACCCACCCAACAGCTACGTCTGGATCTCTAAGAGCCGCAACGCCACCCAGGTCATCAGTGAGGGCCCGCGGCTCCAGGTGCGCTTCTACAGACTGGCCCAGGCAGAAGAGTACCTTTGCCGCGCCTTCAACAACGTGACGCAGAAGCAGAACGAGGCCCAGTTTACTCTGGTGGTGGCCAGCTTGGGAACAGGTGGGTAGAGGGTGGAACGAGGCAGGAAAGAGCAGAGCGTGGGGAGATTTTGGGATTCCTTTGAGATAAACACTCTGACTGTGTCATGCGAAAAAGCAGAAGAGGTTTATGAGTTATGAGAGATGTATCTTGACAATGACAAACACCCAGGCCAGCTTTGGGAACACGTAGGTGGATAAAATACAGCGTGTCCACAACAGGTGAAAAGTCGAACCAGGTTATGGATATAACATGACATATTACATGGCTATTATGAAACTGGCGTTTTATCTTTGTTGCTAGGTTTCAGCGCTTGCAGTCTGTATTAAAGCTCAGTTGCTGGGAAAGTAAACAGTGGATAACAGCTGTCGTATTTGTTGACTAAGTTTTATAGCATGTGGAGTTTCTGTGTGCCGAATGCAACATTAATCTGTTGTCTTGGTGATACTGGGAAAGGCTCACTGATGGCCACTGTTGATACTGTCTATGATTTAAAATGCTGTTTACCGAGTCAATGGAAGTCATGACAGCATCTATGTTTTAGTGGCAGCAAAACCTCTCATGAACATTACCAACGAAGCCTCTGATGACGAACCTTTTAATAAGATGGGCTGTGCTAGCTGCTAGCTGGCGGTGCATGCGGCGTTGTTGCGTTAGGCTAAATGCTAAAAGGAGCAGGCTAACATTTAGTCATAAACAAAGTGCATCCCGTTCTAATTCTCAGTGCGTCCGATACCGACATGTTGTCATGCATCTCTGCATCTGGTATTAAACTACGAGGCACTCTTTAACATTTATATTAGATTTTCAAGTAACTCCAATGAAAACCATGATTAGAAGCGCAATGAAAATGCTCCATGAGGGAGGCGAGGTGGAAACAAACACTTCCGATCAAGAAACCAGTGTTTGTGTCCTAAAGTTTAGAAAGGGACGTTTTTGACGTTTCCCCGATACTTTACGTCATTATTTAAAGCCCAACAATGAGGTTTATCTTAAACCCGACGACGTGTCTGTTACCTAAACTGTAGCAAGTGATTGTGTTTGAATTCAAGACATAAACCATGTGTTCTCTGTGATTGTGCACTTCTGCGTTAAAATAATGAAGTCAAGGGACAAAGCATAAGTATGTGATGAGTTGGAATGGGAATGTTATTCAAGTGTTTCCTCCAGGGTAGAGACCTTGAATATTAGCACAAAATTTGATCTGCATCAATCTAACAAACAGTTTCGAAGATTTTTCACAAAAAATTCAATTGTGGTGGTACTGGAGGAAAAGTCAGAGAGACACCAAAATCATTTGGACTCATTGTCTGTGAACCAATTAGTCCTATACGATTTTATGTCCAACTAAAATCCCAAATCCAACTCACTAATACTAATTTAGTTATTGATGTCTATGTGGTGGACCGATGGACTGACATTGCCATTCCTCGGGCCAGCTTGGCTAACAATAGGCGTTAATATCAGTGTCCCTCCTGTATTTGTTTGCAGGGAAAGAAAAGCACACCCAAGATGGCAGCTCTATATCGCCTCTGGCAGCCATTATCTGGTCTTTGTTCGTCATCGGCTGTATATTGCTGTTCTTCCTCACCAGAAACTGTCACCCAAAGAGAGGTAATGTCTAATTCTGCTGCTTCGACGGAGGTGGTTTTGAGGCAGTGAGTCCTGCACCCTGTTTAACACGTTCCATGTTTGAAATCTCAATGATGAGATGAGTGAAACAACGCTAACGGCTTGCTGTATAGATCTTCTACATGTTGAGGTTAATCATGAATGTAAATAACTTGCAAATGTGAGTCAAGCTGAAGGTAACCATGGCAAACTATCTACTACATTTGAATAAGACATGGTAACATCAATAAATGTGTCACTTCTGTATTTGTAAATCATTCTTTCCCACTGTCTCTTTCTCTCCGTTATCAACAGTGCTTATGCGCATTTACAACAGGTAAGACTCTTGAATATAAAATTAATACACACATATTTAATTTAATTTGTATTTACATTATGTATACTTTGCCTGTTTTTGGCAGACCGCTTTCAGAGCAGAAACGACCACATCGTTCAGGTGAGCGAATGCTTGTTTTTACCTGCTTACCATGGACACTTTGACGATAGAGTATGCCTCATGCAATCATATTTACATATGTGTACATATATTTCACCATATTTTGGTGGTCATAGCGATGAACAAGATAAACTGAAATAATTCGTAAAAAACAGGTTTGAGTCAGAAGGAGCTGAAGCAGAAAAGTAAACAAGGTCAGGTTGTCTCATTGAGTTCAACTGGAAAGCAGTTTGATGGTGTCATTACATTGTGTGATGTATCACGTTAAAGTAAAGTTTAACTCGTAATAGATACTAATCCACTGGTCTGACATTTAAGCCTGTGTATTAACAGGTCATGAAGATGCAACAGAAGACTTTGGCATCTATGAGTTTGTCTCTATACCTGGAAAAATGGAATCAGCACAGGTATTTAACATGTTCTACATCCATGTGGATTCAGTAATGACGCAGCAAGAATTTAAGCTTTTGCCTATTGTTGAAAAGTTGTGTGTATTTATTTTAATGTGCCCATGCATCCTTCTGTCCTGCAGGCATCATGTAGATCTCTGGCTCGCCTCGAGTCAGTTCAGGATATCCACACCACCATCTACGATGTGATCAGACATGTTCCTGAAACCCCAAGTCACACTTTGCTAAATTAAGATGGACAGTTAAGATTGAACTTTCAGTTATTTCACTTGGAGAGCAGCTTTGTTCTCTGCTATCCAAGCCTGAAACTCTGGCTTTGGTGGGCCATTTTTTGCACATGGGATGATGGAGGCGAGTACACCATTAGATCGTGCACTGTTATTGTCCACAGTTTTGGACAGATGAAAGTGTATGTATGGCTTAAATATTTTCTAATTATTTATTTTTACAACAGAAGTCAAACAGTTTTGCAATTTTTCGTTCAAAACTTTAGGTCATATTAAACCAAGCAAGTTAGTCTTCAGCATGATCTTATGAGGGACCTGTAAGGTACCCAAACTGGTCTACATTTTTTAATTACTAAGGTTTTATTTGCCATCTTAATAATATGTTTTCTAATTTCACATTCCCACCAATGAGAGTCTGTCAAGTGTTATGATGAATGCCTTCTCTTGTATGAAATATAATTAGGTTAATTGTAAATATTGTACATGGATTATACGGCAGATTCTTTATTCTATTCCTATGTTTTCCCCCAATCTATTTATTCCCATATAAACACTCAACCCTGTTTCCACAAATGTAGCATTTTCTTCTGCTCATCATGGATGTAAAGAAATGCTAAAACAAGGAAAAGAAAGAACAATTCATAAATTATTGTACAGTCTGGATTCACATGCTTGTTTTGTACTTTATTAAATATAAATAAATATAACTGTTTACTATTCTGACTATTTTTTAATATGTATACTTCATCCTGCCATTTCTACATTTAGATTTGCACTTCTTTATATGTCTTTTTCATAAAATGGCAATTGCACTGATGGCTTGAAATGAACACTTTATCAATCACAGATCAAAAAAAACAAACACAGAGCTGAAGCCAGCGAAGGTATGGTATGGTATGGTATGCGGTTTTATTGTCATTGACTAGAGTACAGGTACAAAAGCAACGAAATTGCAAAGAAAGGGTGGATGAAAGATTACAGCATAACATGAGGGAAGAGAGGCGAGAAAAAAACAACCCCCCGACTATGCCCCTAAAGGGGTACAGTGTGGGAGCAGGAAAAAACACCTTAGCACATAAGCACATACATCTTAAATGATTCCCCCGAACCCGAGCTTCTCGTCGAGAAGACGGTGTCAATTTCGTTAAGAGACCAGTTGATCAGGTCCATGGTTTTTAGTTCGAAGAGCGATGCTGAGAGAGTCTCTCAAGTATAAAACAAGACAAGACATGACGATAGGAGCCAAGCAGGGAAGGGAAGGTCATGGGGAGGAGAGGGAAGAAAAATGCGACCGCCTTCGAAGAGAGTGTCAGTTGTTCTGCTGCTGAACAGTCAGTCTTTGTCTAATCCTGGCAGTTATCTCTCTTTTTGCAAGTTTTTGAGTTGTATTTGTTGTCTCAAGTTGCTGCAGAGTGTTAGTCCTTGTTGCATTGGTCTGCTATATGCGTGGTGTAATATGGAGACAGGCAGCAACAGACGGATGGTTCAGTGTGTCGCAGTTCCCTCCACCTGCACCCGCTGACACCTTGCCACGAGTATTTAAAAATGTCTGTGCTTGCTTGACTACGTGTGTCTATCTATGTAAATAAGAGGTAGAGGAATGATGAGGAAATAGACACAGACACAAAAGTGTTTGTTAAGAAAATATAGGTCAGAGTTTATAAGCAATTTACACAATTTATTAGAGAATCCTGTGCTCTCACTTTTCTGTTATTTTTCCCAGCAGCAGCCTGACTTCTGCTATGATTCATCTTTTACCAAAGTATTGTGCTGTCCCCATTGTGTCACTCTTATGCTGAGTGCTTCTCTTCAAGTTCATATCAAATGCTGCAGCACAAAAACATCCAAATTCACAAGCTAGAAGATTTAGCATTGGAACTTTTAAACTCTTAACATAGAAATATTAGAGTGGATTTTGCCCTTGTGTGGTTTGTTTCCAAACACTTTCTAGTCTAAAACTAAAAAAACAAAACTAAGGAGAAAATACTACTTCAGAATATTGACAATAAATGTCTAGATTCTAGACATAAATTGTCAATATACATATAACATATGTGCAATAATGTGTCTTCTAGACTTTAGAAGACAAATTATTGCACATATGTTAGTTTGCTTGTTCACTGGATCATAAACATCATAAATAAGAGTTATAAAATACCACAGCCCTCAGTGTGAGGTTCATAAGCATGCTTCTTATGATGCTCCCCTGCACAACTACAAGCATTTGAATGAATCTAGCTCTAATTATACCTGATGAACTGACCAACTGATAGTGCAGTGTCTTTGTGGCATCTCCGGGTAGAGGTTGCCATCTGTTCCGTCTCAGTGTATGCTTTAAGGGAGGTTCTGCCCTGTGGATGACTGCCAAACAAACAACAGTGAAGTAAATTCACCTGAGGAGAGAGACCTTACCTTCATTTGACTGGGAAATAGCCTGAGGCTTCATTAACCAGGAACAAGAACTCACGCTGCCTGCTGACTGCTGACTGCTTTTAACCAAGTGCTGCTTGCAATAACACCCAAGGGGGAAATTACAAAACAGGCTGGATGGGTTTGCGTGCATCAATTTGTAAATAATTTTGAACCAGGCAGAGGAAGTTAATTTTTTTAGCAATTTAAGGACTTTTCCAAAACTGACAACTTGACACAACATTACCATAACACATGACATAACATACACAACTGTTGAAGTGTCCTGGTAAGCCATGACAGTATGACAGGGTTCTCAGCAATCACTCCAGGACTTACAGCCATCATTCGTTTTACAGCTGTTTCCTTCTGTGACACGTCAACATGTCTTACCTGACACCTACAGGTAACTGAGAGAACAGAGAAGTAGACTACGTTTTCCAGGGAGGCAAAATAAACATTGAGGTTTAATATTATATTCAGTGATGTTAATTTACTACCATCCAGTGGTGTGAGACAGCAATACGTGTATCATAATATTAATGCTTTACAATATTTTTGGATATAATGTTCATTATTTTTATTCAGAACACCATTTTTATTTTCAATTTAATACAAATATTTCCATATTTTTTACCTGGTGAGATTCTGTCAAGGGGTCACTTTCGCGCCTCTTAATAAAAAAACTACATTTCCCAGCATGCTTTGGGATTTCCTCGTTCCTGCCGTACCAGTCACGTGACGGTCAACGATGCCTTCCCTCTCGTAGTGATGGAGGCGCATCGTTAACAACAGAACAACACTGCAACTTTGTCCTTTTATTTGTCCACCGCCACAAGTTGGATTTACGATGCAGAAGATCAAATCTCTGATGGCGCGGCAGGTGAGCAAGGCAGCTCTACGACAACCGAGCTGCCATCCGGTTCGTCTTTGACAGCTGCCTGCTAGCTAGCATGCTAGCTCGCGAGGCCAACTGGCTGATTTGACAGCTCGTCGTGAGGCTCACTAACCGGCACGTTCAGCCCGAGTAGCGGCAGCGTGTTGAACGGCTGCGTCACAAACACCAACTATTGACCCCCACGTGAAAACAGCGAAGGCCCAGTAGTAAGAGCTTAGCATGAGACGAGCACAACAACAGTGCAGCACAGTGGGCACTGGGCGGTTGGGGAAGTTCTCATCTTTCACTGCAGTCATGTTAGACTCCACTAAACTACACAGCAGCATATCGGTGTCACACATCTGTCAGTTCCACTGTATGTTGTATGCGGTAGTGTGCTGAACAGGGGCATGTTAACACTGTGTACACCGTTGAGGTTACTTTCTGGAGGGGGTTTTGAGGTCTAATATTGACTGTTGTTTCCACAGGGCCTGAAGAGCCCCCAGGAAAGCATGGCAGACCTCAGTCCTGTGGAGAACCTCAGGATCCCGAGCAAGGTAAGCTGCCGCTTTCAGTTTGTGCTGTTGTGTTGTGGATACATATGTGCTGCATTTCCTTTTTTTAAATCAACAGCTCTCACAGGTTGACCACATATAATAACGTGTTCAAGTATAAGGTAGATCGACCTGTCCTATGTTTACCTATTTGTATTGTGTAGTTAGATCTGAGGAGATGAATGCTTCCAGAAGATAACTGTAGAATAAATGCTGCTGTTATTTCATACCTTTTTGAATACACAGGTAAAGTACAAAAGCAGACTTCTGGACTGTCGTCTTATGTACGGTCCTTTTTGTTGTGAATGAAGTAACTGTTTTGGTCAACTTGATGATGCATATTAAAAGAAGCCAAGTGCAGTCAAACTGAGAAGCGGTTACATCCACAGTAGTGAGGCAACAAGATTGAATGTGTCAGGATGGTTTTAGATTTGAACAAGACTTATTGCATAGTTTGTGTTAGACATAGTTCACAATGTATTATTTAGCTTTGCTTTGCTTCCTGTAAATCGGTTACACACCACCTACTTCTTTTTGTAGACAGTAATGTAAAGACACCGATGGCTCCCATTTCTGTCACTTGAGGATGCACTTCACACACCAGGAGTGTGAAATATGTTCTGCTGTTCTAGTATTTTAGTGTTTTTGCATGCCAGTGTTTGGAAATGCAATCATTCATGCGTAGTCACAGGAAGCATTTGTCATTACACACTTGTACAAATTCAACTTGCTCAGAGCAGGCAGAGCAAAGACGCAGAGTGGCTCTCTGTAATGTACAGTCCCTTACTCACTAACACCTCAAAGCGCTGCTCGCTTTGTTTTGACCTCATAGTATAGGAGTCACCTTTTATATTAATGTGGCTGTCTACAGTTTGGAAGGTGTCCAACTCCAATTATGTCCAGTGCAGGGTGATATCGGCTCGGCCGATTCAACCGCACATGTAATCTCTCTCCATTTGAAAGACTGGCCGTTTAATGGTTGACATTGTTACCTTCGCTTTGAAAATGCGGAAGGTTATGTTTTGATCGCCGTGTATTTATTTATTTGTATGTGTGTTATTCGCATAACAACAATTTTTTAAAACCGAATCGCATGAAATTTGGTGGGATGATTGGTTATTACCCGGGGACCATTTGATTACATTTTGGGATCAATCGGGTCAAAGGTCAACGTCAAGGTCATGGAAAGGTCAAACGATCCATCTTCTTTTTACCATAGCACGGTAAATTTTTATCCAATTGGCATGAAACTAATGCCAACATGTTCATAATTCAATGCCCAATCTTGTGATATGCGAAGGTATGCGCTCTACCGAGTGCCCATTCTAGTTTTAATTGTTGTTGTAGTTTGGCCTTCATGTGAATGTAACTTTATTTGCGGTGTGCTTGGCTTTTAGTATCTTCTGTCTCGTTTGAAAAACACAGCAGCAGTTAAGATTAAAGGAAGCTCTTTTCTGTCAATTCATCCGTTAGTTGAGAAAGACAAAGCTGAGAAGTTCTAAAATGTCCTTCAATCTGTTGTGTATTCCCAAAGTCTTGTCATGAGAAAAGTCAAATGAAATTACAGTCTCTCCTCTGATTTCCTCATTCACATCACTTATATGCATCATTTTATATTTATTTAAATGGGGTTTGTGCTCTATGTTATTGTCACATTAAACAGTCTCATGGTTGACAAGAAAGATATTTAATGATCTAATACGTTGAGGTCATTGTATCATATTGGTTTGGACAACAAACAAGTTTGTTGTTGCACACCTGTTATTGCAGAAACACACCCAAAGACGCAGATCAGGCTCAGATTAGATAAGCAGTCATTTGTTCTCCAGGTGTAATTAGAGCTTGAATGGACACAGAGGGGAATGTCTCAGGATAATTTATTTCTCTTCATTGGATGCACAGCTCCCCCCTGGCTTTGGGATTGTAACGAGTAATGTGGCCAAACTGGATATGCAGACATTAAACACCCTGGTTTCAGGCCGGACAAATTCACCTATGTTGGAATCATGGCCCCCGAGAATTTCTTTTGATATCATTGCACCTGCTTTGTTTGGCTTATGTGACATGAGGCTCCAATAGTTTAAGCAGACAGAACAATGAGAGAGGCCTAGTTTAGATTCTATGGATTCTATGCACCTCAGCCTCCCTCTATATATTGCAGAGGAATACGTCTCGTGTGTGAACTGCAAACACCTGCATATTGTGTGTTCAGCCCAAACACAGGTATATTATTTGATGATAGTATGCACATTATTTACTTTACTGCAGGGCCTTTCAGCTTTCAGGGAAATGAAATGGGAGCCCACGCAGGTTTTGTATACACCGAAACCTACGGGCCTCTTTAATTAAAAGTGAATACTCCTCAATATGTTCCGGGCACTGCCACTTTGGGGAACGCTGCATCACTTAAGCCACTCCTCTGTTCACGAGAGTTGAGACCAAGGCGCCTGACTGCATGCGTGTATCTTTATTACTTACTTAATACTTACTGCTTGGTACCAGCCCTGTGTTGCCAACCGTGTCAGCCATGATTCACATCGTTTATTATCCGCAAGGAGCTGACGGCAACCTCTGGCTTTCTGTAGGGGGGAGGGGCCTGATGCAGGGGATGATTGAGAATTGATGCTGTCAAGACATTATTTGGACATGACTTGAAAGATTGCAGGGAAAACATGAAGGGACACCAGACAGCTTGTAAATGCCAGATTTGTGTGTGGGAAGGTAATTGGACTCCATATATGTAGCGCGTGTATATACAAAGCACTGACTCTCATGGACCCTGACACACTGATGTATGAAGTCCAGAGGCCAATCGGTTAATTGATGAATCATTTCCGCTCTGCTTGTGACCTCACCAGAGATACCACATGTTTCCTGTGGTCATTAACAGGAAGTGGGGACTGATATATTCAGCAATGTTTATCTCGGCTCCACATGATACCTTGCTCCTGGTGAAGCAGTTTGGTTATGATGTTATGTCAAGTCTTTGACAGGCCAAATATTGAAATTATGTTGTCATTTTTAATAGATCTACCTAACGAATCTAGCTCTCCCTATGCTGGTGATAACAAAAGTTAATGCACTTAAACTGACTTGTACACATCTGTAATATGGTTTCTATTATGTAATGTTACAGTGCAAAGCTGCGTAATGTTTTGCCAGCTTTTTGCAAACAGACAAACATTTCATTTGGCTCCTTTCACAGATGTCAGATTGGATATATGTGCAGACAAGAGGGCAGACCTTTGGCTCGAGCAGCAGTTTACCTTCAGGAAAAAAACATTCTCTCAAAGACAATCTGGTCCCCCGTGTTCATCTGCTGCCCTTTACACATTTACATGTAGGTGTGGGCAATGAGCCAAGGGCCCACATTAAATAAAAGTTTGACCGTAGTCGAGAATTCAATGTGAGATTATGATGGACGTAAAGTATTATTTATGATTTCAAGTGGGAAACAAAAGCTTATTTGGATAAATTCTAATTATAAAAATAAATTAAAAGGCTCCAAGCTATTTTCTGACTTCAAGCTACTTTGATGTTTTTTTAATTGTGTCAATTTCTCTTGGTTCCGGTAATGGTTTAAGTTTCAGCATATTTCAAATTCCAAACCTTTTTGTTCAAAGCTGTTGTCCCTCTGCGGGTCAGTTTTAAGGATTTTCCTGGCAGGTATTGTGGTGTGCTACATCTCTTAACCTCTTCCATCCTGTGGAGACTTTTATGGTGTCCCTCGTTTCAATCTCATACCGTGGTAACAAGACTCTCTAGGTGTAAAGCGTAACCTTTGTATAAACGGAGGCACAGGAAACCCAATATATTCCAACTGATATACCTTGAGGCTAAGATGGTTAGTTGCAGCTCTAAAGGGTTACACAGGTTTCTGTGTAACGGTGAACATGTTTTATTTAACTTTGTTGAGAGAACAGTTGTTCTTCAATTTCCCCGAGGCAAATGACCCTTTATAAACCCTCCCGTTAGTGCTCCAGGTACATGCAGTTACCACTTCCCACCAGCAGGGGCCACCATCAGCTCACCCATTAGAGTTTTCTCTCATCAGAATTCTCCATCACACAAAGCATTCATTTACACAGGGCGAGTGCATCGGCTATTCAAAGATGTAGTGCCTCCTAAGATTTTAGGATAGATATGATTGGCTGAGGGCCTCCTATGTGAAGCTTTCTGAAGGATGGGGGCTGAAGCCGGGAGATATTATTGTGAGATACTATTTTCTAATTATATGTCCAGCCTGTCCATTCACTCAAATAACAAAATATTTGTTGCTTTTGACGCAGTGCTAGAACGTGGATAATTACTGTTCAGGCCAAATAATTACAACAGTATTGCACATTAGCCCAGCAGCTGACAGCAGTGTTGCAGCCTGGATATCTGTGTATTGATTTGTGATTGTGTCCTCATGTCCCAGAAGACGCATGTGTTCAGCCCTTTTGTAGGAGCAGATGAGGATATTCACGCTATTGGGTTTTCATAAATATTCAATGGTGATCACAATGAGGATGTTTTGATTTGTTTATTTAATGAACACTTCCACGGTGGACACAATTGGCCCTCTTCGCTGTCTTTCTCTCCTAATGTCTCGCTGTATATGTCATGAATCTCCTTTTTGTTTATTTTAATTTTCTGTGTTTCAAGGCGCCGTGATGGGAAACACCTTATTGTTCTGCAATTCATTTTCTGTTTTCAAACATCAGCGCTCCCCGCGGATATTTAATTTGATAACGCTTGTTAAACGTCTCGCACTTTGGATGCAAATATATTTCCGCAACGAGATGAGAATTTTATTAATTTGCTAAGGGTGGCTTGTTTTTCCCTCATCCTTCAAAGTGACATTTGATCAAAGCCTCACGGCGGCTGATGTTGGGTTTCACATGTGTGGCGCAGGGGTGTCTGGCATTGTGCTCACGCCGCCGCGGGGAATTATTTAACCCAAGGTAGCCTCTCAAGGAGTCGTTCGCTTGAAGATGTTTCGAGTTTCGTACGTCACTGCAGGTGGGAGATTGAGAGAAGGAAAAGAGAGAGAGAGAGACGATGGCACTGGGGAGGTGGATTGCTCTTAACCACACAGGAGTGGCTTCACATCATTTTGTTTTTCCTCTCACTTTCTTTTTGCTGTAACTTTAGCTCCCAATGAGTCATCCACCTCATCCTCCCACTCCCCTTGTCACTTCCCTTCTCATTTGCACTGATTTGCCACCCACCCTTTGATGGCACAGTGGGATCTCTACGCCTCCTCTCCAATCTCACACGCTCACCCACATTTTGTGCTGGAAGGCAGATTACTATTTACTTACTATTTATAATGTCGCTGGCAACCATATTATAAAGGCAATAAGGTCCTCGAGGCAGTACAGTATCGTCAATAATGTACTGTTTAAGAGGCTTCTTAACCCTTGACCAGTACATAATTGACGATGCAGTACTGCCTCGAGTACCTTATTGATTATTATTACCATCATCACAATTGCCTTGTATAAAAATTAAACATGGTATATAAGAGGGAATCTAATTGTGTAATGGAATTATAGTCTGTATTTGACTGTAAGCATTAAACCCGCATCAGCGCTCCTGTATAAATGTCTCTCAGCAAGACGCACTCACCCGCAGAGGAAGACTCCGCTGCGTGGGAGGCTTCATCGCCTTGCTGCACGCGTCTTGCTGGTCGGAGCTGGGAACATATTTGTGGTTAGGCAAGTGTGTAACAGGGTTTTCTTGATCAGGGACTGCTACCTCATGAGAGTCGATATGGGCTGATGTGTGCTGATCTTTGATAGAGATTTCTGTATACGTTGTGGATATTTGATGCAGCATGAAGGCATATAAGGGGCATATGGATTGCATTGATCCTTGAATTCCACATCCTTCCTGGTTCTCCTGCTTCTCAAGCCTACGGTCTATTCTTAGTGTCATTGTGCTCCATGTTTTTACTCAACATTACCCTATATAAAATATTTACACTAGGGCTGTGAAACGATTAAAAATTTTAATCGGGTTAATCACAGGTTTTTGTGGATTAATCATGATTAATCACATATCCGATATTCTCGGTATATTTTGTGAGAACAGAGATTTATGACAAAAGACGGATATATACATTTATACATTCTTCTATACAATGGTGCTGCAACTCAGCAGTTATTTAGCAGTTTTCTTCCAAATGGAACATTAATACATCTTCATCCTAAACAGAATGTTTAACCCTCCTGTTACCTTTCGGGTCAATTTGACCCCATTCAATGTTTAATGTCGGTGTTCCTTGGGGTCAATTTGACCCCAGGCTGTTTTTCACTGTGTCAAACATATCAGAAATATCAACTTTTTTATATATTTAAAGGGCTATTTAGGTAGTCAACAAACAAACATAAAGTACCTCACACTTAAACTTGGGAAGCAATATTAAGTCTAATAATTTTTTTGAGGTTTTAATTGCTGGGGTCAAATTGACCCCGAGGGTAAAATATGTTGGTAAATGTAAAGGTAACAGGAGGGTTAAACAGAACATTTTTCTCTTGTTTGTCAACCATTAACTCCACCATGATACAATCTAAAGGCCTCTAGTCTTCCTCTAGCAGCTGCTGAGGCAAACTGACTGTGGGTTTTCTTCATGAACTGGGCCGTGATGAAAGGGACGGCGGGGACACCGCTGCAAAGCTGAAACTTAAAGGAATTGACCGAAGGGCACCAGCAGGCGTGCTCATGTGACTCAACACGGGAAACCTCACCGGCCCGGACAGATGGACAGATTGACAAGTGACTTTTTTTTTGCTCGGTCCCGATGCGCGCGCACGGAGCTCTGCGGCGCGCGAGACGGAGATCGATAAGTGTTAACGCAACGCGTAGAGACAGAAATGACATGCTGCTGTGGAGATACGAGCAACAACAGACGTTTAGTTGAATAAAAGAACAAAGACGTGCTATAGAGAACATGTCAGGGGGCGGGCCAATCTCTTTAATGTCATGCGATCTACCAACACTACGCCGCGATCGACTGGCAGGTCGCGATCGACGTGTTGAGACCCTGATCTACAGGAAGTAAAAGTCGTAACAAGGTTTCCGTAGGTGAACCTGCGGAAGGATCATTACCGATGAACAGACCGTCTGCATGAGAGCGGACAGAGTTCAGATTGAAGTGGTGTATTGGAATCTCATTTTGCAAGTGACTTTTTTTTCGTCCCGACGACCAACAACAGACGGATTGGAAGCTCATTCTGCGCATGCGTTAAATGCGTAAAAAAAAAAAACTAGTTAAACCTGGAATTGAATTAACTGAGTTAACGCGTTATTTTTCACAGCACTAATTTACACTCACGGCATAACGCCGCCTCGCATGCGCTGTATCCTCTAAATGGGATGTAATATTTAGATAGTTCTATGAGAGACATTAAAGAAAGTTTCCTGCTTCTGTGTCTAGCGGTTGAGCTATTACTCTATTATTAGTCTATTAACTCCAATGGCAGTAGTGAATGTGAACACAGTTTATGACCGATTCTTTCGCTCCATAGTCATCTCAGTAAATATTGGACCCCCATTCCCAGAATGGAGAACATGTACTTGTTCGAGATCTTTCTCCATCTCAGCAAGATCTCTTCCCAAGACCTGGCAACGATTTAGCTGCATAATTTTATTCGGGCGAACACACAATGCTCACAATTTACTTTGGAGACGCATCTTAAAGATTCATGGAAAGAGATGATGGTAAAGGCTGCACCCCGAAAGTTACTCAGTGAAGCATGGAGCAATAATGTTTGACTTCTGAGTACATCATTCTGATTAAATTACCCACATCTTCTCGTGATCTTCCTCACCCATTTTGGTTTATAGAGCGATAGTCTAGCACGTTCTATAACCCCGTCTCCAAGCCGTCGGCCCGGCCTCGTACCCGGGCTGATTCACGTTAACGGAGGAAAGAAAAAATTTGGGTGTGGATGTGGCTATTATTGCATTTTACAACTCTTCAAGTTGTCAGATTTACCTCAAAAAATATTTTGTCGGTTGATTGCGATTTTATCAAATTACATTACGTTTATAACGTTATCATTTTCCATCAGCCAACACTTTTTTTCCCATCATAATGCAACCTCAGTAAGTCTTTCAGCCAAGCAGGACTGCACGCTTTCAGAATTGTGGCATCAATTGGTGGCATCAAGTGAGGGATTCCCACTCTGGAGTTCCCACACTTTAGTTATTGAACCGTGACTTGGGAATAAGAGCTTAGCACCCTTCATCTAAAAGTCTTCCTTCTTCTTCGTCTTCCCTCTCAAGGCTCTCTGCCATCCCTTATGAAAGCTAGCCAACGAAACGAGCTGCAATCTTCTCAAACCGAACGTTTTTCTACTTCACTTCTTTTCACACTACACACCCCCTATTTCCTTCTCATTGCTTATTGTTCTCTACCTCATTGTTTGTTTGTGTATTTTATTCAGTCAATCAAATCAAATACAATACAATATTATCCTATATAATATACAAAAGAGAAAGACTGAAAAGGTATAGGTAGAAGCAAAAAATGCTTATAAATTCCTATCCTAAATTGAAATCAAAATAATTCAGAAAATTAATATAAAATAAAGAAGAAAATTAAACGACAACAAAAAAACAACAATAAACAAAATGAAAAACAAAATATATTTATATATACTACCACATACATCTTCCATATCTTCATTCTGTCCTTCCTTCACATTGTCCTTCACCCATGCCTGTGTCCTTAAACTCCTCTGTACTACTTCTTTAAATCCTTTCTCATTCCCTTTATTGTTCTTTCCCTGAGGGATCTTTCCTATTGTTTTCTGCCCTGTGTATTACCCTATTTCTGACTTTTGATGTATTTTTCTTAATGTTTATATTATAGATTTTGTTTGTTGTTTTCATTACTTAGGAAATGATGTAATTCTCTGTTTTGGACCCTCGTCTGTTTGTGTCCCAGCGTGTCTAGAATTTTCTTCAGTGTTTACTTCAAGGACATTTTTTTATTCCCTCTCTCTTGTCACTGTCTTTCTCTCTCAATCTATCTTCAACTCCCCCAGGAGGAGTTGCGGGAGCAGAGGGAGCAGCCCATGGACCCCCAAGCGGAGCAGGAGATCATGGACGGCATCGAGGACGTCTGCTTCTCTAACGACTCCTTCGACATGGTGCAACATGAACTGGAGGTCAGATACACTTTGTCTGACGAGCACATTGACTGAATTAGCAACGCTCACTTGTAAAATGATGACGAGGTTCACTCCCAACGTTAAATATTCATTCCATCAAACCCAACACTTTTCAGCATTTCTAATATACAAATATATGCTTTTGGTTCCCTGCACTTTGAACTTCGCCTGACTGGCAGAGTTGGAACTCTTTCTCACCTGAGCTGCTGTTTCTTACACTTCAGCTGAGCGGCATACGCACCATTGACATCTGGATTGATGGATTGCATCCGCTCAACAGAGGAAGGGTGTGAAATCTCATTAGATTTATCTTGGTATTGCTACAACATCTGAAATGAGACTCTCAGTCAAGGGGAAAGTAATTACCTATCATCCTTTGGGCCATGACTTTGTAATATCTTCTTTCCTGAGCAGAATTTATTTACTAAATAACGCCCTCTACCTTCTTGACTAATCTTACTTCTAATCTGGCAAATGTATTTCTTTTTGTTTTCTTTTTCATGGAGGCAGAGCTGCAGCTATCCTCAGTGAAGGCCTAGTCAATGACATCCCTGCTTTGGCCCTGAGCACCCACACAGGATACTTCCATAGCTTTTAATACTTTTCAATACAACTTCATTAATTCACAAACGCAATTTAATTTGGGGCGCAAGTGAAAACAGACAATTACTTTTAAAAGAAGCGTTTCTGACTGCTACTGCATTAAAAAAGGTAATGAAAGTCATTAGTTAAAAAAACAAAAATTAATAAGAAAATGAATAAGATGTGCTTTTGTGGTGGTATCAGTTGGCTGGTAAAGGGCTCTGAGGTTTGTCGCTTGAAAATAATATCATCCATAAAATAAGACCTTAGTCTAGATTTTACTGAGTGAGCTGATGATGACAGGCTGCATGGTGTTAAATGCACAAATAGGAGTCAGGACCAGTCACCACCTGGAGGATATAATGTCACAAACAACATGGTTGTACATTTGTATCTGTAATGATAGAAACTACCACCTGAGCTGAACCTGCAGGAGCTGGAGGAACACAGGGACAAGCTGAAGAGACAACAGGCAGCAGTAAGTATCTCCCTCTCCGCCTGTCTCTCTCTCTCTGTCCCTCTTTCTCTCTGTCTATTTCACTCTCTTTTTCCTCTCTGCCTGTTTCTTTCTCTCTATCTCTGTGTCTCTCTTTCTCTTGTACTTTCTTTCTCTGTCAGTCAGTCTGCCTGTCTCTCTTTTTCTCTCTCTGTCTCTCTCTCTCTCTCTGTTTGTCTTTCTCTCTCTATGTTTGTCTGTCTGTCTCTCTCAAGAACATCCCTATGCTTGCAGTCGATTGTTTTGTCAACAGGCTCCCCCATCCTCTCGTATCCTCTGAAAGTAGTCAGAATCTTGTAGTAGAGCCTTCCTGAAGTGTACAGACAATGTCACAAACTTATTGTCTACTGCATTTAAACTTTTTACCCATTGAAAATCTTTTCTATGAAAAACCCCACAGAAATAAACTTCTCTTTTTTGGAAATAGTCCCTCTTAGAAAAAAGTACATGCTGTATATTGACTTAAAACAGGACATGTATGGTATTATAAAATATGTGGAGTTGTGAAAAATGTAGTTTGAAGTGCATCGGTTCAACCGTAGTACCAATGGACTGTGAGCAGTGTGGTCACAAAGCTAACAACTTGAGGTTCAAAGTTTGTTCTTGAACAGGAAACTGGCTTAAGTCATTGGCTTGCAATGCAGGCTAGAGAAACGTAAATGAATTACCCAAAAGATAAATACCTTGCATTTCTGTGGTTGCTTCATTACCTCTTAGCAATGCATCTCAGGATCCTATAATTTGCGTAGCACCATAAAGGTAATATCTGACAACTTCTTGTGTCCCACCCCAGTCAACAGCAATGTTGCGTGCAGGGGGCAATTTCCTGTTTGGAAAAATCTTAAATTAAAGTCTTAATCTTACATTCTTTCTAATGGCCATCAGGGGGCGACTCCTCTAGTTGCAAAAAGAAGTCGGATTGTAGTTGATGAGAATATGACCCTACTGCTCACTTAAATTATTATTACCTTCATAAACTTTTTGAACACAAGTTTATGGTCTCAATCTCTAGTTTAATGTCTTCATCAATACAGCAAGATGTTCATTCAGTAAATTATGGTCCCATTTTGAGTGAAATAGACCATAAAGCAGTCTTTAGGGCGTGGATTCCTTGTGATTGACAGGTTGCTACCACTGCGTTGTTTGCTCCGAGAGTTGTCTGTGTTTTCTTCTTACAACTTTAAAACTTGCACTTTTTAACAGTGTGTTTTTAGGTCATGAGAGATAATTGTGATATTTTGGTCTCTTAAAATTGTCTTAAGTTGTACTCACTGCTACACCCTCTTATGTCCCTATTGGTTCCAAAAGAACAAGATGGCAATGGCAACAACGCAATCCTTCAGTCCACAAACAGTGGATGGTTGTGTGTGTGAAGCCAGCCAGGAACATTAACACCCCTGATAGATGGCCATTTCATCTAAAAGGGACCTGTACCCAGAAGTTTGTCCTTTGACGTCAGTAGTTGTCATTTTTCTTGTGCTACACTACAGGACCATGTTACATAGCGGCTGTCATTGTGAGGTCAGTCAGATACTCGCAGTTTCACACTTGAGAGCTGGCCGGTCAACACATTATATTTATAGAAACACGGGGTAGAGTTTTTTCCCCGTCTGCAGCCTGCATCGTCACAGTCCGGTGCAGATTGAGCCCACTTATCCTTCTTCCTGACAAGTGTGTGTACTTTGTGTCTCCATCACTCCCATAGCGCGACACACTTTTATTTGTTGTACTTTGTCTATTCCCTCCACGTTTACACTTATCTTCTTTTTTTCATACATGCCTCTCCTTCCTCACCTCTCCTCCTTTGACACTTTTTGCAGTTTCCCACAGAGCCATCTGTCTAGTTGAGACGGTATTCCAGACTGTGTTGCCTGTGGAATGGTGAGACCTACAAGTTAGCAAAGTCCAAGAGTACACAAACATTCTCTCTCTCTCTGTCTCTGTCTCTCTGTCTCTCTCACGCTCTCTCTCTGTGTCTTTCTCTCTCACTCTCTGTGAGCCTGCAGGCACCTCATTGGAATAGCCATGGTAATTGAGCCAGTGTGCTGTCTATGTTGCCAGAATTCCCATGTAGACAGACAGATGGTAGAAGCCCTTAATTAATGTGAACACACATGCTTGTGTTCCAACTTTAGGCTTTTATTGACTATTTTCTATTCAAACCCCATATTTGTTCCAAAACATTAACTTCTTTACGATAACTGACCAGTAATTCTTCGACAACATGAATAGTTGTAAAGTCCTTTCCGCCTTTGTAGGTACCACTCATGAGCAGTATTGCACCATTTTGCCTTCTCATCCCCCTCAACGTGACTTTCTCCAGAGAGATAAAGGCTGCAGAGGCGATAGTGATAACTTGGATGAACATATTGCATTTTTAATGACACTTGAAAGCTAGAGATGACAATCCCTCCTGCAGCAAAAATGATTTTTCTCCCACAGCTTAGTTTTTTCAAAGTAAGTAATGCTTATGCAACCTTTCCCTCAGCCTTTCCTGGCTGCCAACTTTCTCCCTGTGTTTGTCAGGCCGAATTAAAGTTCTACTGTGCAGGGGAAGTTTCAGGTTGTGTGCGTGTGAATGAATATGGAGCACGGGACATGACATGAATGTGTGAAAAAGACACACATTCAAAGTGAATACGTGTTACGTTCATAGATTCTGTCCATCGCCATCTTGGTTTTTGGCTGTGGTAGCGCCCTGTCAATCACGAGGTATGCGTTATCATCTATTTCACTCAAAGTGGGACCACAATTTGAACATCAAGGTGGAATGAAGATGATTTGAAACGAAAGATTGAGACTATAAACCCATGTTTACAACGTTTACAGAGGTATTAAATCAAGTAAGAAGTAGGATCATTTTCTCATTGACTTCTAGACAATTGGACTTCTTTTTTCAACCAGAGGAGTTTTACTTTATAATAGCCCAATTATATAGGTTGTTTATAGCACTAAAATCAGGGTAAATTATAATCCATATTATAATCCATGTTGAGCCAATGATTCGTGGTAGCCCTCACTGTTTCAGTCCTTACCTCTCTTAATCAGGAAGACTGACATTCACTATTTCTGAGCTGCTCGAGACCTTTCACTGCTACAACCCTAAATAGGGCGAGATAATTTAGCTCTATTGGCCTCATACATCTCAGTAAACATTCGTAGCAAACTATTCAGACACGTGTATTATACGCCGACGTATATCTGTACACCGCAGCCTTCCTGCTAATGAGCAAATTGTCCAAACATGTTCAATCTCTGTTATCAATGTTTGTATTCGTTAGCCTTTTCATTCTAATGGATGATGTGTGTGAGCTGCAGAGTGTCATTGAGAACTAATGACTTTGGCAGTTCAGGTAGGAGGGTTTGATTACTCACTGCTGGGCTTCTATTATGTGTTCTCACTCTTTCACTCCTTTTTTAAAAGTTCAGTGTAAACGTCAGTGAGTTGACAATAGGTGGCGTTATGGCCTAATTTTGGGGCAGCTCTGTGAATGGTTGAGCATGTGTTTTTGGTTTCTTTAACACAATTATATTATATGTTTTTGTTTCTTCACTATTTCCCTGTGCAATGTCCTACACCTCTTCTGAATTGAACTGAATCGGTTTCCCCCCCGTGATCTTATGCATGCGTTTTTGGATGTTAAAAAACACAAGACGGGCATAGAAGGAACAGGGAACTACTTTTTATCACTAATAATGAGCAGCACATTCACCTCTAGTGTATGCATTTGTAGTAAGATATGAAACATTTGAGCATCATTCACTCTTAACTTTGACATTTAAATGAATTGTTTTGCTTGTAATTGATACATGATGTCTAGAAATCAGCCCTCACTGAACATACATGAGAATGTAATGTCCGGTCACACTTGTGATCCTCTTCTAACCAATTGTACACACCAAAAATATAAAACAAACCCTGATGATCAAAGTAATCAAGGTTAATGCAGTTTGAGTCACGAGATGACACATTTATAACAGAAAACTTGCGTTATAAAGTGGAGGCATGGAGGTGTTTCACCAGACGGGGAGAGTCCAATGACACTGAATCACAACATGGGACTGTTGACATTAAGTGTTGCAAATATTGAGTGAAAGTTAACCATAGCTCCTCCTCCAATCTGTAAGACCTTGTTTGTGTGGTCCTTCAGTGTGGGTGAGGCAGCGATTGATTCAATATCCATTAAACCTCAGTCTTCTTCAGCTCTTTTACTTATCCACTAAAAGCAATGGAGGACACCACTCATAGCAGGGGGTCATCCATGATGCCATAAGCAAGGAACATGTTCTTTAGATAATTACAATTTCCCCTCGGATGTGAGTCAAGTTGGTAGAAGGCACAAAGGAGAGAACATTAGGTGGTACAACACAGCCGGAGAGAACAGGGACATTGAAAGACGCAGGAGTAATGCCATTGAGAAAGACATTGAATTTAATTAAACTGGGGATAAAAGATGCTCTCTTAAGAGGTTTGGCTATATAGAGCTCTGGATACAGACGTCAGTGATTGTTATTCCAGCATCATCCATGGTAGCAAGACAGCTGTGGCAAAACCTGTTTTTGTAGGGTGACATTTGGTCTTTCTCTTTTTTATGTACCAATTTTCATGTTTCCTCCCTGCCCCCCTCTCTCTGTAGGTTTCTAAAAAGGTTGCTGATCTTATTCTGGAGAAACAGCCGGCTTATGTCAAGGTAAGCTTCCAGTGTACACTGACGACCACATGAAAGAACCCCTTCTGTGTTTTCGAATCATGAAAAATTCATTCCAAAACATTTGATTTTTATTTATTTTTTGGGGGTGGGCGGGGGCGTGGCATTTTTTCTTCTCTTTATGTTAGGATCAGGTTATTTTGATATCAGGATGTCAGTGGATATGTTCCTGTGTCAGCTGTCGACTACCAACAAGATATGGTCGAATTTCTGTCTATAGCAACAGGAAATGTGACTCCATCCATGACTTTGGCAAAGGAGGAAATAATGTAGTTTTTATTCACAATGTTATCAGGTTGTGAAATAAAACTAAGTCCGTAAAGGTAATGGGGGCCGAGGGTTTGATTCCGGACTGCCCGACTTCAGCAAACCTCGAAAAATTAGTCTTTTAGCAGCAGGGAGCACAAAATCAAATCTGAGTTGTTTTCTCGATTCTGCCACTTTGGATTGCACTTGAATGCTCTTCCTCAACGGCCGGGTGTGTGGCTGGGTACATTGAGATTAACTTAGCAAGAACTGAATGTGGAAGTATATTGTTTATTTGACGGACTGTGGGACTCAATGCATGTTATTGTGCACCAAAGGTTGTTGAGGAGTGCCCGTGCAGCTACTCCACTTGTGCAGAAGGAGCACATGCTGCATGATTTCCTCAGTGAAATGCTTGCAGGAAAGGGAATTCCCCCATTCAGAAAGTCTGGCAATTTTAGTCTCCAGTGGGGCAGCAGAGCTGGAGTTCAGCCATCAGAAGAAAATTAAAAAGGCCCTGAGAAGTCTTCTGTCCGAGGCAAAAAACAATTCCAGTCACCTGTGGAGCAATCTCCTTTGATGCGTTTGATTACACACAAGCGAGCACCCAGTTTACATCAATGCGAACCAGGAGGAAGGTTTGAGTTCATGCTGGGCAACATCAAGTCAATTAAGTTCAATTATTTTAAATTTTATGTTCATATATTTTCTGGCTGGCTGGTGTGCTTCAAAATAAAAGTGTGTTGGCAGGAGATCAAATATTTGTGAATGTCTAAATGAGCCAGTGTGTGTTGGATGGATTGAAGGAGATCTTTTGATTTAGCAATCAAACTTCAGAAGTCCGATCAGAAGCTTCAATATTGAATTCTGGTAGAGTACGTCAAATTTGGTATGTGGAGAAATTGCAGTGGAATAACCATTATTGTTAAGATTTCTGAAGTCCAACTCCTGTGAGTCACAATGACAGCAGAGCTTAAGCTTATTATAAGACGTTGCCAGGACTTTCGGGGTCATTTCCATTGACCCATCTCAGACTTCACTCGGTCTACAGAAGCCCTGTGGAGTTCAGAGGGCTCTTCAGTTTCTCCATCAACTGCATGAATGTCACAATGAGAAGGACAACATAGTTTTACTATTACAACCTTTATAGCATTCAGAAACACCAAAAACATCATTGACCAACTTAGTACTGGCCTCTTGATTTACAGAATTGTTTCGTATGGAGTGTAGTGTCCAGCAAATGTGCTCCCCTCACTGTGCTGTGCACCTTCTTTTTGAGGCTTTATCCGTTTCTCCACCTTGTTTTCATTCCCAAGGCGCCTTTTCGCCTCTGTGATATCTTATCAAACATGTACACAGAAACACACACTGGTGCAGAAACACAGCCACACGCACAATGCCACTTCTTCCCCAGTGCTTTGGTATAACACATCGGTGGAAACTTAAATAGTGCTAACACATATACACCCATGCCTCAGTGGCTGAAATGATGGCCCACTAAGCATCACGATGTGAGTCACAGCTATGTAGCTAAAGGGTGTACAGCGCGACCCAGGGCGATGCATGCTAGAGCCATTATCATTGATTAATTTAGAAATGTTGATTCCCAATTGATAGTGTATATTCTTCAGTAGCCCACATTTAGCTCCTCTTTTCTTTCATTCTTGTACCGCTACAAATAAATTTGGAATTCTGAAGCGACCATATGTCAAATTATTGTCCATGAGGTCAAAGTGTCATCCAGTTATATTGCTGGGTCGCTAAAACGCGGAGTGTGCCAAATAAAAAAACAGCCTACTCTTATTCAATTCAATTCAGTTTATTTGTATAGCCCAATTTCACAAATTACAAATTTGTCTCGGAGTGCTTTACAATCTGTTCACATAGACATCCCTGCCCCAAAACCTCACATCGGACCAGGAAAAACTCCCAAATAACCCTTCAGGGGGAAAAAAGGGAAGAAACCTTCAGGAGAGCAACAGAGGAGGATCCCTCTCCAGGATGGACAGAACAATAGATGTCATGTGTACAGAAGGACAGATTTAGAGTTTAAATACATTCAATGAATATGACAGAGTGTATGAATAGTTCGTAGTAGGCATATTCCACGTTTGAGACCTCCACGATCCATCAGGCAGATGGCGGTGGGGAGGAGGAGTGGGCGGAGTCTCAACAGTGGGCGGAGTCTCAACAGGGCAGTGGCGTAGTTGGTAGCAGGAATTCCACGATCCAGACCTCGATGATCCATCAGGCAGATAGAATCTATGCCGTCATATCTCTCCTGGTGAAAAGAGACATGTTAGAATTGAGTGGCCAAATGCATGACCACTTGCCAGGAAAGAAAGATTGCTTTTTTCTAAGCCAAGTTGTGGTTCATTTGCACCAGGTAGCCCTGACAAGGTCATTCAACACTATTAAAAAGATGGCTTGGACTAGTATTTAATTATTTCCCACTGGAAACACTAATTTGTCACAGTTCCTGCCTGTGTTTGTGTTCCCCTATTTCCCTTGAAAGAGATTCGTAGTTTGGCAGACATACCTGACAATTACATGGGGGTCTTAAGGCCATTTCATTTGGTAGACAGAAATTGACAGGAAACGGGTGGTTAATACGAGGTGTGCGGGTCACATACCATTTTGGTGACTGTGTGGGAATGTGTACATAAACCTACTGTATTCAATTAAGTTTATTTTCTATAGCCCAATATCTTAAAACTTGCCTCAATGGGCTTTACAATCTGTAAAGCCCACTGAGGCAAATTGGTATGCAAATGTATGCATCATTAGAACATATAGTTGGGATGGGTAACATATATTCAATGGGCTAGAGAGTCGCAGGGAGGACCTCTTATGAATTAAAATCTAAAAGCTGAAATAAATCACCCTTTTGACCTACACTTCCCACACCAGTGCCTGTTTTTGGACATTGTAGGAATGTGGTTTCCTTGTTGTATAGCTGCTTGTATGTGTACAGTACTGAGAGATCCACAGCATACCTGCATTTATGTGTAAATGGGTGGAATTCAGCCTGTCTTCACTTGAGGATTTATTCCACGCTTTTAAAGGTCTTCCTAGTCATGTGTACCAACTCTTTAACCTCTACTGAAAACAGACTGAACATATCACAAGATTGGGCACTGATTTATGAACATTTTGTCATTAGTTGCTTGCCAATTGGACAAAATGTATCGTGTATGGTAAAAAAGATTTTGACCTTTCATGCTTGACCTTGACATTGATCCCAAAATCTAATCAAATGGTCCCCGGATAAAATCATCCCACAATTCCATGTGATTCAAGAAGATTCGACCTGTTCATGACCTTGACCTTTGACCCGATCGATCCCAAAATCTAATCAACTGGTCCCCGGATAATAAACAATCATCCCACCAAATTTCATGTTCAATACTTTTTGAGTTTTGTAACAACAGTTAATGTCCACCTTTGTGCACAGTCAGGCCTGATTTAGTCGGTTTACTGTAGCTTGTACAGAGGATAGATGGCTCAGAGCAGTTGATTACAACAAATTGGAGTCTCGGGCTCCACACTGAGCACTCGGCATGATGAGTGTGTGTGATTCTGTTTGAAGCTCCATTTTTGTTGTATTCATTTTGTTTTGGTCTCTCAGTGTAGATTTGTGCACATAACTGAATGCAAGAGTGTTTCTACACAACGCTATTGACGAAGGGCTGACACAACTACTGTGTGTGTATAGTAGGCCCACTGTGTGTTGATAATGAATGGGCATCATCACAATGTAGAGACTGAAGACCCACTATGTGTTTGTCTGGTGAAGCAAAATAATAGTTTTTTTGTTGGACACAGTAAATAAATGGCTCCTACCTTGACCAGATTGTTCACTCCCTTCACCTGCCCTCAGCCACTCCTCTCCTTGATTGTTTATTCCCTTCACCTGCCCTCAGCCACTCCTGTCTCCTTGATTGTTCATTCCTTTCACCTGCCCTCAGCCGCTCCTCTCCTTGATTGTTTATTCCCTTCACCTGCCCTCAGCCACTCCTCTCCTTGATTGTTTATTCCCTTCACCTGCCCTCAGCCACTCCTCTGTTGCCCTGATTGTCTCATGCGTACACCCGTTTCCCCCTTATATATTGTGCCAGTCTTTCCCTTGTCTCATATCGGTTTGTTGTCTTTATTTCTGTCTCTAGTAGTGTCTCGGTTTTGATGATCAATTCCCAGTCTTTGTTCGAGTTGTTGTTTCCTAATGTTTTTTTGTAGTTGCTTTCCAGCCAGAGTTTTTATGTTGTACCTTTCCCTGAAGTAAAGTGTATTTGTTTCACTTTAAACCTGGAGTATTGCCTGTTTCTCTGCACTTGAGCCTCACCCCGTGACAACCCATGACAATTACTGATTGAATTACAACCGACCTGCACTGTCACAGCCCGGCTCGAAGACTGTGACAAAAGCAGGTTTTCTAACTAATCAAGTAAATCATGAACCAGAATATAATCAAAAGAATGCAAACAAAAAGAGATGAGAGTAATACGTAAAGGCATCAATGTCAGTGTAAAAACAAAAGAAAAGGAAACGGGGGCCACAATGCAAAACTGGTGAGAGGAAATCTTATCTCAAAGATCTGCGGCTGCTCGTTCCTCTGTGCATGCCATGCCGCTGATGAGGGACGGACCAATCCGATGTCAGTGGACCCGACACGATTCCTGGGCTTTGGGTATCAGCTGATACCGATGCCCAATTTGATATCAGTGTTTACTTAGGAAGCCATATTCCTCACCGTGTGTAAATGGCTGGGGTCATTATTATCTGTGTAAGGCAACAACAGGTGTGACATTGCTTTATTGAAATTTAGCAAATGCATAAATAGATATAAAAGATCTCACTTGGTTATTTATTGAAATAATGGTAGGGGATTTATAATCCAGCTATTTGAGTCAGTATTGGACTGATATCTGTTATCAGATATTCAAAACGATGCGTCTCCACCGCTGATTAATCTCCAATCGGGTCAGCAGCCTTGGAGAAAGAGCGCGTAACAAAACCCCCGAGCAGAGGCTTTGCAGAGCATTGATGTCAAGCATTGACTGATTTTGCATCCCTTTTATGATGCAAGTGAAGTCAGGAATTTGGGATTCTGCTACAGCTTTATCCCCTGTGACTTTTGTATGAGTCTGGCTTCAGTGAATTTAAAACCATTGCTCAGTCCAGACATAGTAATAGTCCCATTGGTGTGTGCGTGTGAAAGGCGCGTGGTGCATCTCCCCGCGGAGAGAACCGAGGCTGTTGGATGAAACCTTGTAAAACAGTTCTGAGGGCTTGTCGTCATCTCAACACTCAAGATCACGAGAGCAGATGGGTTTAAATGGGATCATTAATCCCATACACACAGCTGAAGTGCCACTTTAGTGCTCTTGTCATTGATTTTATGCTTGTGGAAAATGTATTTCCCCAGACTATATTCTGTGTGTAAGGGGTTGTTTCATGGATGACAGTGTTATGGAAACATTTTTGTAAACACAGGACCTTTTTTTTGCGGAGGGGAGATGCAGCATAACAAATTTAGATAAGAAAATCAACAATCTTCATCATCTGGCTCATCAAGAAAAGAAAAAAACCAAGTGAGGAATAGAAAAGTCTTCAATAAAACAGATATGCAATTTGTCGCCTTGTCCAAGTGTTTGCTCGCACAGAGGTCACTAGGGTGGTATAATAACTGAACTCTCACACCAGAGAGTTTATTTATCCCTTTTCTAAATGTCAAAGCTGTGAAGAAAGGAATTTTTTTTCTGATTTTCAAAGCCCTCAGTGTTATAATAAGGTGATGAGGCTTCTTAGCACAATATAGATGTTAGTTAGACAAGATGTTATTCTGAATGTCTAGGAACTGGAACACAACAGTGCCTTCAATAATTCAGATTTATATGTACAATACTTTAGCGGTAAATATAAAATATTTCTTTGGAATCTAAAACCTTAACTTTGAAATGTTCCAAGATTTCCGAGATAACAGTCTGCTGCATTTTTTCTTTTGTTACCACTAATTTCTTTCTTGTTCACAGGAACTGGAGCGAGTGACTGCGTTACAAACCAACCTGCAGCTGGCAGCGGTCATTTGCACTAATGCAAGAAGGTAGTGCTGCTCCCCGACACACTATTCACTCATTGAAACAGCCCATTCTAACCGCATCTGCATATTTAGTGCTTTCCCCATACGATAACATTCATTCCCCTCCGTCTGTTAAAATGCTCCAAATTACAAATGATTCTGTCTTGTTTCCTTCAAATAAAGCAGGAATGAAACACACCATACTCTACATGGCACTCTGTGCATTACAACTTGTTATTTATTTGGTGTTCAGGCTTGTTGTTATATTGTTTAGTAATGGTATACTGTGTTATAATTTCTTCAGACATATTATTTGAGTTATGATTATTAATTCAGACACTTGTACACACTCAATCTAAAAAGCTTAAGCCATTAAGTATTTGTAGTTACAGACCATTCTCAGTGTACAGCGTAGTCCCAACAGTATCATTAGAGCTCAGCACTATGTATTGGACTTGTAAATGCTTGCTAAGCCCAGTAATTTGTATGTGTGTTGATGCTCCGTTCAACCTGTGCTGTGTTCTCTTGTGTGAAGGCAACTGAGCGTGTCGAAGGAGGGATTCACAGAAGCCAGCTTGGGCCTCTTGTCCAATCAGAGGAGGCGACAGCTGCTGACAGGCCTGCTTAAGTCACTGAGGACCATCAAGACACTGGTAAAGAATTTACTTTCTGTACTTGCATTTCATAGTTATTTTTGTGCCGACGTGGTACATTTAATATATATTTCTGAACTGGAACATTATTTATTTAGAGTTTAGTCCTGTGAGAAGTTTATAGTTATTTCGATTCGCCATGGGAATCTGACCTACCTACGACACAACTCTTTCCCTGAGTGGTCTCTGTCTGTGTAACACTGTTGGGAAATAATTCTATGTATTTTACAGTAATCATTGCAACCAGTCCTCCGCACATGAATTAAAATAAATTTCAGAGTTCATCACACATACTCTGTTTTAATTATACTTATTTGCTTTGATCATATGCTCTAAGCCTAATCATTAAGATATTTGACCAACGTGGTCATTGCAGGAAAGTGTGTAACTTAAGTTGACTAGTTATTTCTTAACATGTTGGCCGTATTCAAGATTCAAGATTCAAGAGATTCAAGATGTTTTATTTGTCACATACACACACAGGGTGTGCAGTTACAATAAAAACAACACAATATTTACAGTAAGTGTGTGTGTGTGTGTGTGTGTGTGCCTAAGAGTTCACAATGGTTATTTCATGCTGTATTCATGTCTTCTTGTCTTTCTTCTTCCCAAAGCAAAGAACAGATGTGAGACTTAGCGAGATGCTTGAGGTATTGTAATAATTTCTACGCACACACATCCACCCACGCAGATATACGTTTAGAATTGACTTGAAAGGTCAAACATCAGTCAGGATTCTGCATTAAAAGCCAAACCCAGACAAACACATGACGTTCCCATCAATTCGTATCTTTGTGAAAGTCAGTTGTAGCACATGGATTTGACTGGGTTATCCACTGTATTTTCTGCAACAACCATTTTAAGAAGATTAATAAAAACTGATGCAAAATGTACACATCGTAAACCAGAATAATGCAGTGGTTATTCCTGATACATATGTTATTCATAAAATGCTTTCAGATTATCCTGTACTATTTTTCATACATTTAATGACCTCCATTTTCTGTTCCTGTAGGAGGAAGACTATCCAGGTGCAATCCAGCTCTGTCTGGAATGTCAAAAGGCAGCCAGCACCTTCAAACACTACAGCTGCATCAGGTACAGTATGAATAGATTGAGAGAGCGAGATTTACTTGTATCCAAATGAGAGCAGGCATTGCATCTTTTATTTGATTCATTTATTTTGACAGTGCCCAAACACAACATAATACATCTTCTTCTCTCGCTCCTATGTGAGATGAGACTGATTTAAAAGTAAAAGTTCTATTCTAGAATCCGTGCGTATGTACACCGTTGCAAATGTGGCCACATCGGATACCTGAGGGGCAATTATCTGTGTCCCTTTTGATTTCCTGTGGAACTGTGCTCAATTTGTAGCAGTAGGTGGGTGCTGCAGTGGTCCTTTGTGGGTATTGATTAAGGATTGATCATGGCTGCACACCACTGCTGTCTTCCTAGCTCTTCCGACTCCACCACGTACAAAATCTGACAAGAGTATTTTGTGAAGAGGTATGTGGGAATGTAGGTCTTCAGCTACTCCCAACCCATGCCAGCGAAACACAAATACACGGTGTTACTGCTTTAATTCTTTGCTGTTTTGTCATGCACTGCAGAGTGTGTGTTGGTCTATTTCCAGAAAAGTGACTGCTGTGAAATGGGGACCAATACAGGAACGTTATGCACGGGAGATTGTCGTGTTCCACATCAATGGTACTGCTCCCTGAACGTGCCGGGATGTTGGTGTGCAGATTCCTTCATCATTTTCCACCAATGATGATATCCATTGCAACCAGCCTGTCAATGAGGGAATGTGATTGTGATCATCAGAAGAAGAAACACTTAATTCATTTGAGTGTCTCTGTATTTACATGCGATCAAACATGTCAGTTGCAGATGAATAGATATTTAATTGCCTTCTTCACCACTGCTTTCCTTTGCAATATGCTAATACAGCTTCCTATTTATAGCAGAACATCGGCGCATTGATCACACATCTGTCAGGCTTCCCATTAGCATGCACATTGTACTTGGGCTCTCGGTCAAACATGGCTAGAGCCCTGACTGCAGCATTGTTCTTCCTGAAGGAGCTAGTGGCCAGTCTGCTGCACTAATTTAACCGTGTAGCTATGCACTTCCATGCGCTGCTGAATGCCCTCCATGGATGCTTTCATACTTGCCCTTCTTTTGTCCCTTTCACCAACCTTTACAAGTCGACATGGTTTGAAGTGGCTGTATGCATTGTCTCAGTCTATTTCATCAGGCGGTCCAAATGGGCAGCTGTTGGGCAGCTGAAGACCCGCACATGTCAATATATATATATATATTTCTGTGTGTGTGTTTGGGTACGGAAAGTATTCAGACCCCTTTACATTTTTCACTCTTTGTTTCATTGCAGGCATTTGCTAAAATCAAAAAAGTTAATTTTATTTCTCATTAATGTACACTCGGCACCCCATCTTGACAGAAAAAACCAGAAATGTAGATATTTTTGCAAATTTATTAAAAAGAAAAACTGAAATATCACATGGCCATAAGTATTCCGACCCTTTGCTCAGTATTGAGTAGAAGCACCCTTTTGAGCTAGTACAGCCATGAGTCTAATGAGGTAGCATCAGGTTGTCAACTTCTTGGGTAGTGTCCCTTTTGTGTCGTGTCCCATGTGACTTTGGAGCCCATAAGTCAGAACTGTACCCATGGAGAAAGAGCCACAATGCTGGAGATGCCAAAACTATATATTTAAATATTAAATCAAACTTTGTACTAGAACAATCGATGTGCGTCTGGTATGGTCTAATCAATAATTGTTTTGCTCTTTCTATAAATTCCTTCTTAAATCTTTTTCTTCTCAACCTCAACTCTTTTATCTTCCCCCTAACCTCATCTGCTTTTTCATTTGCCTCATGATGGTTGACGATGTTCCCCTCCTGACTCTTTGCAGCCCTGCCTCTGCCACTTAGTTGCCTCTCCGCCTGCCATGTAGCAGCGGCTAATAGACTACAGTGAAACTGTCTGACAAAATCTGAAGCACAGGAGTCTGTATGTCATACATGTGGTATGTCAGTATGTCAGTATGTCTGTGTTGGGCTTGACTCGAGGCCCTGTGGAAACCTGTTGCCAGCGATGGTTGAAAACGGGGTTCGAAAAACCACTCCCTGATTTCCACACACCTATTTCAAACCTTATGTTGCCTGCAGGTTTCGCTCATTTGTCATTTATGCATTCTGTCTGATCGTGGAAGGATGCCAGTATGTGGGGAGGAGCTTCATCTGCACATGCACGTACACTCACTGAATTTGGCAATATATTCATGCGATAACACAAACAGGAAGACTGCTCATATCGTCACATGAGTTTATGGCTTTGAATTGACCTCTTCAAAAAGCTCTGAGTTCTTAAAACTCGAGCTAGCAGGGAACTAACTTCATAAAGCCGAGGGAAAACTGCTGGCCTGGCTTTGTCTTAAGTTCTAAACTTGCAGCTCCTCTAAGCTCACAATTTACACCAACATCTTGTTTGTTTTTATTCCGAATAAATTCCTCTCTGGCCTCTCTAAGAAATAGTCAAATAACTTAACTCTCTGTTTCTATGTGGATAAAACAAACACGATTTCACATTTTAATTGGAATTATTAATCATGGAAACTGTGAAATGGGATTGGAAAACCAACCAGAGCACTCAATGCCCCACACGTGGATCATTGGATGTTTGCTGCAGTATAAGGCAAACAAACCACCGTGATCTTCTTTAATATGTGCATCTCAGTCAGCCACCGTGTGACGCGATGGTCTCGTGTTCTGCAGTTGCAGTCGTCCGCATTACCCTTTTGTTGTGGAACAGGCGCTACAAATCAAAGTTTAGCTGAGCCCCAATTCTTTTCCAGTGCTTTATTTCCCTCCATTTCATCTCCCCCAAAATGCCATGGGCCATTTCCTAGTGCCATTTTACGTCGTAATTAAGTCAACGAGCACTTTAACTGCAACCCGCCGACGATGTAGCCGGAGATGCCAATTTGCGGCTTTTGTCGCTTGTAGTGTGACCCGAGCCGCGGGTGTGTTGGTCCCTGAGAGCACTGCTCTTGTGGGATGGTTTCTTTTCTCTCATATGCTCTTCCAATACTGTTCAGTCTGGTTACTCGAGCACACTGCAGCGTGGGAGTGTAAAAGAAAGTTGTGTGATGAACAGGGCATGTATCCTGTTGGCCTCTGCTCCTCTGCTGTGTCTCCTCGGTGTGGCTGCCAGAGCTGAACACCTTTGTTTCGCTCTCTCCTTGGCCTCACATCTGGACGCTCAGACGAGTTTCTTTCGTCGCCAGGACCTGACATTGATCCGCTCAACCCTGTGTAGTTGAGCCAACTGACTTACTTTGTGTGTTTTATATTGACTTACAATTATGGTTTCCTCGTGGAATGAAAATACTGGGTATCACTGAGCTTGAAGCTACACATGTCTCATCTTATCATGATGGAGTGCTTACCAACACATTGGATCTAGTTACCGTGAGGGAGGAATAGAGCTTGTGAGTAGCACTCTTTTGGTATTTCCAATTTTACACTGTTAAAAAAAAAAAAGATTGTGCTTACCGGCCATATATTAGTCTCCAGTTGTGGAAACATTTTCTTTACTTTGTTAACATTTGTTGACTAACTGGTTTTCAGTTTGTGTTTCTTGTCTAGCCTACCTCTGTGTGTCTCTCTCACACACACGCAGATACAAAAAAAGGATACAGTGTCTCAAGTTTTTAAAATGGCATGTGTTCATTTTGTCGCCTGTTTTGCAAACGACCTGTGGGAGTCACTCTGCAGTCTCCTGTGTTTCTCTTTCTCCTCCTTCTCACTCCCTTCACTCGATACCCAATTTAAGCTAAGGTGCCTAATTAGCCATTTGTTGAGGACACTCTCTCCCTTGGGCGACTGCGGTCTCACAAGGCACAACATAAGTGCTGGCTGACCTGAAAAAGACCCCAAGCAAAGCAGGGAGAGAGGCAAGGAAACGGTGGAACAGAGGGAATTTAATTGATGTCTCAGGGACGGGCAAAAGTCGAGATTTCAGTTGCAACTTTTGAGTTGAAAGCATTTCCCAGGATGAGGCCAAATCTGAGTCAGTCCAAGGGTGTGTAGGCGTTTTGTGTTTGTGATATTCTGGTACATGCACGCGTACACACATCTTCCCAAAGTATTGGTTGGAAATTCATCCATCTCTAAAAGCTTTGATTCCTTTGTGCCCTGTTTGTATGAAGGAAGGTAATTATGAGACACACGGCGGCAGCCTGTGAACAGAGTTGTTCTATTTTCGATGACTGGCAATTTTAGTTTCCTTTATTACTCTGTTAGTACATTCATAGAAGATCAGTTGATATTTTCAATATTGAATGTCAGAATATATAATGTGCTTGTGTTTCATATCATTGTAAATTAAGAATATTTGGAATTTGTCAAACAACAAACAAAGACCTTTTGAGTACATGTGCCATTAATTTAGTCATGCGACAACATTTTGACAAATCCAGTAATATCTTAAGAATTAATTAATTGAAAATGTATTTAAAAAGGTACTTGTTATTTGACTCCTTATTCTTTTTCAGAATCCATTTTCTAAATCTCAATAATCTCCTTGTTCTTTTTCTCACAGCGAATTGAATTCCAAACTGCAAGACACTCTGGAGCAAATAGAGGTATGAACCTTCCTGATTCATCTCTAATTACGTTATCTGAGAGCGATACCAGTCAAAGGATTTTTACCAGTGAATAATATTGTGCTCTAACCATGTTATTTTCCACAAGCCCTCATCTCAAAGAAGCAATTTATACTTCATTTTGATAGTTTGCCTATCTCACTCTGGGTCTGCCAATATTGACACATTCAGAACGTATTTATTGTCTGTGTGCAAGCACCGAATTATATTAGGTTCATATCTAGCTGTGTTGTGATAAAAGGTTTGCAAAGCAATTTTCGTTGCACCGCTGCTGCTGCGCTTGACTAGATTAATTACTTACAGTTTTGTCCGTAGACAAGAAAAAGGCGAGCGTGTGCACACACACAGCCGCGCAGCAAGGTGCACGTTTGTTTTCCTGTCAGCAGGAGTTTGTCGATAAGCAAAGCAAAATACTCTAAAATCTCAAAGGTAAACGCTTGCACAGACACACAAACACTCCAGAGAAGGATTTTAATATTCAACACTTTTATCTTAAGAATACCAAAAGCACTATATACACTCTATAAATGCGTATGCTCTCTATACACACCATGTGCCGTGTCTATGCTTTAAAAATAGAGTTGTCTCTGGTGGTCAGTTTAGTGTGTAATCTCTGTAGTCATATGCAATACCTGTCTTCGTTTGTAGTCCAAGTAGTATTGACCAATCATTTTCGAGCTGGTTGAATGCAGGTAAACGGTCCGTGTGAAAAACAAGAGAGGCGAAACACATTGGCAAACATGCATCTCAGAAATCACCGGCTATCGTTCGACCATGATCTTTCCTTTTATTGGTTTGAGATTACCTGGTAAAGTCGCTGCCTGTGAAACAACAACTCGGTCACACATGTCGTCTCACGACTCCAACTACGTAAGAAAGTAGCCCTGTTGGCGCCCGAAGGCGGAGCCGTCGTCAGGCCGTTAGCCGATGGGTTCAAAGATTGCCTTTTGTGTAAAACCCCTTGAATTTAAACGGTTCTCTACTTAAATCTTTGAACACACGCACACGCTCACGCTCACGTAGCATGCTAACCATCTCCTGCTGTCCAGGCCCTCGATAGCAGAACAACCAGCCAGTCAACTGAGAGAAGACAACTTTTCAATCAATAAAAGTAACTTCTCTCCATGAATGATCATGGACATTTAAGAATGCAGAAAATGTATTATCAGTTAAAATTTGTGTTACATCACATGAACTTGACCAGTGGTCCCCAAACTATGGCTTGGCCACATTTGGACCGGCCCCCTGAACAATATCAGACGCGTTCCGATTTATTATTTTTTTCACCTGACCCGCTGCCGTTGAGATGACAGTGAGACGCGGAGAAAATGTGAAGTGGTGCTCTGCACAATAAAACATCTTTGATGGACGTATCGCGTCTCGGCCAATCAGCGTTCAGATGTCCACAGCGTTTGGGAAGTTAGGTTAGCTTGAATGTTAGTCCGCTACATCTGCTGCTGTCACGCTGCACGGTGTAGCGATACTAACAAAGTACCCGTACGTTAAAAACGATGTGATTTAGCATATTTTTAGTTTCGATACTTAATTAAAAGAGCGATCAGAGCCCCCCCCCCCCCTCCAGCTGGCCCTCCAGCAGACAAGGGAAACGTTATGTGGCCCTCTCAGGAAAAAGTTTGGGGACCCCTGAACTTGACAGTCATGATGAAGAAAATAATTTGTCCGTTGGTTTTTTCTACTTAATATACTGAAATTATTGTCAAAAATTGCAATGGCAGGAACCAAAAACCTTTTCAAAATCTACATTAATTCATCAAAGGACTCATCATAAAGCATCATTCATCTTCTTTTAAGTACCTTGTGGAAATAATTCTGTTCAAACAGATGGTTTATCGGCTCGTTACTTTTTCTAAGTAGTTGCAGAAGGTACATCAGCGGTAGTCATTGCGCTATGTTCAAGTACAGCTTCTGAAGCGTGGGAAAATGCGTTGTGATGCAAGACATGAGATGACTGAAAGCATTCGTCAGCGCTATGTTCTTTGAGGTTGTTACACATCCAAACTTCCTGCTAACCTTGACTTCGTTCCTTACCTCTCTTATTGGCTCTTTGTCAAAGGCGAACACACTCCATTACCACGGCTTTGTGTGATAGCTACACATCTGCACATCTATCTCTCTAAATTCCTGGTCTTAACATTGATAATCCCTCTCTTTTCTTTTCCTTTGTCATCCAATTTATTTCCATCTCCAGGAGCAGCTTGACGTCGCCCTGTCGAAGACGTGTAAGCACTTTGATGTTTCGCACTACACCAAAGTCCAGCTGGCCTACACGCTCCTGGGCAAGACACAGGTCAGTGGTTTGGCGTGTTTGGGTGTGTAACTGGATGTGATGGTCTGGTTGTCGGCCTTACTTCACTTCATATGTCCTTTTGATTGATTCACCGTCTTTCTCTTATTGGGGAATTTCTTTGATCGGGTTGTGCTACTCCTTTCCTTAACTGTATTTCAATAATACAGAGACCATGTTGTTCCCTTGCTTTCTCAACGCATTTAGATTAGAACAGTATAACAACAATACAATACTTAAACCATTATAGAAGACATGAGAATGTATGGTGGTTTATTTAAGCTTCTCTTTATTATTCCTTCTTGCCTCGGTGGAGTGTTTTCACTCCAGTGAGTGAGTTTAGGGTCAGTAGAGAATCTCTCAGACCACAGGGCGTTCATGTTCCGCTCTGCTTGCTGTCAATCAACTTACTCACTTACTGTAATTGCTCATGAAAAAGAACGGAGCTCTTCAATATAATCCTTGGATAATATTTAATAAGCTCTTGAAACATAAAAAGCGGCTAAGACGATACAGTCACAACAACATGTTTGTACGGGACATTTTTTGCAGCTCATTTGAAGCTGTTTAACATTCATGTTAAGAGCAGCAACAACAACCACAATGCTGTAGTTTCTGTAAAAGATATCAAGGACTATAACCATAAATGACAAAGACATTATCTTTTATCACTAGTGTCTTTCTTTTCTTACTCGCCTTACTTCTCAAATCCCATTCCAGTCCTTATTTTGAAAAAGCATTGATCTCCAATGCTGCGGCCACTCTGTGTGATATCCCACACACTCCATCTTCATCGTCTTGCTTGGCTCTGATCTCTTTCTTCTGCCTCGTATTACATTTCTTCCCTTTCTCATAGCCCTAATCTTATGCTTTCTTCTTTGGTGTAAAACCCCCCCGACTCCGGTTTCTCAGTCAATGCTTGAGTTTTATTTAGAATTATCCACTCCATAATATTTTGTCATCCTTACAATAATAATTGATGCATTTCAATTCCAACTTGCATGAATGATAATTGTTAACAAACTGCCCAAAGTACAATTTGAACCGCTGGTCGTCTCAATTATGAAATGAAATATATATATTTTTTTGCCAGGTTCCATTAAAAAAAACACTAAAAAATACCACAGACCACATTGTTGAAGCCTCATTCTCATCCTGGCAATTGCACAACAACAAACCTATTTTGTCTTTTGTTTTGCGAAGCCTGAACCTCTGTTGATACATAAAGTGCGTGCCTTTTGACATTAATAGCCGTCCTTGAGGTGGGGGCGAGCCATCGATGCTCGTTGAGAATCAGTGTTTTTCCTATTACTCTCATAATGAGTATTTTCAGACTCAAAAGCTTACTGAGGTGTTGTTCTTGCCATTACTCCTAAAGACTTGTTGTTTTCTTCCTCCTTTATTTATTTTGCTCGCACTGAAGGGGTTGGTCACGCTTCATCAGTGTTCCTCACGTTGAGCTACAGCTCTGATCTTTGGCTGATTCGGAGCTCTCACTGCAGTTTTCTTTTGACACAGTGCACTCACTGTCATCCAAGAGGTGATCGGCATCACGAGGCTCTTGACCAGTAGCATGCCAGCTCAGACCATTTGTATTGTCTTAACACGGGTCTCTCTGGCTGTAGCTCTCATTACCTAACAGCCTCAGCCGAATGAACCTGACTCCCACTTTGCTTTTCCAACATGTGTCTTAAGGAAACTTTTGTTTAGTATATGGAGCTGCAGATGAATGAGTCTGTTTGCTTTTGATTGATAAGTATGTCTAAAGATGATGATTATTACAATATGAGTTTCCACTTGACTCCTTTTCTTGTCTACAGTCCATGCTTTGTACAGCCAGCAGTTTTTATGGTGTTTTTTTAGCCAGTTAAAGTGAAACTCCCTTCAGAAAGGAATGTTTAAATAACTGTTGTGGCAGCAGGCAGTCAGAATGGATGGGGCCACTGTTCTTCGGTAGGTAAGACAATCTAATTGCACTGTCTGTGCCCACGTCTCTAGTGTCCTCAACACGGGGGAGCAGCAACATGGCAAAAGTAACTTGTGAGAATAACTGAGACTTAAAAGGAAAAGTCACAGAGCTCAGTGCAGTGGAAATTGTACTTTGAGTGTTATGGGTCAAATTATGGTTAAGAGCAATTTTGAGTTTACTTGCTAAATGAAATCCCTTATTATTAATAAAAATAAGTAATGAAGAAATTTTGTTTTGCTAGAAAGTTTGCTCAAATTATAATATGTGTAATGAGTTGCCAGCTGTTTTTTAAATAAGTCACAGCATGCCAACACATCAGCCAAATCACCTTCATGAGGCGATAATGTGTCAAAGTTGTGTCTACAGCTTGCAGCGCTGCCCCAAAGCCCGATTTGTTATCGGACATTTTACTTCCTCATTTTGATGAAATAGCTTTAAGTAAATCCACACAAGATGATCGTGAGGTGAGTTGGTTGTGCTCCCAAACATGGCTGAAATATTCCTTTCCCATTGGGTTCTTCTATTTTCTCTTGGTCATTACAACTTTATAAATCATGGAAACTGGAGGCAAAATGTACCATTTTCACTTGGACCTGAACCAGGAGACTGCTACGCACATTTTTCCTCATGCCCTATTACAATATTTCTGCATTATGAAGTGCAGCGTGAGTTGCAATTTCCCTGCTGTTTGCCTTTTCACAGATCCACACCGGCCGATGACAGTGACATCTTAAACATAGTAGTTGTCATAACAGTGTAATGGTTCTCTCTGCAGACCGCCATGGACCAGCTCCACATGCACTTCACCCAGGCCATCCACAACACGGTGTTCCAAGTGGTGCTGGGATACGTGGAGCTGTGTGCCGGCAACGCCGACACAAAGTTCCAGAAGATGCAGTACAAGGACCTGTGCACAGTAAGTGTGTGTGTGTGTGTGTGTGTCAGAAACACTGTGCTTCTCAAATTACGCCTCAGACGTCCTTGTAAAGCTTTGTAGCCACGCGAAGATTTCTACAGGTCCTCCATGAAGGTGTGGAGAGGAAAGTGATTCATAGGATCGAATGACAAGTATCTTGTATTCCCTCACTATGAGACAGTTAATCTGGCTCACAATACAGAACCAATGTACTTTCTGAAGGGGCTCTCCATACTGGTTCACACGGCTCAGTTCCCTCTCCATCTTTTTTTTCTCCCTCCCAGATCAAAATATTTCACATGTGCATGGCCAGTAAGCCATAACTTCCGTCAGTTCATCATTGGCTTTGCTGGGAGGGAGCTTTCTCCTTCTAGGGAGTTGTGTTGCAGTCTGGCCTCCAGCACTGTGTGGACATGTAGATGGAGGTATAGGGAAAGGTTAACACGTTGTTTCCCAGCGGTCTCGACCGATGTGCCAGTTGTGATATATGTGTGTACCCCTCCCTGACTCTCTATCTCCGTGTGTGTGGCTTTGTTGTTTGACTGCACAGGTTTTTACCAGACATTTACATTTACTGGACATAGCCAGCCGCTCTCTTATCTATAAAGCCCTGCGCTTTACCTCTTACCTTTGTGCAACCTCTCCTCCTCTCCACTCACCTCTTCTTCCTCTGTTTATTGCGTCTTTTTTCAGTTTATTCTCCTCGCCCAGTTGGTAAGTGGCATGGACTTGTTTTTTTTAGGAGATAGTTTAAGCCTTGTTTTGGTTGGATCTAGAGAAGGTCCATAGTACTTTGCATTCAAGCTGGCTGGTTGGATGTTCTCTGTGCCGGATCTGAATAGAAGATTATCTGTTTCTGTCACCTCTAACTGGGTCTCAGCACATTTTTGTGTCGCCATGAAAATATATTCAGTGGGATTTAAAGCAACACTATGTAACTTTTGGACCTTAAAATAACAGCTTGAAAAAAATTGTGCCGCTACAATGACTTTTAATATGACGATTTGCGTCTCCGCTATTGCCATCGGGGGTCTGTGGGGAAATAACTCCGCTATGTAAGATTCTGGAGCCGCCCGGTACATCCGGCGGATGTACTCGACCTGCTTTCTGGCAGTGATTACGCAATGTCATATAGTGCCACTCCACGCTCGCAGCTCCAGTATAAGGGTAGCTTTTTTATGTAGCTTTTTGGTGTTGTCAACAATATTGTATTTGATCACACGTCCCCCACATTGGCAGCCCCCCAAACCAAAAGAAAATGACTGCACCCCCCCCAAAAGCCGGCAAACAGCTGATCGACCAGGCAGAGACGTGGCGAGGCGCCGTGTTCAATCCCCGCGCTCCTTCACCCTAGTCCGGTCGGTGCTGGGCCAGTTCACAGTGTTCCTGCGCAGTCTTCTATTAGTGATCCCGCCCGTTGGTATGAATCCAAAATAGAAAGTCGCCGGATTGTTGCCGTTCTGAGTCCGCCGTCGGTCAGCGCGCTCCAAACAAAAACCTCGCACACCTCCCCCTCGTCACCTTTTATAACCCGTGACACGTACAAATAATAATAATAATAATATTATTATACAGGACAACACATGATCCCAACTCAATACAAGTGTGCGAGGCTGCATCTATTGTCACTGGGTATTTACGACACTGAAATCGATACCTAAAAACCTGAAGGGGGCGCCAAAAGTGAAAAGTTACATAGTGGGGCTTTAAGGGAAAATATGAATGGTGTTTGTTGAAGTTGATGGCCAGGACAAGGATGTTTACTCGTAGCATACTGTGTGCCGGATTCCCAAACAGAAGACTGCGTATATAACGAAGGGCTGCTGATTCAGACTAATTGGTTCTCAGGAGTTCTTTCTCATTGTTGTCGGGTGAAAGCTTTGTTGCAATGCGATAGGCTAGTTAGTTTCACCAGCGGCTGCTGCTCTAAATGATGCACTCAACTCTCACTCTTTCCTCTATGTGGCTATGAATACATCAGAGCAATGACACTGATTTACTGTACTACAGGATTCTCGATAGTAATACCTGTTCTTTATAAACAACTTGCTTATAACTGCTTATAACCATAATTTTAAGTGCATATTTGTATTGTGCTGGTATTGTAAATAAGGTGGAACATTACTTGTCATAAGAGAGAAGTTGCTTCTCTGACAGTGTCAGCATGAATGACAGCTCTCAGTATCGAAGCGTTTATTAAAGACGCCTTGTTGTAATAACATCAGGGTGTAATTCTGACGATCACCCGACGGGCTGCAGGGAACTTAATGGGGAGAACAAATCTTTTGCATCATTTTACTTTTTACAGTAGATTATTTGATTGAAGGCACTTATGCACCTGCCTTTTTAAAAAGGAGCGCAAAGTGAATTACCTATGTGAAATATGTGTCTATCTGATGTGGTACACACACACACACACACACACACACTAGACCGAAGGGCTTTTTAAGCGATGCTAAGAATCTGAAAACGTTTTTTAAAACTTGTCCTTTTGACATTTCTGAGTATTTGAAAGGGCCCTCTGTGTCCTTCCGAAAGCAGCATGGCATTTGTTAACTAGTTAAAAGACTTCGTCGCTAGTCAAACTCTTTAAATTCAGCAGAAAATGTGGTCGGGGAAATAATCTAAGCAATTCTTTCAACACTTCTAACCCATCAATAATCAGCTGTTGAGCAAGGCATCGGACCATCAGCTGCTCCAGTGGAGCTGCACAGGAGGGAACGTGTTAATATTGAGGACTTGTATCAATATGATATTTAGTGTTTGTGGAGAAGAGCAAACGTATTCAGCTGCTGTTCCCCTGGTAATAAAGGTTAAGCAAATGTTAGAACATTAGACCTCGTGAACTTGCCTCTTAGTTATGCAAATTAATATTCATTGAAAACGAGAACATTCAGAAAGGTCAGTTCTGATTGAGAAAGGGCCATATTAATTTTACATCCACATCTCATCGTTATTGGCCAGCCTCATTGCTTCTCATTCCCCTTTTCTGTCATATCCTGGACTGTAATAAACATCGCAGCCTCTAGAAGCTGCTAGTTGGCCTTTTAGAATCGTTTCTCTACCTGTGTTACAGAAAGCCATAATTTCACCGCAACAATATCCAACAACTGCTCAGCAGCCAACAGTGATCCATCCCACTTCCAACTGTGCAGTGTCCCACTATTTCGATATTGACTGACCTTCAGTGCAGTCATATATCTGAAGTATGGACCATGTTTCCGGTGTGCACTTCATCCCTTGCTGCTGTAATCCTGTAAATGTCCTCACTGCGGGACTAATAAAGGATCATCTCATCTTATCTTCTTAGGCTGTGGAGTGGATGCTAACAATGTTGCTTTGTCATGTTAACCCTTGTGTTGCCTTAGGGTCATTTTGACCCGATTCAATGTTTCACCCTCCTGTTACCTTTATATTTACTAACATATTTTACCCTTTGGGTTCAATTTGACGCCAGCAATTAAAACCTCCAGAAAATTATTAGAATTAATATTGTTTTCCAAGTTTAAGTGTGAGGCACTTTATGTTTGTTTGTTGACTACCGAAAGAACACCGACATTAAACATTGAATGGGGTCAAATTAATCCTAAGGTGGGGGGAGGGTGTAATATTGATTCGGGTCAAAATGACCCTAAGGCAACACAAGGGTTAAGCAGTGCCATTATTCTATGCTGGCTTTTTGTGTCAAGTTAATCATGGCGGCTGATAGCTTTATTACAGAGTGAAATGAATACATTGCCAAACCCTGTGCATCATATCATCCCACCATATTTCTTTATTTGTTAATTATTTGATGGCGGGTGGGATCGTCTTTTCCCAGAGAAAATAAATTGGCTAAATTGGGGTCACTTGCCCTCGCTTCCGCATCTCTTTTTCAAAATGTGTGGCATTTCTTTCATGCGCACGCACACACACACACACACAATGGGGGAAAAGCACTCAGCGCTTCTCTTTTGAAAACCTCCCTGACACTGCCTGGCAGATGTTATAGAAGAATAGAATAGAATAGAAATATACTTTATTAATCCCCAAGGGGAAATTTGTCGAGCCAGTAGCAGCAACACACAAGAATAAAAAAACAAAACACAAAATATAAGAAGGGTTAGGGTGATCTGGCAAGAGGTGAACTGTTGTAGAGCCTCATAGCCGTCGGCAGGAATGTTCTCCTGTATCTGTCCTTGTGGCAGCGGAGCGTGAGGAGACGTCTGGAGAAAGTACTCCTCTGACCCTGTAGGAGGTGGTGGAGAGGGTGGTCCGGGTTGTCCAATATGGACACCAGTTTCTTCAACGTCCTCCTCTCCACCACCTGTTCCAGGTGCTCCAGCTGGCAGCCGATGATGGAGCCAGCCTTCCTAACCAGTTTGTTAAGACGGCTGGTGTCACCGGCACCGATGCTGCTCCCCCAGCAGACAATGGCAAAGTGCAGCACACTGGCCACAACCGACTGGTAGAATAACTCCAGCATCTTGCTGCACACGTTGAAGGATCGAAGCTTTCTCAGGAAAAAGAGTCGACTCATCCCCTTCTTGTACACAGCGTTGATGTTGGCCTTCCAGTTCAGTCGGCTGTCGATGGAGACGCCCAGGTACTTGTACTCCTCCACCATGTCCACATCCACTCCCAGGACACTCAGAGGTGTAGGAGCTGTCGCCTTCCTCCTGAAGTCCACCACCATCTCTCTGGTCTTGGCCACGTTCAGCCGCAGGTGGTTCTCATCAGCCCACTTTACAAAGTCACTCACCACTGCCCTGTACTCCTCCTCCCGTCCATCCCTAATACACCCGACCACTGCAGAATCATCAGAGTACTTCTGCAGATGGCATGACTCCGTGTTGTACTGGAAGTCACTGGTGTACAGGGTGAAGAGGAAGGAGACAGAACAGTTCCTGTGGGGCTCCAACATCACTGACCACCGTTCCAGACAGCACACGCCCATTCTGACAAACTGTGGTCTGCCTGTGAGGTAGTCAGTGATCCAGGAGATGGTGGACGCGTCCACACGGCCACCGCAGCTTCTCACTCAGCAGCAGTGGCTGGATGGTGTTAAATGCACTGGAGAAGTCAAAGAAAGTGACTCTCACAGAGACACCGGTTCCATCCAGGTGCAACTGAGCTCGTTGCAGCAGGTAGATGATGGCGTCGTCCACTCCCACATGAGGCTGGTAAGCAAATTGCAGAGGGTCCAGCGACGATTTCACCTGCGGCCGGAGGTGGGCCAAGACCAGCCTCTCCAGCACCTTCATCACATGGGAGGTGAGGGCGACCGGTCGGTAGTCGTTGAGGCCAGATGGTGTTGACTTCTTTGGGACAGGGACCAGGCATGACGTCTTCCACAGCACCGGGACTTCCCCAGCCTCAGGCTGAGGTTGAAGAGGCGCTGCAGGACACCAGACAGCTGGGTGGCGAGGTCTTTAGGACCCTGGGGCTGATGCCATCAGGACCTTCAGCTCTGCGCTGGTGTAGTTTCTCCAGCTGTCTTCTCACCTGGTCAGTCGTCACAGAGAGAGACGGGAGGGTGGAGGAGCCCATTGTTATTGAGGGCTCGGTGGTTGTTTAGCTCAGCAGGGGACAGAGGGGAGGTGTTTGGGAGGTGTGATGTGTGGAGGAGACAGGAGAGGGCTGTGAACTGAACCTATTGAAAAACAGTTCAGCTCGTTGGCCCTCTCCAGGGAGCCCCTGGCTGTCTCCTCCCACCTTGAAGCCAGTTATCTGCTTCATGCCAGACCACACCTCCCTTGTGTTGTTCAGCTGGAGTTTGGCCTCCAGCTTCCTCCTGTAGGAGTCCTTGCCCTCCTGAGCTTCACCTTTAGGTTGCGCTGGGCTTTCTCAGCTCATCCCTGTCTCCAGACCTGAAAGCAGCTTTCTTCATGTTAAGAAGCGCCTTCAGGTCCCTGGTGATCCAGGGCTTGTTGTTGGGAAGCAGCGCACAGTCCGTGATGGGATGGTGGTGTGTTCACAGAACTTGATGTATTCCGTGATGCAGTCGGTCATACTGTTGATGTCCTCCCGTGCGGTCCACACAACACATCCCAGTCCGTTGACTCAAGCAGTCCTGTAGAGCGTCGTTAGCCTCCAGAGACCACCTCCTCACAGTCCTGGTGGTCACCGCAGCCTCTTCACCAGAGGAACATACCTGGGTGTCAGCGGACCAGGTCATGATCAGACCTGCCGAGGGGAAGGGCAGTGGCGCTGTATCGTCCTTAGTATTAGCATACAGCAAGTCCAGAGTTTTATTGTTCCTTGTTGGGCAGTCTATGTATTGATGGAAGGTTGGCAGAGCTTTATCCAATGTGGTGTGGTTAAAGTCACCAGTGATAGCCATGAATGCTCCAGGCTGATGATTCAGCAGAGCAGACACAGTGGAGTGGATGGTGTCCACAGCTTCCTCAGCGTCAGCTGATGGCGGCACGTACACGACAACCACAATGGCGGACGTGAACTCTCTCGGCAAATAGTACGGGCGCATCCCCACGGCCAACAGTTCAATGTTCGGGCTACAGAAGCGCTCCTTCACGCACATGGTCTGGGTGACACCACCGTTCATTCACATAAACAGCGATCCCGCCTCTTCTTACCGCTCTGTGTAGCGTCTCTGTCAGCCCGAACAGTCCTGAAGCCGGGCAAAGACGCTGTGATCCGGATAGTCCGCGTGTAGCCACGTCTCAGTGAAGCACAAGAGACTGCTCTCACGGAAGATCCTCTCAGACATTACCAGCGCCGAGCTCATCCGTCTTATTCGCCAAAGACCTCACGTTCCCCGTTATGATCGACGGTACCGAGGGTTTGTATCTCCTCGTTTTAGCCCTCCGCTTGACACCCGATCTGCAACCGCGAGCCCTTCTCCGTAGCTCCAGCGGGATCACAGGTCTTTCTCCAGGCAGAAGCTTCGGCCTGCACAGCGCGATCAGCTGAGCACGCGAGTAGACGACGGTCCCCGTCATTGTTTTGCTGTGGCTCACCGATACTCACGACAAAGTGAACAAAAGCCACAGTAGAATAATCGAAAAAAGTAGTTATGGTCCAGTGTCCGACCGTAACTAAGACAAACGTGAAAGAAAAGAAAAAGAAAAAGAGAGGAAAAGTGCAAAAAAAGACAATAAAATAAAAGCAAAACGCCACTACTGAAACAAGCAGCCGTTGGCACAGCGCCATTTTACATATGATTTACATATTATGCGCATAATGATAGTTTACTGTCTTCAAAAAAACCAAAGAGCTGAAAATAGATCCCAAGCCTGCCTCCTCCACGCTCTCATCTCTGTACTTGTTGAGAAGGCTGCCGTGTCCAGGAAGGTCAATGAGAACAGTTTTTTGTTTTATTATTTTGTTTCTTTGTAATCTTACGGCAGGTGTGAGTGACACGCAAACGCTCTTCTGTTTGCTGTTTCCTTATATATGTGCACACTGGCCAACACAGCAGGGCTGTGTAGGTGTACTTCTCATCAAAACCACTGAAGTTCCTCACACACACACACATGCACACACCCACACACACACATACACACGCCCACACATACACACACATACACACACACGCCCACACACACACATACACACACACACACATACATATGCACACTCACACACTCACATCTCATGCCCCTTCATTGTCTCCCCTCACCTCAGTTGCCCGGCAACACGCTGCCGTGATGTGGTTGAATGATGGAGAACATGGGATGTCAAATGTAAGCCTTGTTTTGTCCAATCTGGTTCATGAGCGTACCTCCCTGACCGGTGGTGCTGGAGCCGCTTTGTCACTGAAGCTGTGTTTATCTCCATTTGTTTATTCAGGTTTGTCTCTAACCAGAATATATACATATATACACTACCGTTCAAAAGTTTGTGGTCATCCAGATAATTTCGTGTCTTCCATGAAAACTCACTTTTATTTATCAAATGAATTGAAAATTGAATAGAAAATATAGTCAAGACATTGACAAGGTTAGAAATAATGATTAATATTTGAAGTATTAATTTTGTTCTTCAAACTTCAAGCTCAAAGGAAGGCCAGTTGTATAGCTTATATCACCAGCATAACTGTTTTCAGCTGTGCTAACATAATTGCATGGGTTTTCTAATCAGATATTAGTCTTCTAAGGCGATTAGCAAACACAATGTACCATTAGAACACTGGAGTGATCGTTGATGGAAATGGGCCTCTATACACCTATGGAGATATTGCATTAGAAACCAGACGTTTCCACCTGGAATAGTCATTTACCACATTAACAATGTCCGCAACCGCTTCGACAGAGCATAGTGCGGCAGCTGTCGACGGCACTGTCTGGGTCTGGCAGTGATTAATTTGTGTCTGGACATGTCGACAGGGCTCTGTTGGCGAGTTGTTCAGTAAAGCCCCCAGTGGATACGAGTGCGCCAGCTGCACTTTTAACACACACACACACACACACACACACACACACACACACACACACACACACACACACACACATCTTTCCAGGCAGTTTGGCCTCCTGAGAGCTCAGAATCTGATGCGGTGATCTGTCAGATGTGTGAAGGATAAACGGCAGTGTGTAATGTCGTTTTGAGTCCTTTCTCAGGGGTCCCACATGACCTGGAAAACCTGGAAAACAGTTGACCAATTTACCAGTCATGGAAAACACTAAAAATCTTCCCGGAACCCCCAAATCCTCAAAACGGAGAACATAGGGAAGTCACGTCAAATAGAACCTGTACATGCAGGTTGGATGACGTGACAACTTGAATATGTGTCACTGCTGGCTGGTTATGATGGTAGTTTTTGTGATTATATTATCTGATCTATTTGTTCTAGCTCTTCTCTCAGAGTGACAGCCAAATCCCATTTAGGAATCATCTGTATATGTACATTTTGTACTCAAAGTGCGTAACGCTATTTTTAAAAATGAGTCCTTACATTAATTAGCTTTCACATGAGATGAACATGTTTGGAGTTTTGCTGAAAAAGTATGTTTTCCAAAACAGTTTCCTTGAATTTTGAGTACAAGCAGGCTTTAATTAGATGTATTTATTTTTGGGGTTTCAGTCTCTTTCTGAATCTTGGAATTAATTCTAAAGTTGTCCAGCACTGTGTTTCATCACTCCAATAATGTTTTCTTCTAGGTTAGTACAATACATTTATGACACAGAAATAGAGTAATGCAACATTAAATCTATATACTGTGTAAAAGAGCATCAGTGACCTTGTTGTCATCACTTCTCTGTTGGCAGCACATCACCGTGGACAGCTACATTCCCTGCCTGACAGATCTATGCAAGGCATTGTGGGAGGTGATGCTTAGCTACCACCGCACCATGCAGTGGCACGAGGAGCACGACCAACACGAGACCACTCCCACTACAGGTAAGAGACAACACCCGGTTAACCCTATGACCTTATATTTAGCAACACTGCTCTATTTGTTCTGACTTGCCAAATAGTATTATATTTTACTTTTAAAAAGCTAAATAAAAGCTGAAACTTACAGATTCAGTTTTTAAAGATATGGGGGTCAGCTTGACCCGAGAGTGCCACTCTTTCATGGCAGTGGGAAATGGACTTACGGAGGGTTTATCAGCTTTCTAGCTCACAGAAAGGAATGATTGGCATATGAATACCAATGGAGTACTGCATGTGTGCAGTGAAGTGGTGCGGGCGCTCAAGAGGCGGACTATTTTCAACATTTACTAAGCTCCCTTTCACTGTAGAGGTCATTGACTGAGTCGGTACGGGCATACACACGTTTAATCACACTGTTTTTGAGAAAACACCACCATTCTCCAATAATACAAAGCGATGTTCTAGTTATACAGTTGTGCAGTAGGTTTAGAGCATTATTAAATAGAAATTTGTCCAACAATCTGTCCTAATTACTTAAATACAAATGATGTCTACATTGTCGGTTTTATGTTGCAAAATGAATGTCACCCAGTTGTATGATTTCAAGGATAAATATTTGCACAGGTGATGAAGCATGTGTGATCCATATTTTTCTGATGGAAATGTGTCGAGTGTGACTTTGACCTTGCTCTGTTTTTTAAGCTAATACAAACAGGACTTTCATGTCTAGCTGTTTCACTCCGTTTAGTTTTACGTCGTCCCCATTGACATTCTTGACCTTCTGATGTTCAGATCCCAAAGCTCTAGTTTGATCATTTAAGAAAATAAATAGCGAGTAACTAATTCTTCTTGTACATTTTGTAACGATAACAGTATAAAGTATCCTGACTTTCCACTGGAAACACGGTAACGCTTCACCCAAGTTACGGCCCATTAAGAACGGCAAGACGACTGAACATCTGTCCAAACCCAGAGCGTGTGTCTGCATCAACAAGAGAAGTCTGACTTGTGTCTCAGCTTCTATCCTTCCTGCCTTCAGTCAGCCAGATGTAAAAACATCAGCCTTAGCCTCAGCTGTCAAGGCATTACATATTTTATGGTTTAGTAGTAAGCTCCGCAAGAAGTTGAATTTCTTCCCAGTTTAAAAAAAAACATACTGGATTTGGTTTATAGCACTTTGTGTTCACCTCCCCACTGTTTCACTAATTGCCTTGCCAAAGACTTTGTCAGGTATTAGCTGCAAACACAGACCTGTGAATTAGCTGGTATAGCTTCCTACTGTGTATTGAAAGATAGCTCATGTCCCTTTCCCATACTGTACATCTTTAATTCAGCGAATGGATTAGGACACAAAGATGTCCTGAATGGTCGGTGACAGTCCTCTACATTCTTCATTAGACATGATCCCCCTCACAGGGTAGAGGCCACGCACCACATACCCTCTCACAAGGTTCATCCATCATCTCGCTATTTGATTGGCTGTCACCCTGGAGTCTGTGTTAAGGTGTTAACCCTGCTGTAGGCCTGGCTTTAACCGCTCTCACCTCAGTTCTAATGTGTGTGCAGGGTCCATCAGACGAATGGTTCACCGTTCAGGCTTTTTGTCTTATTTGTTGAGGAGAATGACCTCCGCAGACAGCGACCTCCATCGCACTCGAGGCCATCGAAGTCTTAACCGTCCGGCCCCCTGAAGATCACTCCTCCTTCACACGCACACTTTTCCCCCAATGAGGATGCAACAAGAGCATTCCATTCAATTGAAGCCTTTGGCCACCGGATGTATAGAGAGGGTAGGAATATAGGCCAGGGTCACACTCTTGCCTGACAGAAGTGTGTGCGCTTGAATGCTTATTAGAAACATTTTGTTGTTGTTGTTGTTGTTGACAGTTTGTATTTATTTTTAAACACCTCATTTTGGTGAATGAAGCTCTTCTCTCTTTTTCTCTTTAAATATAAAGTAATTCCTTCACAGACTTTGAGGTTTCTGAGGAGCTTTGAATAAGCCAGGCTCACTGATCTCACTTCTGTCTGGTGGTTTAGGGTTTTCATGCTTTTGAACCTCTTGAGATCCTTTTTCATCGTGTTTTTTTCCCCTTTACTTTACGGCAATCAGGTTTTGTAGGCTTCCTTCTACTCTTCCTGCCTTTTCTCTCCGTTGTAATATTTATATATTTAGATATACACAGTGTATGGATGTAATAACATTCATGTTTTTTGTTCTGGTATGTCATAATGAGAACACCCTGACTGCCACCTATTCTCATGTTCAGAAAGTTAATAAATATATATATTCGACATGCCAATTTACTAGTGAGTAAAAAATGTTGCTCTAAAAAGAAATATCTATCGTCATGCTCAGAAAACAAACACCTCCCCGAGCAGGTTCCCTGCACAGCTGCTCTGTTTCGACCCGATTTAAATGATGTTTGTATGTTTAAGGCTTTCGGTCTTTCATCCTTCTCCCCGCTTCAGAGTAAGAAACACAAGAACCGTGATTCATGCCTGTCCCTCGTATTTTCTTCTTCCTACTGTGTCTAACCATCGTCTGGTTCGATGGTTAATGATTGGCAATTGGCTGTCATGGATAGTTTTATTTTCCTGTAAATAAACACTCTTACCAAGTACTTTAAGAGAATGCTTTTGACCAGAAGAAACTTTCCTGCTTAGAAACAGTTGTAAAGATGCTTTTGGACTTGTTATACACTGCCTTGTTATTAGGTAACAATCAGGCTGCTGCAGTGGGTAGGGGGTCTTCCTTTCTAGAGAGAGGTGAGAAGACAAAAAACACACACACCAACAAAATAGAGGACAGCAAGCTGATAGAGGAGGAACCACGTTCAATGGAGATTTTGTTTACATTTTCTGGCTGCCTGTCCTCAGCTCCTTATTGAAGTGTCACCCAGTGTTGTCATGTTGTCAGTCTTTGCCCTCTTAAGGGACTCTGTGACCTACGCTCCTGTCAAACGCTGGCTGACATCCACAAAAAGTCTCAGCTACACTTGAAGCTCACTATTTACATGGCCATGCTAACAATGAAGGGCAATAGTCACACCTTTCAGATCTGCGGATCAACCACGTCATATTTCCCCTGTATTATAATATTTGAATACACCTGATGAATCACATCGTATCATTATTAAACGGATGTTTTCCATTTGCTTCTTCATCAACGATCAGAATAGTCCTTTTGGACTTTTGGACGGATTCTGATCCAGTCTGCTCTGGCATCATTGTGCAGTTGTCCATTGAAATGAGTGAATGAAATTTTCGGAGTCTCTCTCAAACGACATTGGCTAAAATAGATACATGGAATTGAAGGAAGCAAATTTAATTTTCTCAGTTTCGTTATCAGTTTTCAGTTGTCCTGTGGTCTTTGTTTGAACAACTGTAGATGGCGCCGCGGCGGCAGAGTCTGATCAGTCGGTGGTGGACCGCAGCTACGTGAAGAAGAAGCTGGAGCATGGACTGACCCGGATTTGGCAGGTTGGAACAAATAGTTCTCTGTCTCCGTCTCTGTCTCTCTCTCTCTCTCTCTCTCCAAGCATGACTCTTCTTCCCTCTTCCTCATGTTAGTCGTTCCACAGATTTCTGTTTGAACCACGAGCCTCTCATTTCTCTCCTCAGGATGTCCAGTTGAAAGTGAAGGCCTACATCTTGGGGACTGACATGTCTAACTTCAAGTACGATGATTTCATTGTGGTGCTTGACGTCATCAGCAGGTACGCCGTCAGACCAGAGCAGACAGCTCACCTTGTTTCCACCCAATGGCCTTATTTTTCTTACTGTTGCTGTCCCTCTCTCTGTCTTATCTATTTTTCCTCCCCTTTTCTTGGTACTTTCTCCCTAACTGAATGAGATCATGTGAACACACACAAACACACAAGCCTTTGTCCAATCAGAACATTAAAATGTCAGTAAGTCCAAAACCATTTAAAAACTCTGGTTATGATAATGTGATACTCCAGTGTATTTTTTCCAGTGTAACAAATAGGAAATGTACACACCTTCGACCTCGGTGGTCCACCTGCGGTTTGCGCAGCTCGTTGTATGTGGTCGTGAAGCCTGTCCTTGGAAGTCAGTGTACAAACTGTAGATGAAATAATTTAAACAGTTTATTCAGCGACCGTACAATTTCATTTCAGATTCAGACTCGTGTATGGTGTTTTTTCTTCAATACCACTGCTGACATTGTCTGTCCCTTGACTGGCAGGTTACAGTTACCAGAGCAAGTCTGTCTACATGGAGTGTGTGTGCCCCCGCTGGCTCAGCTGTCAGTCAAACACACACAGTGATCTTCCTCCAGAGGCCTCCAGGCTAATAGGCTGTTTTTGAGCCCATTAGTTTAAAGACTGTTTATGCAGAAGCACATACTATAAAGAATCAGAGTAACATGTATATATGTTGTGCAATACACCCTTTAACTTAATTATTTATTGATTTACTTATATATATCGAAATCAGTTTTCACGGTAGCCTTAACTTGTGGTGGTTGCATTATTGCAGGCACCAAAAACAAAGTAAATGTCAACAGGAAGCCATGAAAAGAGTTGACTATACTCTCCTTACATTGCGTACTCCCACTACATGCTGCATGATCAGATAACTGCCCCATCGACAGCTCTCTTTCGCTTAACTCTTCCCGTTCGTCTGTCCCTCTCCTCTTCCTCCTTTATTGTTTTCTGATATTATATATTTTCTCATCCTTTACCCTCCTCTTTCAGGCTGATGCAGGTGGGTGAGGAGTTCTGCGGCAGCAAGTCAGAGGTCCTGCAGGAGTCTATCAAGCGCCAGAGTGGCAACTACTTTAAAAACTATCACAGGTAAGATGTCTTTGTTGCATCTGGATCATGACCTAGATTGTGTGAACATTGGAGATGCATTCGGTACTCGCATGGATCTGACGTGCAGTCCCCCGATATGTTTGAGAGAAAGCCGTGGAGACGATAGCAGACCACAGGTTGCTTGGCATAAACTTTTACATACAATCACAACCGTGCTAGCGCAACCCCTTCGGAGTAGATGTGTAATTACACGGTAACACTCACTGAGCTGGAAGAACATTTACATATTGATTATGTAACCCCCTGCCAGCAACATGAATATTTATTTCTTTCAAGCAGAGAGCGACACATCATCAGATGTTATTCGCTTTGATCAGTGTTGTCATAAGCCATCAAGAATCATTGAAAAAAGATTCTTGACTATCTGGATGCTGATAAGCTTCATTGCGATTACACAAATTGTCAAAGGAGGGATACACAGAGGCATGATAGGATATAGTGTTAGAGGGAGCGTTAGAGGTCACAGATTCACAGAGAAAAGTAGAAGAGGATGATTCTGTGAACACCAGACGACATTATGATGACATATTATCAATCCCTCCAGTGTCTCCACCAGCACACACTCACACATCTGCACTAGTGACAGGCAGGCTTCCAGCGGGCATCATCTTTACATTAGGTTTAATTCATTTTCCAGCCGGGTGTCATTCCCAAAGAGATTACCCATCAGTGAACTTTGACTGGCTGATGCCTTTATTTGTCTGCCAGCCGCCTGCAGTGACACACTCAGTCATCGGGGTCGATGTATTGTTGGCCTGCGGGTGCAGAGAACCGAATGACATTGTCAGGGTTCAGACATGATAAATATCTACGAGCTCCGCCATTGCTAGTTTCTGCTTTTATTTTCCCAACTCATTTTCTCTGATTGATTGAAATGTTCTTAAAGCTCTAATGTCCTTTTAATCCTCACTGTATTCCATTAAAGGAATATGACTGCAGGATAGGACTGCCAGCATGTGCAAAATGGACTGACTTGAAATGCAATTGATAACCCTTCTTTATTTCTGTGTCATAAGGCTTCCCAGTCTCACACCATTCCTCATTCTTTAAGACTAATAACACAGGCCACCGCAGTGTTTGCAGTCAACACTGCTCTGACATTTCACACAGCAAGACTTGATATTGACCTACCACCAGGGTGGCTTTCTCAACCTTTGATGACCGTTGGAAATATGACACACGCACACACACACACACACACACACACACACTCACACACACTTGCGCGCACACACCCTCTTCCTTCTCACTGTGCATTAGTGACCTTTGCAGGGTTTTTGATGTCAGCACACTTAATCTGGACCTCTAGAACATATGTAAACAGCCCTGAGCACACTGTTTGATCAGTAATGGACACATGTTGACAACTGCTTCTTGTCTTAATCTATCTGTGTACCTTTTTTCTTTTTCTCTCCTCCCCTCAGGGCACGACTGGAAGAGCTGAGGATGTTTCTGGAAAATGAGACATGGGAACTTTGCCCAGTGAAGTCTAACTTTAACATCGCCCAGCTCCATGTGAGTAAGAATCACATCACTGAGGATCAAAAGTGAAGCACGGTTCATTCATCTTCCATTGTCACTCATCGCACACACCCCTTGCTGTAAAATCTGCATAATGATTTGAAACAGAGGGGATCGTACTGTGTAGGCGTGTGCAAGTGTGTCAAGTTCACTGCATGTTTTATATCACAGATAAAGATAAAATGTCTGTAGTCCCTGTTGGTATTGGAACATTTTGTGTCCTACACTTGTCAGCATTGGTTATAAAATAAACCCTTGAATCTCAGAGGCTAATGTAGATCACGTATCGATATCCAGTATCTCATGGATATATTCTATAACCAACTCACAGAAAAGATAATTGTGCTTACGACATGTTCAGAGCACTTTACCTCGAAGCACAAATGACAAATAGGAATAAAGAGATGTCCAAAAGACGAATGGAGATCATAAAAATTATTTTTCATGCATCTTGTTTTCCCCTTCATGTCCGTCTTACTTGGGAATATTTTGCAGCAAACGCACATGCCAAAAAATCCATTAAAAGCAATGGCATGAGAATATTGTGTATATACACTACTGTATAGCTAACAGGCACTGACCATTAACTCTTTCATTCCTGCTGTTGTTAGTATTAGTATACTTTGGCAGTCTGCGAGTACAATGAAAAGATACATTAATATGATCATGTAATACATGTATTATTTTTTTCAAAAATAATGGCCTTCAAAATAATACTTAGATGGTATCTTTTTTTATATTCTTCATATTTGATTGATTATGCTCCTAATTAGTACATTACATATCCCTGAGCTGATGCTTTTATCCAAAGTGACTTACAATAAGTGCCTCAACCATGAGTACAAACTCAGAACAACAAGAATCAAGAAAGCCAAACTACAAAAATACCATAAGTATTACCATAAGTATTACCATAAGTAAGTGCTACTGAAGTGCTAATCTGTTTTTATTCAACGTATAGTCGGAAAAGATGTGTTTTTAGTTTCCGGCGGATAATGTAGAGACTTCCTGCTGTCCTGATGTCAGCGGGGAGCTTGTTCCACCAATAAGGAGCCAGGACAATAAGGAGTGATTAGCTCAAAGTGACGGAGTCACAAGTCGATTAGTAGATGCGGAGTGAACGGGCTGGGATGTAACCTTTGACCATGTCCTGGATGTAGAAAAGACCCGATTTGTTCGCAGCACGGTACAAAGTTACCCCCAAAGTGCGGTCGTTGAGGTAGGATGAGGACTTTGAGGAGTGGAAGAGCGTAGTGCCTGAGATACCCAGGTCCTGCAGGGAGGAAATAAGGATCTGGTAGTCACTGTGTCAAATGCCACAGAAAGGTCAAGAAGGATAAGGACAGATGAGAGAGAGGATGTTTGAGCAGTGTGCACTTGCTCAGAAACGGCAAGGAGGGCAGCCTCTGGTGAGTGGCCGGCCTGAATCCAGACTGGTGAGGGTCAAGAAGGTTGTTACTGTGGAGATGGGAGGACACTTGGTTAAAGATTGCTCGCTTAAGAGTTTTGGAAAGAAAAGAAGAGAGACTGGTCGAGTACAAGCGTACCCAAGTGATGTTGAGTGTGTTCTCAGAAAATGCATCTACGCTACCAAACATGAACCTACATCCATTTATTGTCCCTCTCTGTCCCATCTTCTCCAATCCAGGAGTTTAAGTTCATGGGCCAGTGTCGTTCTCCGTCCATTTCCCCGAGCAGACTGGCCGGGTCCTCGACCGGCCCGGCTCAGGGGGAGCTGTCTCTGTTTCAGCAGTACCTTCAGGAGGGAAACCCCTTTGAGATGCATGAACAAAAAGAGGAGGAGACAGAGGATGTGCTGGCATCCAACGGGGTAAGTGGAAACTGTGAAACATATACTTTGAATTGGTGCCTGTTGAATGGTTAAATTAGTGAAATGCATATTCATGTTCCGATGTGAGCTCCTGGGACAGGGATGTCGTATGTGTACAGATTGTAAAGCCCTCTGAGGCAAATTTGTAATTTGTGATCTTGGGCTATACAAAACTGAATTGAATTTAATGTTGCCCGGTCAGTACGAGGGCTGCAAAAGCATTCATATGAAACATAGTTGTGCTCGTTTATTGTTGTCCATTGTATTGGCTTTCCTTATATGAAGCATGTATAGAGCATCACTGAAGATTCAGTCAAGTTGTTCCTTGCCACCAGTCAGTTATACTTATATAAGTGTCTAATTAACACGGCAACCTGTTGAGGGGCATCACCACACATGTTAATGAAGATTAAAGCTGATTAAATTGGCACATAATCACTGTGGGTCATTAAGCGGTTTACAGCTGCTATCGAGTCGTCACCACCAGAGCCATAACACACTCGTATTAATGGTGTCGGGCTGTGGTGCAGAATGTCTCTTTGACACATTCAGCTGATACATCAGCTAATAAACAGCGAATTGACTCCGTGGGTCGTCACTGCAAATAATAAACACAATAGTAGAGCTGCATGTAATAATGTAGTTATGTAGTCATTTTCTATGCTTGTTTTGTACTATTGTGTAGTGTACAGTGCATCAGGCCCGCCAATATTTGAAATCTTTTTATTTCTTCGAGACATATTTCGACTGTGTTTTGTGTTAAATATAAATAGGCAGCACTTTACCTTAAATATAGTGCTTAACTGCTAAGTATGGTGCTGGTAGCCATGTTGTCAAGCCTGTCACTTAAGTGCCATACATAATTGACTGGGAAGAGAATTTGTGAATCTGTTACTTTGACAGCCGGTTTCAGTGTTCATCGATCACTGTGCTTTGTGCAACTGCATCTTCAAACTCAGAGGAGCAGCCAAGCTTGATTTCGGAAGAGAGTGTTAGCCTCTTGTCCAACAATTTAAAGCAAGTTATTCTGCTTGCCTCACAAAACTTAATCTGAAAACATAATGGGCATTGCCTGTGCCATATATTGACCAACAGCCAAGCAGTGGCTACTCATGTGTGGTGAAAAAGAAGAAGAACATCCTGCAGTATGTGCTGCACCAATATTGATATCAGATAAAATGCCGCTACTGACTCAAATATCAGTGACAATGAGGCAAATCCTTTCATTTAAATTCGATGTTTAAAAACGTTATATATTACACACTGGAATGTTAATTCATCTTTATGTTTTGACCAATTGTTGCTGCATTAAAAAACGGTTTCCACTTGAATTGCAATTTGCTATTAATTTAGAAGTTTTTTACCACGTTGCTGGTGCAAGATTGATTATTCGTATGATAAATAACAATTCAATATAGAAATAAATATATGTATGTAATATACATATATGTTATGTATGAATGTATTTATTTAGAAGTCAGGAAAGCAATATTTAGATTAAGCCTAATGTTGCCTTACTCAAGGAAGATTGATCCCAGTCGCTTCCACACAGTGAGGACACAGCCTATTCATCAAACACTGGTATGGGATCTGTACTCGGTATCGGACGATGGACCCAAAGCTCAGGAATCGCTATAGAGACAGAAATAAGTACTTGTACGTGCATTTGGGTAGTGTTAGAAGCTACGCTATTCTTATCTCAAAGGCTTGAGGAAAGTTTATAGTTTTTTTTTATCACACACAGCAGCATTGCCTCTCTGTAACTGGCAAATCCTTATTGACGCTTCCTAGAAATTGCTTTTGTAGGCATTGGTGAGCGACTGGAGCTCAAACTACTGACACTTCTCAGCTGATGTGACGGTGAGAAGGAAAATAACCTGACTGTCTGTCAAGGCTTGAATTGGGTTCACCTAGATATTTGCATGGTGTCAGTGATCCAGCCAATATTAGTACTGTTATATGTTATACATATACGTGCAAAATCAATTGTTCCTTGAAGGCTTATTTGTTGAATAAAACCGTATTTATCTTTAAGAATGGGGAGAAGAAATACACAGGTGCCCTGATACACACTTTATATATATATTTATATATATATTGGGATATTTTCCGAAAAGGCTCAACATCAAAAGCAATATTGCACTATCTAGCACGTCGGGCTTCCAGAAGCCCTAGCTTGGCTCACTCTTAAGCCTGTAATCCTTGCTCTATGGCTGCTGTGCTGCTTCAGCTTGCAGTAAAGGACAAAGACAGTATTGTCTTATTTCAGGGGAGCTCGACTCTCCTCTGGGAGGCAAATTAATGTTCTGCCTTTCCTTCTCAAGCATGTCATTTCATGGTTATGCACCCATTAGGGCTAAAAGGTGGGCAATGTTACACTTGTTTCCATCATTTAATTACAGCCCTTAAATACCTTTTTGGTTTGACAGGTTTTTTTCTTTTGTATTGGATGACACGATTCACCAACGGCGTAATTGTTTATCACTCTTCCTCAGCTCTTCTTCCTCTTTAACAACTGGTTCCACAGCATTTTATAACGCCGATTATCTTGTTTTTATCCCTTCTACTCGCTTCATCCGTATTCGCTTTATCCGTACTGCATTTATTCTTTGCACTGTCCCTATGACTATTTTCCATTGACTTCCATTTTTCTCCCCCCCAATTGAAGTATGAGTCAGACGAGCTGGAGAAGAGTGTGTATCAAGATTACGACAGTGACAGTGATGTCCCCGAGGAGCTAAAGCAGGACTACGTTGACGAGCAGACGGGGGACGCCCCCCTCAAGAGGTCAGTTGTGAGTCAAACGGTTTTACGCCGCTCCGAAGTCACACAGGATATGACATGTGAAGTGACGGTGGTAAATCCACGTGTCCATCAGATCTACTCCTGGCTATTTTAAACTCATGAAAGGATTCATTTTAATCACAGATCCAAATGCAATAGTTTTACGAACTTTTTCAACAAGGTTAATAAAGGATGGGAAGTCATGCATTATGCCACTTTTAATACATTCAGCAATGGTAATTTGCACTCTCCTCTGGCTAACCCTGCGAAGTAGGCAGAACGCTTGAATAAAGCTTTGTGTCTATGAAAAATTCTCTTTCTTCCCACCTCTGCCCACATGATTGGTGACGATTATAAGATGAATCACAAAAGAAGAGGCAATCATGCTTCTCAGCATCTTCTGTAAAGTCATTCATTTTCATTCATTTGAATGCATTGAATTGTTTATTTTATTATCAGGATGCGTTTAATTCTAAGAGTTAATTAATGCAAACGGATATCGTCTCAACAAGTTATTGCTGTGATTATTTGTGTCTTTGCTTTTGATGCAGCATGATGGAGATTTTATAACCCTCCTTGTTCCGTTTATGTTTTCGGCTGCATGTGTATGTGATGGAAGGACATTTTAGGAACCTGTGTACATATGTGTGTTTGTGCATATCTGAGATCTGGCATCACATTTGACACCTAATTTGCATAAGAAACAAGAAAACAATTCAACATTATTTATTCAGTAGCTCCTCATTACGGAAGCACTCTTACAATAATAATTTCCTGTCATGCAATTTACAATTACTTTTATGAATGGTGTCTTGATTTTTTGTGCTCAGTTTTCAGTCTTGCTATTTCACACATCGGAGAGGCCTGGCACTTTTGCTTAAACTCTCACGACATTCAATTTCCTGTTTCTTATGTGTATTAACCTGACGTTGGCCTATAGTCACTGAAATGCTAATGTACCATTATTATAAGCAGGAATCCCTGATGGTTAATTATTGAATAGGTTGCATGGTCACATCCGGAAATGAGAAGGCCCATGTAATGATTGCTTGCTAATATGGCTCGATGAGCAGTGTCAGGGGCCCCCGGATCACCAGTTCAGAAACGTCACCATCGGCGCTCTGTGTCCCCCGCATTGTGTCATGGGTTCTGATCGATCAATTAGAAGACTTTGACCGGCGCTAAGGATTTTGAACCTGACCCATCATTACTGAGGATTAGTGACGTTAACATGTATTCCTCATCTCATGCTCTCCCCTAATTTCTCGTTAACCCCCTACATCCTGCACGCATCATCAGTGCGTCCCGAGAAACCATAAGAAGCAAGAAAAAGTCAGACTACAACCTTAACAAGGCACCGATTCTCACCAACACCACCCTCAACGTCATCCGGCTGGTCGGTGAGTCTTCAGCACACGTCCAGTACTCGCTGTGCCACTTAGCGCTCCTTGAGAGCAGCACAGTGGGAGTCTTCTCTAACCTGCTGAGTCATCTATTTATTCAGCATTAAATCCCGCAGCGCTTTGAGATCAGTGCACTCTGCAGCTCTCTGTGTGACTGAGCTGCACTAATAATGATTAGCCTTCAACCTGAGCTCTGACCTTTTGTATCCAAAGAGGTATGTAACGTGGCTTTGAAGATGTCTGAGCAATTCCACGACAAAGCGCGTTTCTTGGTAATTGACCTTCATAATGCGATGCTCTTGCGTCAAAAGGAATTGGACGTGGCAGTTATTAATTCTTCTGCCATATTAACTGATTTATTAATTCAGGATGATACAGATTTGCTGTTATTACAACAAAATCTGGTCCTCTTGCCAGTTGTTTTAATTTAAAGTGTCCTCTTTGTTTTCCATCTTCGGTTCGTACTTTAAAACCTTCCCGCACACTGTCCTCTACAAAATATTAGTTTTAGTCTTTTCTTTAGATAATTGGTAATCTTGATTTCAAGCTGTGTGGAGGCAAAAGCCAAAGTTTGATTCCAAGCGATCACTTCTAATTTGGTCTGTGCAGCTCTTTGATGAAGTTGGATTGCTCCCTGAGTGTTTGGGGCAGATTTCAAGAGAAATGGTGTGAAAAAATGAGTGTGAGAGAAATAGTGCTGCCTCAGTGGCAATACCAACTAGATTGAGTTTATTTCTTCTTTTCCCCTCCATTTATCAGTTCTGAGTCAATGGTAACTCTGTTGCACCCCTTGACCTCCGTTCTTATTGCTTTGTTTTATTACCTTTCTGCTAAACTGAATCATTGACCTTGAGTGGATGCAAATGCCACGTGTTCCTGCTGAAGTTCTTCCCTAAAGGATGCGGCTCCACCATGATTAACTTCCTGTAGTTTAAGGCTTTTAATCTCCAATATGATGTACTTCAAGCATTTCATTTATTATATTCCGATACTTGGTTAAAAAACAACAACTCTTCTGAAATGAAACCCAGTGTGCGAGTCAAACAAACTGTTTATTAACGTTCATCTCCCAACAGGGAAGTATATGCAGATGATGAGCATTCTGAAGCCGATCGCCTTCGATGTCATCCACTGTGTGTCACAGCTCTTCGACTACTATCTGTACGCTGTATACACCTTCTTTGGACGCAATGACATGGTATAGTATTTTTGAATTACAACTTAATGTATATTTATGTTGAATTTATTAGAACACATTTATGTTTGAGAGTAATTCCACACTAAACCTCGACGGGATGAAAAGCACAGATTCACGATGTCACAGCTGGGAGTGGTCCGGTGTGGTCTGTTGTACTTGAGACCACACTCGGCTGTGATTTAGCGCGGTATTACAGTGCCATGGTACATGTCACCTCTAGTTTGCAGGTGCAATCAGGATTATTAAACTGACTACAGTTACTCTTCCAAGAAAGATTTAAAGGAACTGTGTCCATTTTTACTGATGTTTTCACTGTCATTATGCTGTGAAATAGTCTGCTTTATTACATTACATTGCATTTAGCTGACGCTTTTATCCAAAGCGACTTACAATAAGTGCATACCACCATGACTACAATCGCAGAACAACAAGAATCAAGAAAGTAAAGTTTCTTTAATCAGAATCAGAATCAGAATCAGAAACAGGTTTATTGCCAAAGAATGAATGTTTTCACAAACAAACGAGGAATTTTTTTTGGTGGAAGGTGCAACATTTGGACATGACAAACAACAATCAACGCAAGGAGGGAGGAGGAGTGGGAGGAAGAGGGAGGAGGAGGAAGAGGAAGGAGCGGGAAGAAGGAGGAGAGAGGAAGGTGGAAGAAGAGGTGGTAGTCCTGGGGGAAGCCTAACTACAAAAATACCATAAGTAAGTGCCATTCAAGTGGCACTCCGGTGGCACGTGACTTGACTGTCACTATATAGTCGGAAAAGATGTGTTTTTAGTTTCCGGCAGAAGATGTGGAGACTTTCTGCTGGCCGGATGTCAGTGGGGAGCTCGTTCTGCTCATGTCGCATTAGTGCATGTGCATCAGTGGACTTCTATAAAACACAGCGGCACACTCATTGTAATAGTATATCCCGACATCAGAAACATTTGAGGTGCTTTGGTGATCGAGATGTTTAAGGAGCCAACTTGTCATGATGTATTCCTCTCTCCCGCCTCATTTCCTGGCATATTTCTATTGTTGCTTTTTTCTTTTTTTTTTACATTTTTAATACAGGCATGAAAAGGTCCACAAAAACAATACGAACAGCCCCTTTGTTGTGTGTCTAACTGAGCTACAACAAATACACAAATGGGAGTATAGGGGACCTTTTTTTTCTCCAAATTGCAAAGCCTGCAGCTACAACATATTACATGCAGCGAGGGACAGTAGGCGTGCAGACTGCAGCCTATCATTCAACTTAAATGTGTACTGAGACAGAGAGCAATGCCAAAAGACGGAGATTATTTATGTATATTATCTAATAAACATGAGAATCTAAAATTCGTAGAAATAAATGGAAGCAATTTTCTGAAAGCACGGTACAACCGATGTAGCATAAGGAGAGAGCATTATGTCATTTATCGTGCCTCACAAAGAAAGAAAACCGCATTTGCATCAGTATCTCCCTCGGGGGAAGTGATAATGATGGCAACAAAATGATTTCTGTTCCATCGAGGTGGACGAAATAAAGAGGATGAACGCTCCGCAGGGGCCACTCCACTACACATTATTGACATGTGTGTGTGATGGGGAGATGAGGGACGGTGACACTGGTTCTCCATGCTTTTATATACTTCACTCTTTCTGTGTATTACTGTCTATCTCATCTTAAATACTTTTTTCCTTCTTCACACATTGACTGTAAGTCATATTTTCTGACACTCCCCACCTTCTTTTTTCTTCTTTTTTTCTGCCACAGTGTCCTTAATCTTATATGCATGGCTCCTTTTCCATAGCATCGTTCGTCTCCTTCTTTTTCTTCCTCGCACTGCTTCCATTCCACTTCTCTCTGCCTGCATCTCTCTGAGACTCTGACTCTGTATCCTGTGTACCTCAAGTCCTCATTAAATGTGATATCATGAACAGGCTCATTTCAATAATAGTCTTACTCAGAGGCACCGACTGTAAAATGCTAATGTCCCCCATGAATCTTTCAAAAGATTATGGAAAACTGCTACGCACATATGCTGGTATTTTGACCTAGGCTTTGCTCTCGTTACACTGCTGGAATCACGATGGAGCTGCTTGACTCCTCCACTTGAAGAGTAACAGATGACATTAATATTAAAAAGGGGAAATAGCCCATTATCTTTGTATATTGACCCTGTCAAGTCAAGCTGCACCATTGACTTTGTCTCGCATGCCAAAGATGCATTATGTGTCATGCTCACAGATTCATTGCCATTAATAACCTGACTTTTAAGTTCTCGGACTGAGGGAGCAGAGTTATAAACTATTTTTGAAAAAAAGTGATTAATGCTTCAGAATTAAGAAAGTTAGCCCCACGGATTAACCTGGATATCCTAATAAGAGACAGAAGAAAGACAGACGTAGTAAGAGAAAGAGAGTAAGTCACTGAGAGAAAGTTCCTCACACTGAATTATTTGAATCTTGCATGTATATGTGGAAATCAAAGTTTTTGCACATATTTGTGAATCAGGCTGAATTATGACTAATAACCAATGATGCCAGTTCTTCACTGATAGATGAGAAATCTAGTTTGAATATTATCCTCTATTGCAAGGCTATTTTACTGCATTAGGACGAGGGCAATCTGATTTAAGGGGGCCCAAGAGGACTTAAAAAAACAGATTTGAAAAATATAAAAATGCTTCAAAGATGTTTGAATCCCCATGAGGCAGCTCAATGAGCGTCTTTTATTCAACTCGCCCTCTGCCCAACTTCCTCAAACCCCAATGTAATATAATAATATATATAAAATATGCCTTTTGTTGAAGATACCGAGATGGAAAACAAATAATAAAATGTTTCTCAAACCATGGAAAGCTTCCTGGAGAGACACAGAAGACACTAGACAACTGTGGTATTAGTGACGTGTCAAGACATTCTCAATCATTACCACACTTTGTATCAAGTATGAAAGACAAGTGTAGTATTTAATGTGGTGCAAGAAAGTGTTCATGATTGCTTCCATTAATCTCATGTCATCTCTTTGTTTTTCTCCAGTCCTATAATACTTCCTCCACAGTGTTTTATTTCTTTAATGTGAGACTTTGCTTCTTGTTGTTTTTCCTGTCTGCTGCCCATTCGTCATCCATAGCCTGCCCCAAGCCCGTCTCTGCCAACTCATGGTGGCAGAGACGGGGCTCCTGCCAGGGTGGTGGGCCCTGCTTGCTTGGTAAGAGGAGATCTCTGGAAGCATTGTGACTAATACACGAGGTTATCCCCTTGCTAGTCCAAAATGCTGGTCAACACTTGTGGTGTGGTTGAAGTGACAACAGACGCATCCGAGAGGGATTTCAGTTGCATTAAGATGTTACGTTTGCTGTGCTTTCTCCCGCCCCACACTGAGATTGATTTCATGTATGCTCCTCCAGTTTACTCCTCCCTCTTTTGGATTTATCACGGCTAGAAGCAGAAAGTAAAGATTCTCTTGTCTGTGACTGTGTGAGGTGTGTGTGTGTGTGTGTGTGTGTGTGTGTGCACGTGCGCTTTCACACGACAGAAGTTTGTGCTCTTATAGAGGAAGGTGTTTGTGCACGGTGCAGAAACAAACTAATTGTGTATGTGTATGTATATATATCCAGTATATATATTTCTATATAGTGTGTGTTTGTGTATCCTACAGTACGAGTCATCGGGTCTGGGCCTTATCAGCAGCAGACTGAGAACCACTCTGAACCGGATCCAGGAGAGCCTCATAGACATGGTGAGACTGAAACTCTACTCCCTGTCTCACTTTCTCTTCTAATCACTCTCTTTCTTTCTCTTTTACCATAGTTACCTCATCATCTGTCTCATTTTCTGACACAAACATGCTCTCTCCACTCCCCTCTCTCCCTGCCTTTATCTTTTTTCCCATCCTCTCTGCCCACCCTGAACACATGTCTGATCTCACAGCTCCTATCGCCACAAAATGCATTACGGGTCATCATTAACTGGCCGTGGTAACTCACACAGACACACACCTCTCTGTTAAAATGGGCGCCCCAGTGTGGATGTGTGTGTGTGTTACTCCATTAGAGCTCTCAATCACTACTCCCCTCTGTAAAACTACATAGTGACAATTAGTCTGATGCAGTCAACACTTTCTACACTTTTGTCTGATCGTGTATCTTTCGACATTCTTTCTCCTCCGTTACACGGTGAATTATGTGTCATCTCCCACTCCCGACTTTCATTTGTCTCCATATTAGTCAGGCTTTTTGGCTTGTGTTTAAAGAACCATACTTGGACTTTAGTCTGGCTCTAATCTGCAATACCACAGATGTGTTGCTCCTCTGGAGGCAAACATATAATTCTGTTGATGTTTTGGGGTTGTTTGTCTTTTGTTTTTAATGAGAAAAACAATGAGTTGAGTCTATTTATGTGAGGGAATGGTTCACTGAACTCATATTGTAGTCTTTCTGACTTGAATTCAAATCGGTATACAAAAAATTAGATTTTATTTATTTAAAGACCAAAGTGTTTAGTTATTTATGTGTCTGTAATGTACATTATTATTCAGAAGCTCCGGAAACCAGACGGCTCGGAAAACAAAGAGGACAATATTACTTATGCATAGTTCAATTTGAATTTATCATATGTCACAGATTGCGACTCACAATATAAAGTCTTCTCCCATGCTGAAGTCGTGTATAATGTTGGTTTATTTGTCATTTTCTGAGAACCCCTGGGGCTTTCTATCCCTCTCAAATATCCTTTGTAATTTCATATATTCATGTAACACCACATTCCATGCTGCAGGACAAACTACTAAATATGCCATTAATAGTTGTTCTTTTGTTCAACAATAATAATAATAATAATACATTTCATTTTTATCGCACTCTTCCTTCAAAGAATCTCAGAGTGCCACACATATAGTGAAAACAAATAAAACCAATAACAGCGACCAGTAACTTCATCACTAATTTGGACTGTAATTAGCAGTCAGGTGACTGTCAGTGCCAATGACAATTTCACAAGAAGCTGCCATGGCAACCATTAACACCAATCTCGAAAGTGAATGATTTTTAGTTTCCTCCAATTAGCGTCACTTTTCCTTGCAGTTACAATCAGCAGTTTTTCACAGGAGGGAGCACAGCATCCAAAGCACCTTATTAGAACAAAGCATTCATTTGACAGTGCAGAGTATAGGCTTTCTGCTGTGATGTTTGCAGCTTAGCTGGGCGGGGTAAAGTTGACGAGAAGGAGAAAGCTAAAACGAAATAAAGCAGTAAGGCGGAGTGAGAAAATAGTGAGCAATTATCTAAACTTTAAAATGCAATAAGTGGTGATCTGCAGTTGTTTTCCTGAGGGCAGTATAGCAACTATTTACACCCCAATTATTTCCTGGCCAGCTGTGGAGAAAGAGTTTATCATCTGAGCTGATCAACTGACCGTTCACAGACTGGGTGGAGAGAGAGAACAGAGACGTGTGGTTTTTGGTTGAGTGAGAGTGAGTTCTCTCAAGAGACAAAACCATGTTAAACCTTTAACATGTGCACGCACACACGCATCTCAGATGAGAATAATCATATCTCTTTGTGGCCATCAGAGGCTGTGTGATATTAGATCTATTTAAGATCACATCAGATGGAGGACACTGCCTCTGGATTAGTAATTGCACCCATTCCATCTAATGGACTGTATTGGCAAATGCTTTTAGTCTCTCCTTTCTCATACAAAAACTATTTGAGCTCATCTCGATCAATCATTCACATTTGGAGAAAATGCCCTATTTTCCGAACTTATAGAGCACTCCCTTTTTTTTTTATTAGCTCCACTTCACTCTCTTACTTTCTCTTTTCTATTTCACATCGTAATCTGACTACATAAATCTCACATATGCAGGCAGACACACACACGCACACACAAGCACGCACGCACACAGCTCCACAGCTAATGTATATTGTTATTTACAACAATGTAAATTGAGTTTCCATTTTTTATTATATGTGTCTTCACTCAAAGTGATAATATATTCAGGTTGAGACCTGCATACAAACACATCCCTCCACACACTCCAGGGATTGAAGCAGGGTAGACCTCATTTGTAAACAGATTATAAAGTTAATTGCACACTGCATTTCAATTGAGCAGCTTAATCCTTGAGGTTTTGTTTCTCTGATTTGCTGTCGCAACTGTTTAAGTCCAAAACAAACCTGCTGGTCATGACTCTGAGTCCCATGTGAACGTCAGCGAGATTCTCTCTCCTCGCCTCTCAGGTACAGAGGAGCTTCAGTTTAAATTGCGAGCTCCAGCCTAAATTGGGAGCTCCACGGGGGAACAGTAAAAGATCATCCCTCCGTTTATGTTGTCTGTCTCTGCCTGTGTTATTCTTGATTACCTCTCTGAAAACCCGTCGCTTCTCCCGGTTTGGCAGTTTTCATTTAGAGTTCACTCCCTTTTGACTTTGAATAATTTATTGAGAGTGTTTGGAAGGTTGTAAGGTTAGGAAGAAACTTCTGAGTGGCCGTGACGTAATTGCCTTATTCACATATTCGTTTAACACAAAACACTAGTGGCATCGTGTTTAATGCCGAGTGCTGACATCACTATTTTCTATTTCAAATGTCAAATCCGAATTGTTTTACAAGAGAGGAATCAGCTGTCGTGTTCTTTGTGATATTGCTTGGGGCAAGTTAGATGACAGTGTCGGTGCGGACGATGCTAGGAATCTCTTCTGCGGCCGTATTGTCGCTTTCATAAAGTTCAGCTGCGGCAGCTGTTGCGAGTCGTTGCTGCAGGCAAGAGCTGACACAGCTCAGCATGTGCAGTGAGGTCCACCTCTGGCTCACCATCCTCTTTTCTCAATATGCAAACCACCAGTATTTACTCTTTCAATCAGTCGCTCTATTTTCTTCACTTGTTTTTGTCTCTCGTTTCTTCCCTTCGGTTCCTCCTCCCGTTGCTATCTGTTGGTCCCATCTCACCAGCGGTGATCCAGTGACTACACACCTCCAACTCTGCTTGTATTGCTGCTCCCAGTCTATTGGTGCTTCGGACTGAATATCCAATGGAGTATTTGTATTTATTTCAGTGTTCATCATCGGCCCATGCATGAAAATAAGATCCTACTTTTCTTCCCTGTTTTGATTGACTCTTAATTGCTGATGTCCGCTTCTTGGTGCTTCAGCTTCAGCTTCAGAATGGGACTTTTTCAGCCTGTTTCATGCCTGGCTGGCACACAGGAATGAGAAGCCAGGTAATGTCTATGCTGGCAGCAGCCATCTGGCAGTGAGGGTGCTTGCAGAGATGCACACACACACACACACACACACACACACACGCTCCCTGACAAGAGCACTCACACGCAAATAAAGAGAATTGGAACTTTAACAGGCAAACACACAGACGCCGGTGCAGTCCTACTGTTGGTTTCTACTGCGTTGAGCACTCAACTCGAAAAGCATGTGCATGCTCTCTTCCTGCAGCAGAGTGACAATCCCGAAGCATATGTTGTGGTTTGATACTCTGTCTTTGTACAGCTAACACACCACATGGGCACTGGGTAATGACACACATACACACTCACACAAACGGCACGTCGTAACTATTCGTCATTAGTTCGACGTCTCACGAGTGCGCATCACTGTCCACAGTGGCCTCTCTGTTGTGGCCGGCTGTCTCTGGCTGTGAATGGTGCGACCCACCAGGGGGGATTGCCATTTGACAGGGATTATAGATCACGATTAATGGTGCGACTGTTTATACTGTAGTTGTCAGGATATCACAAGTATTGACATTTTGTCTGGGTTTCAGTGGGAAGCTCAAACACACTTCATTGAAGGCCCCGCTGTAGGTCACGCTCCTCAGCTGTGATGGGCAGACAGTTGATCCCCCTGGATACTGTAACTCGGCTTCCTGTCGCACATGCAGTGTGATGAGCAGAGGTACACACTTTAATACAAAGCCTTTCATTCGTATTCTATATTCTCCAGACACTTCAGTTCATTCCATATACTTAACTCAATTATTTAAAGCACGTTTTTAGGTTGTCCGTCTGTCCGTCACGTTTTGGGGAACGAGATATCTTAAGAAGCCTTTGAAGAAAGTTCTACAAATTTGGCATACATGCCCAGCTGCTCGTCAAAGGTCAGTGTGACCTAAAGAAACACATGTTTATCCATTACCAAAATGTACCTCCTAACGTCTAACCCTAAACCACTTTTCCTTGACCTCTGTGGAAAACGTCACGGGGTCAAGGAAAGTAGAGAAGGAGAATTCATGAGGAGACAACCGCGGTGTTAACTCAATAATTCATCATATTCATTTTGAAAATGTCACACACGTTCAAATACGGTAAAATTATGATGTCATGACGTTTTGGAAAGTCATGGGTGTAAACAAAAATAGGTTGCCTGTATTTCCAGTTTTCTCCCTGCACTCGTTGACTGTTGTAAACCCAAAGCAGGTGATTGGACCAGCAGCAATGGGATAAGAAGTTGCCAAAGGTGTCGGACAGAGTCTTGTAAAATAAATGAAGGCCTTAATTCGATTTGACATTTAACTAATGAGAACCAAATTTCTAGTATTAGAGTGACAAAGAGGTGCAATTGGATCCACTTGACAGTAATTGCCTGGCAGGCAGTCCACTCTATTTTGCCCATAAATCCTTACGGAATGAATTTGAGAGGAATAAGCAGTCAATCACGACACTTCGATTCAGAGATCACTTTTAAACTCGCCCCGCTGGAAGCTCCCGTCATGGCCAGGGCGATTACAGAAATATCAAGCTCTTCGTGTTCACCGAACCTTTCAATTTAACGATGTTTATTTTATATTTGCTGGGGAAAAACATTTAAAAGTTTCATTACTTTTAAAGTTTAATCCTGAGAGAGAGCGCCTGTCCCTCCTCAGGTGTCTACTGCTGAGGACTGATAGGACCTCATCCCTATCCCCACCTCAAAACCCCTACTACTCAAAATGTAGCTGCTCACTAGAAATCACCCAGTAGACGTGCAGAGTAAATCCAACAAGAAAATAGATGCTGCAGCAGAGGTGGGCCTGAATTAACACTTTAGAAAAACCAGTATTTGTCCAAGCCAAGATAAAACCATGGACAGAAAGACAGAAATGACATGCTACTGTAGAGACGACCAACAACAGACGTATTGGAAGCTCATTCTGCGCATGCGTTAAATGCGCACATTTTTTAAAACTAATTAATCCTGTAATTTAATCATAACGCGTAAACGCGTTATTTTTCACAGCAATAATTCAAAGCTTTGCTCTTATCTGTTTTCAAATCCCTCCCTGGAGGATCATTCGTATACGTTTCCTGTTCAATGGGAATTCCGAGGCTTTATTTCTAATCATTACACACGTGTAGATAAGCTCCCTGGCTTTAATGCTTTATGTCTTCATGCTTAACAATTCTGTTGGTCCACATTGGGAAACTATTTTGGCAGATATACCTCAATTCCCTTTCGCCTGTCCACACTATACAAAAGCCCTGAATGACATTGAAGTTGATGTGAGCACTCTGAGGCAAGCTGTTCCTGCTCAACTCCTGGATGTTAGCAAAGCTGACAGAATCAAGTGGAAATTATTCCCAAAGGCTTTGGGGTGGTGCTCCTCTCCAAAGTTCCTTATCAAACGTTGCTCCTGCTTTTGAATACATGCAGTGGCAGTGAAATGTCTCCTGTGGCGCTGATATTCCCATTTGTTTTTCTCTTTTGGCATGAATGGGTTTCAATATCTTTTCATATAGAAAGTCTCTCTGAAAGGTGCCATTAACGCCACATGCTGATTCACTCTTGTGTATTGTACCAGTCACAGTTGTTGATTATCAATGAAGTGTTATTAGTGGCTGACGGTAAGGACACAAACACTCCAGAGGGAACAACGAGTTCAAGATAACAGTTTGACCTTAACAGAAGCTCATGGATGCAGAAAGAAAGGAAGAGGTTTCTGTTAGCTCTGTGAGGCAAATTTGTAATTTGTGAGAATGGGCTAAACAAAATACACTGAATTGAATTGAATTGTTCAGAAATGGAACGGAAACTAAAATAAGCTTCTTTTGTATCAAGACGGAGGCATTTGGTTTTCAATCATGGCTTCTTTTCAGGAATAATAACATTGAAGGCCGACTTTGTGTCATGTGTATTGAGTGTGTGTCAAGTGAATTATGCTTAAATAAAACAGAGCATAGTCCAAAAAAGTGATAATGAAAGAACATTCTGGATCTGTTGATGTGATTCATGTGTTTTCCAACATGTGTCTTCTTTTCTTGAAATATAGAATCTTCTTAGGTTTGCATATTTCCTTATTTTCTTAAACATGTTGTAAATCCTAATTGTAACATTTCTTTGTTGATAATTTAACTCCTTGTGTCACGTACACCAAAGAATGATGTCAGCTTGGAGCGTTTAGAATCGGTGTGTGATTGCTGATGTGAATTACTTTCGTATGCTTAGGGCAAAGGTCCTAAAATGATTAATTAACTTCACTTCTGTCAAAGCGCCAGACATAATTCAGGGCTCCAGACTAACTTTTTTTTTACTAGGAGCACAGTGGCCCCTAACTTAAAATTTTAGGGGCGCAAGCAGAAAATGTAGGGGCGCACACAGGGTTTTTCCTGGGTCAAAATGGGTCTTCGGTGCTCCCCAAAAAAAATGTTTGCGCGCTATGCGCGCACCGTCTATTCGTGCAGGTCGAGCTGTTGAGTGAGTGATCAGCAGCTGGCCGCTCTGTCCATTCACGCACATTCAGTTGCGTATTGATCAGACAAGAAGACACGCTTATCAACTCCAGTGTTTCCCCTACCATTATAACAGGGTGAAATCTCCACCCGCCACTCTGTAATTTTCGTAATTGCCTTCATGAACTGCAAAACATTCACAACAGAGAACTCTTCAGAAGTTACTGTATTGAGTTTAAACATATTTTAAGAGAAAACATACCTTGAGCATGTGCATTTTGCACTTCGATGTGGCCAATCAAAACATTTGTTGGTTTCTAGAGATGCACCGATCAGGTTTTTGGTGCCGATCACCAATCACTGAAATCAGTATCTGCCGATCACCGATAATACCGATCACCGAAATCAGTATCTGCCGATCCGATAATACCGATCACGGTGTCGATTGAAGCATTCTATTTATTGTGTAGCATTATTGCCTAGGACTATGAGGAAATACATATATAAAGCAACTCAAACATTAAAGAAATTACCGATTTCTTTAAACATTTAGAACTTTTACTTTGAAAAATGTCCTAATTGATACATTAAAATTGTTTGATTGCTATTGTAGGGGATTTCAGATATGTATGGAACACATCTGCATTATTCATTTCCTGGAACTCTTGGGGAAATCTATATACAGGACTTTTCTTAACCCTTGTGTTGCCTTAGGGTCATTTTGACCCGAATCAATATTACACCCTCCCACCGCCTTAGGATTAATTTGACCCCATTCAATGTTTAATGTCGGTGTTCTTTCGGTAGTCAACAAACAAACATAAAGTGCCTCACACTTAAACTTGGAAAACAATATTAATTCTAATAATTTTATGGAGGTTTTAATTGCTGGCGTCAAATTGAACCCAAAGGGTAAAATATGTTAGTAAATATAAAGGTAACAGGAGGGTGAAACATTGAATCGGGTCAAAATGACCCAAAGGCGGGGGAGGGTGTAATATTGATTCGGGTCAAAATGACCCTAAGGCAACACAAGGGTTAACATACAAAAGACTGACACATTTTTATAAACTCTTCCTTGGTCCAATAAAAATGTTTTAATGTTAGCATAATTCAAGCAAAATCTCAGAAACGATCTCTAAAGATACAAAATCAGTTAATTGTTTACTTTTATATGTTCGTGTATGATTTGTCGACATCTTATTTTGAAAAACGGATGTTGTTTCACGTGGTTCTTTCCGCTAACTTTGCAAAACCGGATGTTGTCACTTAAATCCTTCCGCTAACTTTATCAAAATCCTCGCGCGCTCCCGATCGAATGCGTTTACCGTGAGCATCAGTCTATAGGGCAGACATGTGAGTGTCGGCTGAGTTGACCCAGAGATTCAACTCGGGGGACGGGGACGCCGCTCGGTGGTGAGGATCCCCTCGTGGACCTCTCACTCTGCGGCCCTCGCCCTCGTTGTGTCTCCGCTGCGGTGCGCCTCTTTTCACACATTAGCCCCCCCCCCGCTCTCACACAGGCCAGCCTTCTTCTTCGGTTTTCGTCTCCTTTCTTCTTCTGGAGTTAATGTCGGTTAGCAAACCAGTCATTCAGGCATTACCGCTAACTATAGTGGGCTGAAGTGTAGAACAAGTTTGTAAGCAACAAAAATAGAAAGCAAAAAAAAGAAATCTGCTAATTTACTGGTCGCGCATGCGCGAGTTGATGAAAAATTTACTCGCACTGTCTAATTTTAGGCGCAAAATGCGACCATTTGGTCGCAGTCTGGAGCCCTGTAATTAAGAAATGGCGAGCTCACAAAAAGTATTATTCTTCTCCTGGAGTCCTGCTTTTTGGCCCCCAGTTTGTGATATCAATTCAGATTATACTGAGGACTCACACACCCACGCACATATTGGCTCATTATCTGCTGCTTAGCCATGAAATCAAAGCACTGATGGCTAGCCTAGCAGGAAGTCTAAATGACTGTAATTCAATAATTAATTGATCTATTAGCCAAGCTCTGACAAGTTCAAGACACAAATTAAATGCACTTGTTTTGTAAAAGGATTAGTAAACGTTCATCTTTAAAGAGAGAAACACCGTTTCATTATATTTGACAGTGCTGTCATTTTGTTTCAACTTCTCATGTGCTGAGCATTTGTTTGACTCTTTAATATTTTCTGTCATGACTTTTGTCTCAAACAAACAATTTAAATTCGGGCGTAATTGCTTCAGGTGGGTTTGCATGTGAAACTATGATTATTGTGTCATCAGTGAAGACCTCCTGCCTGCGTCCTGATTAAATAATGCACGTAACTATGTTGATAACTCCCAAACTGTGAGATGAAAATCTCTAATCAAACGTCAGTCTGCTCCAGTACCTTAGGTTAATTGAAAAGAGCTTGTTAAAGAAAGCATTTTGAATGAGTCTGTTTTGGAAACATGAGGAGAATATGGATTACATTTCAACCACATTGTTTTCGGAATGTACTGTAATGGATATTTTTCCGCCCCGCTTTCAGCCGGTTTCAGTGGGCTGGTTCTCGTGTGAGTAACTTCATTCAGGATCTGTTCTCAGTGGGCTGCTTCCTGTTCCTTTGTGTTGAACAAACTACACTGCAGTGCTCCCGCCTCGCAAGGTCGCACACCTCGATTATTACCCGCAAGGCTTGAAATGTAATTTTGGCCTGACTTGTTGATGTGGCTGTTGGTCTTTAGAGTAAGTAGTTGTTTAATACGACGTGCTACTCATACCATATCAGTTATGTGATGTGGAAGCAGCCACAAAGTAGATTCTATTCTGAAAATATTCTAAGTTTCCGTACTCTATTCCTTCTCTTATTGTTCGCCAAGGCTCGTTACACTGTAGAGTGATTATTTCTTTTGTTTCGACAAAGGTCCCTCAGAGCCTCAGGTTCTCATTAAACTCGGTCCGTAGTTGATGACAGTTTACATCAGTGCACTCAGGTGATCGTCTTCACAGTGACAAATGAAAACAGGCATATTTTCCTTTCCATAACCTGCCAGAGTGATATATAGTTGTACATAAATAAAGCTGAGAATTTTTTTTGTAAAATTCCTTTGAATCTGCTGAGTGACGAGTGTGTGCTCCGACTATCAGAGACTCCTCCGGGAAAAGCAACGGATGCCATTTGAGAGCATTTCATTGTGGAACTGTTTTAACATGCTTGGGAGCACATGATGTGTTTGTTTTTTTCACAGAGGAAATAATTCATATGATTGTGATAATAAAGTCAATGCAGCGTCTCATAACCGCTTATACTGGATTCATGTTGACTTTGTTTTTGCCCAAACTTTGATTTATTTTCTTCCATTTTTATTTTATTTTCGTGAACAGGAAACTATAAATAGTCAATCGATATAATCTGTCACATGCTAATGACTAGAATTTCAACTTGTTAATTTTAAACTAGATATTTAGCATGGTTGCAGGTTGTGTATGAAAGATTCAATGTGTGACGTTTACTCGTTCACTTTCTAGGACTGCAAATACGATTATTTGCACTATCCTCCTCCCCCCCATCCCTGGGCTTTTTGGGGAGATTTTTCTTCACATCTTTTGATTTGAAAAAATGCCTCTCACTCCTTCCCAGAGCACAAGGTGTCCAACGCCCAGCGATATTCAGTTTATATATAAAGCAGAGCAAAGAAGCAAATCCTCTCACTTGAGGAAGCAAAACCAGAGAATGTTTAGCATTTTGTTCATCAATTTCGCTTGAAAAAAGTGAATCAATTATTAAAATTGTTGCCCATTATACTACACTATACCATATTATACTCAATAGCCCCATATAGATACTATACAGACTTTTTAAGATGTTGTATGCTGCCCCCACAGAACAACATTCATCCGCCTGTGTTGGCTAGGTAACACTAAATACTACACTTCACTATAAAAAAGCCATACTTCTCTCAAGAGAATAGCAGAGAAACTCCTTGAAACACATTAGCAGCTGCAGAATGTAAATCAACTGACGTATGACCTCTTCACTATAAGTCTTTCTATATGGAAAGATCTGCCTCGTCCACAATTCATTTTTGACTTCGATCACAGACATTTAATTTGAACAATATGGCATTCTTTTACACGTACTCGGCAACGTATTAGACCGATGGTTATGAATGACTTCAGCGAGAAGTAAACTGTCATTTTAATCGAGTGTCTTCTTAAAAGTTAGCAGTCACCTTTGAGGACCTTGAAATAAAAACGATAAAAATCCTTTTTCTGATAAAAAGGAGGATTTCAGCAGCTTCATTTTGTTGCATATCTGCCAACAAACACAAAGATAACAATGATCCATAACTGCCACAGGATTAAGAAAACAGTTAAGAAAAGAAGTTTCATCGCTCATTTGAAGGAATTCATTGAAATTCATGGGAAGAAATGAGCTTCCTCACCTCAGTATCACTTACATTTATTTGCAGATTCAAAGTCAGACGCATTCAAATTGTTCCATTATATTACCATGACTTGGTAGATGTTTGGGGATCTGATGAGATGGTGCATGTTTATTTAAAATGAAATCATTTTCAGGGTCATGGAAGGGCAACAACAATGGGAAGTTATGTTTCTGCCTTTCCATAATGTAAAGTTTGCCATTTTGAGCATATAATTATCGTAGATGAAGCATTAAATAAACATGAAGAAAGCACTGAAGGCGGACGCTGTACCGGGTGCATGTCACCCCAAACACAAATATAAAATCCTGTTGAGGTACCAAAGCTTGGTGCTGGGGTTGGAAAATAATCCCAAATGCGTGGTTATCGTTTGTTTATTTTCTTTCTTTTTTGTAACACCTTCTGTATTCAGCTTCGTCTTTACCTGAAGAATCCCTGCAGAGTTACATACTGGCAAATAAACCCGTCACTCTTTTAGAAGATTTATTTTCCTTTTTTGCACAAAGTGTTTGTGCTGCAGGGAAAGGTCAAGCCTCATGTGGAGAGATAAAAAAAAGACAGAAATAGACTTTGCTGTAGCGTCAGACTAATGCAACCAACGTGACATTTATTTGGTTGATTTCAAAATATATATATATCGGTGACCTTATATTAAGCCAATTATTAAAGTGTAATGTTAATTCCTGGGAGCACACTGCAATGTTAGGAAGAGTAAAAAGATTGAAGATTTAAAAGAAAAGAATTATGTCATCACAACTATTTCTTTAACCGTCAAGCAACCATGTACATAGAAATCGTAATAAAACTCATAACTCTTGCTTTCTTCCCCGGAGTGCATTGTTTCATGTCCCCAGCAGAAAGAGAAAAGAGAAGCGTTTGGAGTACGAGTGCAGGTTCATGTTCGGTCACAGGTTTGAATCCACTCTTGTAATATGTCGAGTGTAGCATTTATTTTAAAACTACTGATACGTCACCCATACCAATGACGGACACCGACTGCTGCTGCTCAAGCTTTTATCGTGGTGCAAATGATAAATCACAATTGAAAGTGGGTACTGATGGCCTTTCTGCATTAACTCCATAACCACTGCCCTGATAGTCATTTAGTGTATTCAAAGATAGTAAAACATGTGACTGGAGAAAATGGATGAACTTAATTGGAAAGTTGCCGAATACAATTAATTAATTCATGAAACGTGTTAGAGGCTTCAAAGGATAGTATTGCTACTCAGAACAAAACTTTCTCTCTCAGAATAAATACATTTTCGGCTGTACAAAGTTCACGGTGTGGATATGAAGCTGTGCTGTGAATGCTCTTGATATCTCATTAATTGAGTAACTCTTTTATAATTCACTTATTATTTAAGGCTTGTAATATTCAGTGTCTTATATCAGTCACTTTTCTGGCTTTTAAATAAGTAAGTCGTCGATATTAGCATTAGATTCCCAAAGCTCTAAAAGTAACCCAGCAAGGGTTAATCTAAATGTGATGACGTATGATTCCAGAATGATAATGTTCTTTGCGACATTGATTTGATGGAATGCAGAGATAACTCTGAGGTTGTGGAAAGGTTGCAGTTGACTCACATCAAACCATAAATCTGCGTAGCTGCGTCATGTGCATGTTTGTTCTGTGTGCTGCGCTGTCTTGTCTTCTTTAAGTGAACATATTGCTGTCAGAGAATCATCAGATGACATTCTTAAAGCTGTGCACATCACTGCCTGTTTTACATCACTGCTTTGTCTTCAGCACAGCTTTGACCTCCCTTTTGTTCTGCTTTTAACCATTTATTTGCATGTAAAGCTTTAATGTACACACTGTTAGTCTGCGCTTTGTGCAACCGCAGTAATACAAGTTGATCCACCAGTTGTCTGGAATAATGGTGCTTGTACACACTATTGGACCCAGATTGCAAAGTATGTACGTGGTCATATGGCACAGTATTTATAGCTCCCTTTCCTTTATTACCTGTGTGATTGCTATTGATTCCTCCGATGCGTTTTCAGAGGGCTTTGCAGCTCCATGCCGTGTGGTTCATCATGGCTTTATATCAAATGGTACAGCCTAACCTCCTGTATGGAATCTCAATGGCTTAATATGCAGATATAGATTATTGTGATTGATGGGAATTGTGATTTAGGTTGAAATCTTTTTTTGAATCATTTCAATTGTTTAAAAAAATGAAGGGATAAAGGGGTTTCTGGATGAGAGGTGTGGGGGAATATATCAAAAGGAAGATGAATGCTTGCTGTTGAGGAGTGTTCGGTCAGCAGAATTTCCGAGTGTGTGTGCTTTGGATGTAACCGAGTTCCACAAGGTTGATTGAATTTCAGATTATACTTACCAGCATACATATACATTTGGTCTTCATTTTTGCAAGTGAACCGCCATCTGTGATGCCAGGTTCACTGTCAAAGTAACAGTTAATTAACATGCTCTTCCTCAGAAGAAACCAGAACAGATTAACAGTAATGGTTACAAATCATTTACATTATTTCTCAGCATTTTATCCAATGCTAACTTGGTTCCCTGATTATTGCACATGTCAATTCTGTTTCTAGGTTATTACGATAACTAGACTTTCAGTGGAAATTCGATAGCTTGCAGGCAGCCCGAACAATTAGGCTGAGAAGTTGAACCATTTATTGCTTCATTCACAAGTTATAAAGTGTCTCTTTGTGCTATGGGAACTGAAATGGCAAAAATCTGATAAATATACATGTTTATTTCTTCCAGGAGGCAGTGGGGGAGAATGTACCCGTCCACAGTGCAGCAGAGGACAGAAAGGAGAAGGTGCCGAGCCCCCATCTCAGCCAACTGGTGGTGCTCACCAACAGTGGGACTCTTTATGGACTCGCTCAGAGAGTGGTGGCCACTGAGTCTCTGTGAGTACGCGCTGCACAACACTCCAGTAAACCATGCAACAAACGCATGATTTCAAATTACATAATGCAGTTACGCTCTGAGACAGCACACAGCATTATTGGTCGTGATCACTCTGGTATGGCGGAGAAGGTAATGACTGCTGGTTTCATGTCATTACGTGTGTGTCCAGGCCGTGTGACGCAACTTGTCAGTTATTTTCATCAAAGCGCTTTCTCTTTTTAAGTTAAAGCAGCTGATTATAAAGCCACCCATCAATAATTGGCATCACCTAAAAAGATTATTGAAGTAGAAAGAGAGGCAGAGAGCCTTCTTTTACCCCTACTTAGAATTAGTGCTCTCCCTATAACCTGCCATGGGTTTGTTTGACTCTTGCAATCAGTGGCTTATTATTTTCCCCTCTTGCTCCACCTCTGTTTGTCGGTCTATTACACACTCATACATAATACGGTTGAACTATTGTCCGTGCAACAACTCGTGGACCCTGAGAAGTCTGCAGTGAACAAGTGCTTTATAATGCAAGTCTGTAAACAAAGGGCTCAGATGACACCGCTGCAGAAGTGCTGAATGGGCTCACACAGCTTTTCATGTATCGGAGGCAGCCAACAATCTCAGAAGAATAAGGAAAGTAAAAGTGCAGAGGTGAAGAAATGTCTTTCTTGGGTAGAGTATGAAAGGAAAAGGTCCCCTGGTGTGAAAGGATTTAGGCTTATTCTGGGCAGAACAAAAAAGTCAGTATGAAAAAGTCTTATTTAAAAAGGCAGCTAACCGTATTGTGAGCATCTGGCATCTTAAGTACGGTATGTGCCATTTTAAACCGTGGACAGACCAATGAACAGAAAGTAAAGATAAGAGCTCGGTCAGTTGCCCAGCTTGTGGTTGTTCAGGGGTCCTACGAGTGGGATCAGATACGTGTGAACTGCAGGGTGCCCAGACTCGCATGTTCCCGAGGTAAAATTGACTTCTCCAGTGCATTTAACACCATCCAGCCACTGCTGCTGAGTGAGAAGCTGCGGGTGGTCGGTGTGGACGCGTCCACCATCTCCTGGATCACTGACTACCTCACAGGCAGACCACAGTTTGTCAGAATGGGCCGTGTGCTGTCTGGAGGTCAGTGATGTTGGAGCCCCACAGGGAACTGTTCTGTCTCCCTTCCTCTTCACCCTGTACACCACTGACTTCCAGTACAACACGGAGTCATGCCATCTGCAGAAGTACTCTGATGACTCTGCAGTGGTCGGGTGTATTAGGGATGGACGGGAGGAGGAGTACAGGGCAGTGGTGAGTGACTTTGTAAAGTGGGCCGATGAGAACCACCTCCGGCTGAACGTGGCCAAGACCAGAGAGATGGTGGTGGACTTCAGGAGGCGACAGCTCCTCCACCTCTGAGTGTCCTGGGAGTGGGCGTGGACATGGTGGAGGAGTACCAGTAACTGGGCGTCTCCATCGACAGCCGAGTGGACTGGAAGGCCATCGTCAACACTGTGTACAAGAAGGGATGAGTCGACTCTTTTTCCTGAGAAAGCTTGATCCTTCAACGTGTGCAGCAAGATGCTGGAGTTATTCTACCAGTCGGTTGTGGCCAGTGTGCTGCACTTTGCCATTGTCTGCTGGGGAGCAGCATCGAGCCGGTGACACCAGCCGTCTCAACAAACTGGTTAGGAAGGCTGGCTCCATCATCGGCTGCCAGCTGGAGCACCTGGAACAGGTGGTGGAGAGGAGGACGTTGAAGAAACTTGTGTCCATATTGGACAACCCGGACCACCCTCTCCACCACCTCCTACAGGGACAGAGGAGGACTTTCTCCAGACGTCTCCTCACGCTCCGCTGCCACAAGGACAGATACAGGAGAACATTCCTGCCGACGGCTATGAGGCTCTACAACAGATCACCTCTTGCCAGATCCTAGTGCAATAACTACAATAATAACTTCATATCCACACTATGTTGATCTGCACTTCACACATTTCATTTATTTACACTACACACATACACACATTTCATTTACACTACACACATACACACACTTTGCATTTTGCATACTGTCTATATTTAATATTTTTATATTGAATTTAATTTGTCATTAGTATTGTGTATTGTGTATGCATATATGTTGTATATATACATATATATTTTATTTTATATTTTACTTTGTATACTTCTATATCTTTCATCCCTGTTTTTTATGTTATATTTTATTTTTTATTCTTTTGTGTTTAGTTTATTGGTGCTGCTACTGTGACAACAAATTTCCCCTTGGGGATTAATAAAGTATATATCTATCTATCTCTATCTAAAACACGAGCTGTTCCAGCAAACCGTAATCCGATTGTCTCTGTCCCATGAAGAGAATAAGTATCTACAGTGCTCATTTATGGGGTACTGACCGTGTTTAATGAAGTGCTTTCGGATTCAGCGTTAACCAGACGCTACTTATTTTTTATTATTGCTTTAAATATAAAGATTTGTGTTGTTACTCGTAAAGAAAGAAGAAGGAAAATGAGCTTCTGATGACACGTCAGAATACATTTTTACTTGTATTCTTTTTTTAAATTACGTTTCATTGATTTTCACAGTTTTTCATCCCAGCAGGGAAGAGGAGTCACACATGTCTCAGGGCAATTACAGTTTGAAATTTAAAACCTCATTCCAGAACCTACCCACTCCACCCACCCCACCTACCCAATGTAGGGTTATTACTCGTATTCTTTCAAACATATATCCCACCCTTTTAAAAGAAACACACATTTTCTGGTTGGTATAAATTCTGAAACAATCCCGTGGCTCAGATTGCGTATCAGTTCATAAAGGCACAGGCGGATAGATGTTCAGGGTGAACTTGGTTCAAGGGGCAGGATGTGGAGGCTCAAGTCTCTCAAATGGCGCCGTTCAATCCGTTGTGTTGTTGTAGCTCTAATGAAATCTCTGTGTGAAGCGCGCTCGACTCATTAACCTCCGGACTCCAAACTCTTTCGATTTTCAATTACCGGTAGTGTAAAACTATAAGACCATCGATCAGCGTGAGCCAGAAAGTCGTTGTTTAGTCACAGTGGAATATGGGGTTGTTATTTCTGTCCTCATTGATTTTCTTCACTTAGTCACAGTATTTTTATGTTTATGTTGTGACAACACTGGAGTCTGTTAAGCTTAAGTATTTATCACATTACATTGTAATGATCACAGGAAATACATTAAGTTGCTGCAAATAATTCCACTCAGAAGTGCAACATCAGGTTAGCATCAGCAAAGGGAAGCAGACATAACATTTGTACAGCAATAGTCGCGTTGATGAGCATTTCTTAACTAATCATACCATCTTATTAATAGGTAAATAAATTACAGGTCCTCAAATCCAAATGAAATCAAAAGTAATATCAGCTTTAGTTCTGTCATTCTTGCGAAAACAACTCGAACTAATTTTCTTTTTCATGTGCCTGAACATTTTTCAACCCGCATTATTACACCGCTGCATCAAATGAAATGTCTTTCTGTTTTTCCGCTCAGTGTGTTTCTGGCCGAACAGTTTGAATCCCTCCAGTCCCACCTGGACACGATGATGCCTGCAGCGAAGAAGCCCTTCCTGCAACAGTTTTATTCCCAGGTATACCTTCACCTGATCTCTAAAGTATGTGAAATTGCAATAATTGTAAATCATGTCGTCACTGATCATGTCGACTACAGCGAACCAGTCCCTTTTTATTTTGACCTTTTATCATGTTTCTGATGCTATTTTATTCTCGTATGATGAATAATACTATCATACAATACTAAGAGACACGCATCTTTTAACTCATTGTGCATTCATTAAAACATAGTGCAACATATGCATAGTGTCTTGATTTGATAATCGCAAAAAAAAAAAAGAATATTCCAGTTAAATGTACTCTTATTTTTAGGAATCACCCTTTTCTATGCTAAGATAATTGGCCATGTAACTGCATCCCAGCGCTGATTGGTGTTCTTATTCAACAAAAGAGACAATAGTCTATCACTCATGACCTCGCTGGCACCTTCCCCGTCTTTATTTATCTTTTGTCCACTTGACATTTTAAACTTTTTAAGTCTAATTTCCCAAAAACAGCAAATGAATGTCATGTCCTATAATTTAACTCTTGGAATTGATGATGATTGAAGCAAAATCAAAGAGACCTTCTCTTCGTGTTTGCCTCGTGAGGGGTTTGATGCACACATAACACTCACAAACATGTTGAATATAACGGAGTTGCGCGTCTTCTCCCTCCTTCTCCCAGACGGTGTCTACCGCCAGTGAACTTCGGAAACCAATTTACTGGATTGTTGCAGCGAAGGCCATCGACTACGAACAAATGTTGCTCCTGATGTCTGGCGTGAAATGGGACATTAGGGAGATAATGTCGCAGCATAATGTGTATGTGGACGTCCTGTTGCAGGTAATGTTACACAAGAAATGCGTGGTTGACTTTTGATGTGGTATTTGATGTTCTATCAAAAGGACAAGAGCCAAATCCTTTATTTATTTGTTTAGTTTGTCACTTGGGGGAATTGGAATATCTGTATATGTGGCATGATCATGTTTTAAAAGGGTCATGGCAAACATGTCGGGCAAATATTGGTTAATTTACACCTTTGGCAGACATGGAGTAACCAACCAATGTACCTTCAATATTCACTCTCTCTTTAGCTCCTATTTTGGTCCCAGCAACTCCATGAGGAAAATATCTGAATCTTTCAACAAGGAGACCAGTAGTATTTTGGATCATCATTCATATTCATATATTCATATCATCATTCCACTTAGTTTAGTTGCTGACTCTGTCTGGCATGTGGCGCACAGCCAGCTGAACGGTGATGAGTGAGCAGGAAAGTTGCTTTTTGGAAAAACAAATCAAGGAGCTGATGAACCCCTAAAACATGAACGTGAATCAGTTCATACTTATCTTATCATCTGTTATTATAATTGACCCGTTTCACATTAGTCATTTTATCTGTTAATATTACCATTCTGATTAGTCACAGTGCATTTCCATCCCTTTTGTGCGTTGAGATTATGTTCAAAGACAGGAATAGAGACTTAATGGAAACGTTTTTTTCTCGCATTTCATGGAGATAATTTCCAACACATTAAGATTGCTGCATAATGTTTGCCTCAAACACTCTTTGTAGGCTGAATATGAGTGATGACACTAAAACGACTGGTATCCTTTTTGAAATATTTGATTTTTGTTGTAGTGTATTATTTATTGAGTAAAAGTTCTGAATTGTCTGAATGTTTATTCGTCTTTCTCAAACTAATGCAGCCCTCTCAGTGTCTGGCGCTATCTACAAAACGAGAAGTAGAACACAGCTGTGATAGATTTACTTTGATCGAGCTGGGATTTTCCTCACGATGTTTTTGTTGTACTTGAGAAATACAATCTGGGTTTAGCCTTTTAACATCTGTTCCATTTACATAAAGTATAATTCTGTATTCCACTTCAATTCAAGAACTGTTCTTGAGTTTAAATTAATTCAGGTACTTTGATTATGTCTTCTTTGGGATGGGTTGAATAATTCAACACATGGCGGGGGAGCTGTTGAGAGTTGAATGCAGATCTCATTTTAGTTCCTGACGTAGTTTTGGAATTGGACTTTTTCCACAAAATCTGCGCCTTTGTCCATGCTGCCCACTTCCCATTATAAATGTTGCATGAGGTGTAAGGACACACACCACTGGTTCTCTCACCTCTGACGTTCAGAGACTCAAAGGTCTGAGTGACTCTCTGCAGACTGAAATCCGGAACAGACGAGCACCGAACCAAGACCAATCCCCATACATGCATCAGCGCGTCTTCGAAAGCTCTTGATGGAATAACAGCTCATCACAGAGATGTTGTTGAAATAGATGGATAAATATATACACATTTAATCACGGTTTAGTCATCTGCTCAATCTCACCTTTTGAATACCTGAATGGCTCGAAGATCTTTGGCTCTGCCGCACTTAATTGGAACTAATGAGCGAATAAACATAAGAGCTAAAGTCTCAGTGCCACTGGCCTGGTTTTAATGCCTAAAGGTGTCGAAGTGTCCAGCTGATGCACTCGCACGGTGCACATTACACCTCGTGTATGTACTTTCCTCATCAGGTGCTAATAGCCCTCGCTGCCAACTTGTCAGACGCTCGAATGCATAGACACCGTGATGAGCATTGATTGAAAAGGGTGCGCTACATTTTGTTCAACTGCATACGGAAGAATATTTTATTCATGAATTCCGGTTGATCACTAGCGTTCAACAATGGGAGTGATTTGCATATAAAGTGGCGAGGAAAACGACAGCCGCAGAATGACTTCATTGACAAAAGCCAGAAAGCATTGTGGAGCTGTTTGTGAATGAATAACACTTCATCCTGGGATGCAAAATTAATGCCAGTTATTATGTGCATACAAATTCAGCCTCATTTTTTTATATAAATGATACAGTTTAAATGAAGGAGAAATTAGAAAACCACATACTCCTGAGACATAGCCATCATATTTAAGCAACTGCAATTTGTTCCCTGTAAATGGCAACGTAATATCATAATTATGTGATCACGTCCATAATGGAACATTTCAGAGGTCAGTGAGTGCACAACATGTGTTTGGCATCACTCTACCCCGTGTTGTGTTTCTGGCAACAAACGAGAAGCATCACCACATGGGAGCTGTTGGCCAGAACTGTGTCGGACATCTTTGTGTCTTCTGAGATATTTCCCTTGTTTCTTTGTGTAGAAACAAAGAACATTTGGAGGCCTGTTGTAACTATGAATCGGTAAACCAGACATTTCAAAGAGTTTCATGAATGTGTTATTAATATATACGCGCGTTGAATACTAAATACATATATTATTTTCATTGCCTATCATCAGTAAAGCTATCAGAATGTTTGTAGGCTACAAGTATCTTTCCCAGAGGAACATTCAGCTACCTTCATGTGACTCAAAGGAGTCCTGAAGATATAAATGTTTAATTAAAAAAATGCAGCTAATTTATTAATTCAATGTATTAATTCGTTGATACCAGTTTTTGAGTTATAACAAGATATGAATTTTAAAAAGCCCCACGGCCTGACTGTGTGAGCCTTCATGCACATCAACATGTTCATGACTCCGTCCAGTTGCGATGCTTCCAAAGCAGGTACAGTGCTCAGCAGCGCGCACATTATTGTATTCTTTTTACGCATTATTTATGGTTGGTGGATTCATACTTCCTGTCCCGATCTGCTCAGTTCTTCAGATGTTGTGTTCATCAGTTCAGACAAAATAATTCGATATGCTTAGCGAAGGTAGTAAATACAGCAGACATACTGTAGGCTGGGGAAATATGATTTATCCTTGATTGATTGAATGTAATTATACATACAGAAAAAAATTGCTTCATAAATTAAAAGATTAATCAAGCCCCTAATGCGGTTTAGTCTTTATAGACTGTAAATAATGATGTTGTGCAGTACACAGCATGAGGCCGTTTCATAACACTTCTCTGAGGTGGCTTTGAAGAGCTGCTGTTGGCTGAGAGTCAGAGGGAAAACATGTGTGTTGCAACTTGCTGTTGATAAATACTTTTATTTTGTTTATGACTTCCAGCTGGGAAACCATATTAGTACTAATAAATGTATTGTACAGTACATAGCTTTGTGCTTGTTTAATGCACCTTGCACAAGCTAATAACATGTATTATCTTACAATAATATTGATGTCTTTATATTACAAGTTTTATATAATCCGACACATGTTTACATACAAGTTTGGATTAGATTAGATTTATTTTTTGTTTCATTTCAAAAGTGTAAAAATAAGTTTTTTTTACCAATATGATACATGATATAAATCTGTTATCCGATTTCGGACATCATTTATTTTTGCTCCTTTTTATTCCACTTCTACTCAACTCTTGAAGGCGTTTGTTCACCTGTGCTTTCTCCTCTACCTTTCCAGGAGTTTGAGCAATTTAACAAGCGCTTGCAGGATGTTTCCAGACATGTGCGCATCCCGCTGCCTGTGTCCAACTTGCTGTGGGAGCACTGCATCCGCCTGGCCAACAGGACGCTGGTCGAGGGGTAAGACCAACGGGCTGTTTGTGCAGTCTGCCGTCACTCTGGGGAACTTTCAGCCAAAGCTCTTTTGTGTCACTATGAATTATTGTTAAAACCTCTGTAGAAAAACACAGTTTAATATTTTCCATCTTTGTCAGTGTCTCAGAGGAGCAGTTTGACACTTCAATTAGACAATGTACTAAGTTTTATATTTATTCGTAAAAGAACAAATTGAAGTTTAAATCAAGTTCTGTATGTGCATTAATATCAAAATTAAATATCTGATGAAAAGACAATTGACCTGATATCGCTTAGTGATTGGACAGCTGTGTTGCCATGAAGAGCATTTATTAGCATTCAGAGGCTTGGAGTGGAGCCCCCCCCCCCCCTAACATAACCGCAGCATGACGGCTCCTCTACACTTTGTGGACTTCTATTTATTCCCTCTAGCTCTTGGAGAGCTAGAGCACAATGCAGACGACAGTTTGTCCTCCGTTGATGTTGTTGAGCCAGGCTTTCCCACACAAATATAACAGCCGTTTCTATATCATCTATATCTAACATCAACACATGTGCCAACCCAAGTTGGAGTTGAGTCGGACAGAAACAAATTCAAATTCAGGGTAAACATCCTTCATGCTAAGTACCCGTTTGTAGTTCTTACCTGAATACATGGATTTATTTATGATTTAATAATAATACAGGATAGTAAAAGCCTCAGTCAGCAGTACGGTGTTTGTCTCTTCAATCTTTATTTGGGAAATATCAGCAGCTATTCCAAAAGCAATTGAATGTTATTCAAGTTGGACGGACATCGTGCAGCAGGGAGGAAATAAATGTGCACAAAACACAAAGATCGCTCAACCCCCATTGTTGCATTTTGTATTCTCTCCCCCCCCGAAGTGTCGATGTTTACAGAAGCAATAATGTAACCAGGGGACATTTTAAATCCATTGTCGGGTGTTGTTATGAATTGCTTTAAAATGTCTCTTTCCCCTCATACCGTTGTAACTGGAGTCCCTGAGCTTATATTCACTTAACCAAGCAGCATGTGTCAGTCATTGCATTGCAGTGATAATGACCGAGGAGAAGTGGAATTTATCTCTCTTCTTTAACTCGACCTTTGTATATCCCTCGGTTTGAACATATGCACATCATAAATTCGAAAAATATTTCCAAAGCATGTAGTGAAGCACCATAAAGACCAGGGGAAATGACCTACACTACATCAGAAAACCTGGAGTAACCCCCAAAGAAAACAACTCTAAATTCCTTCTGCCACCTTCACTCCTCGTGCGAGTCAGACTTCTCGTCTGATTCAGCATGCATCAGGGAATTGCATGACACGGCCCACTCACACAAACCGTAAAATGCTCTTGACACATCCCTTGTAATGCATTTCACCACTTGAAAACTCCCCGAAAACACTGAGTCAGACCAGCTCGATGGTGACGAAGCAAGTCGGTAACAGCTGACAATTATCAGGAGGTTACACACACTTTATTTGAAACTAATGGTGCATTACGACTGCAATGCGCAGCACATTTAAGCTGGTTTTGTAGATTTCCGCCGTCTGCCTGATCCGACCAGTATATTCCTTCCACACATGCACATCTGCCACTCCTCTGGCACACCTTAGTATTCATATTTGTTTGTTTGTACACGGACTCGCTCCGCCTGTTCCTCTGTCCGGCGCTCGTCTCCCCTTAGAATCTCTGAGCTGAGGCTCAAACACTCAGCGGCAAACTTTGCTCCAGAGTGAGAGAGAGAGCGAGGATGGCAGCGAGAGGTGATGAGAGAGAGAGAGAGCGAGAGAGCGAGAGAGAGAGAGAGAGGGGGTGAGGCAGAAAATGGATAGAGAAAAGCTGCAGTAGAGCAAACCTGCCTGTGTGGTGTGTTAATGTACTAATGTCACAGACACTGACCTGCCAACAGTCCGCTCGGCCAAACACCTGAAACACACACACACACTAAAATAGTATATGTACTCAAGCCCTCACACACATCTGTGTGGAACAACCTGACTATATAATTAATATAAGACGAATGCAGAGACAGACACAAGGACTCATGTCACCATAACCCCTTTGCAGCCGTATATGTAATGGGATTGTGGCCTTTCAATACATACACACTGCATTTAAAAGTCTTAAAATGTAAGATAATGAGTTAACTTTAGATTATTGAGAACCTTTTATTTGAGTTTGAGTTGATTCGATCATAAACAGAAATATAACCTGCTTGTCCCAATATTCCCGAAACAAGATACAAACTAAAAGAAGAAAAGCAAAGAAAAAGAGACAAAAAATATAAAATGAAAAAACTATGAATAACATGCTGATTAAACAAGATGATGTGCACCTAATTTAAGCATTTAAAAAACACACAAGTCAATGTAGACTGCTCTAATACAGACTTTAATGTGGGACATGCAGATTTCATTATTCCTTATACAAATATTAATAACATTGATGCATTATTTCCATTACTACATTTTAAAACTGTTCCCAGCTTTAATGAGTTCTGAGCGCTCCCACAACTTAAATGTGTCTTTGTTTACTTTGCTGCTGAAGCTTTAACAGTAATTTCATTTGAATTCAAACTGTGATAGAAATTGTCAAGCTGAAACGCATCTTCAGACATTTTTTAATGCATAAGAAGTTCACAGTAGGGAGCTCTAGAGTTTAAAAAACATTTCCTCACAACTTTCTCGTCAATATCCAGGCACAAACAAGTTTGCTAGAAATTGAGAAAAAGGACATCTGATCAACACTTGTGACTTTCATGAATCAAAAGAAAAATGTCACTTGCTTTAGCTCTCGAGTCATTTCCTACCGCCACCTGAATACTGTGAGCAATGCTAATCTCCTCTTTTCTCCTCTAGCTACGCCAATGTGAAGAAGTGCAGCAATGAGGGCCGGGCCCTGATGCAGCTGGACTTCCAACAGTTCCTCATGAAGCTGGAGAAGCTGACCGACCTGCGACCCATTCCCGATAAAGAGTTTGTTGAGATCTACATCAAAGCCTATTACCTCACTGAGAATGACATGGAGCAGTTCATCAAGAATCACAGGGTGAGACGGCAAAGATGGTGGATGGAGGCTTGTAGCGTTCGCTCCTTTGCAACACTTCATATAAGTTCAAGGTGCAGTGTGGAGGATTTGGCGACATCCAGCTGTGAGGTTGCAGATTGCAACGGCAACGAACCGAAAGAGTTGCACGCATGTAGGAGCACTCGGGTCGACGGGCCCTATCGACAGCAAGTGCTTGTTTAGTTTGTGCTGAGCTACAGTAGAAACATGGCTTTTGGCTCCGTGAAGAGAACTGATATAAACGGCTCATGCTAAGGTGATGATGCACTAAAAAAACATTTCTACGAATAGATCCTCCTAAATGCGACACACTGTTACTTTACGTTGTGGCTTTGTTTTCCTACAAAATGTGAAACCCTGCATGTCTCTGAAAGCCTCATGCTAACTGGCATTTAGCCTCATGCTAACAGGCATTTAGCCTCATGCTAACAGGCATTTAGCCTCAGGCTAACAGGCATTTAGCCTCATGCTAACTGGCATTTAGCCTCATGCTAACAGGCATTTAGCCTCATGCTAACTGGCATTTAGCCTCATGCTAACTGCCATTTAGCCTCATGCTAACAGGTATTTAGCCTCAGGCTAACAGGCATTTAGCCTCATGCTAACAGGCATTTAGCCTCATGCTAACAGGCATTTAGCCTCATGCTAACTGGCATTTAGCCTCATGCTAACAGGGATTTAGCCTCAGGCTAACATGCATTTAGCCTCATGCTAACTGGCATTTAGCCTCATGCTAACTGGCATTTAGCCTCATGCTAACTGGCATTTAGCCTCACGCTAACAGGCACCGTGTCTTTTTTTGCTCACACGTTTTTGTTTCCTGTGCAGGAGTACTCCATGAAGCAGCTCGCCAACTTGGTGAACGTTTGTCTGGGTTCACATATAAACAAGAAGGCTCGCCAGAAACTCCTGGCGGCCATCGATGACATTGACAGACCCAAGAGATAGTTTGCTGAACGGAGCGGATCCTGAACGCATCAACCAGCCACAGACGGACACTCCAGGAGAGGAACTCCCAGCGTTGAATGTTTTCATCTTCTGTTTGGGGCAACCGTGTTGCGGTGTGTTCGTCACGCTGCACAGCACTCACAGAAGTCAAGCTCGCCTACACAGCAACGCTCAAATGTTCGCCAAATGCTCGTTGCCTCTTAGTTTCCAGCCCTGATGGCCAAACACCTTCACTCTCCAGCACGGCGCAGGTACTCTGTGCTTTCAGTGGACGTACCATCATGCATGCCCTTCTATATTTTCAGTTAACCGCTGAAGTTCTTTCCGGCAAATTGTCTGCCGCCCCATGAATGTCAATCTCTTCAATGACAATAGGACCACACAGTGTGAAGTGAAGCGTCACCATATGGCATTCCATCCGTTTTCACCAAGTGCTGAATATCTGATACAACCATGATCATGAGTTGCTAAATTTGATAGTTTAGTCATGTTGTAAAGATTTGTGATGAATCCAAAGTGCAGACCCAATAGGAGTCTATCGTAGTAATAAACTATCGAATATAAAGCTTGATTGAATGTTCCCCCTCTGATGGAGATACAGTAAATCAGGGTTATTGTTCACTTTGATCATTCATTATTGGTGATTATTTTTGCTGAATCTTATTTCCCTTCAGGGTATTTGTTGTGTGTGATTTGATTCTCTGCTTCTTTGTTTTGTTTGTTTTGACTGAGTAACATAAATCTAATATAATAATGATTCTGAAAATAATATAAATTGCTGTAATGAGCGTTACTAGAGTAAATCTGCACTCGCTGCTTTCCTCCAAAGCTTTACGACTCCCCTGCTCCAGTCATCTCTATTATTTTAACTTGAGGGCAGATAGATTTACTGTCAGGGGGAGGCGGGGCTAACAGTTTTTGATATGGCTACACATTTTCTTTGCAACTATTCCAAGAAAAATGTGCGTAAAAGTGAATGTTTTGAACGTCTGTATTTATTTCTTGCTTTGTGTCTCGTTTGAGTTTTTATATGACATTTGTTGGATGTGTATTTTGTCATTTATCAACTGAAGCTAATACAAATATTTAAACATCTTGCCATGGTTCTCGTACACTATAGTGAAAATCAGTAATTGGTGTTCGAGCTGTAGGTTGAAGCAAAAATGATTCTGACATAATAAACACGCTAACAATGGACCATTAATGCTCAGTGTCATTAATAAGCTCCATATTCATATCCAACCTTTAAAATGTGCTGCAGCAGTTTCAAAAGAGTCCGTCGTCCATCAGGATGCGAGTGTTACCGTCCAGCGGTGCTGCCGTCCATCCTAATGATGCTCCTCTCCTCCAGGAGCAGGACGCTGCCAGGTCACGTCCTGTGGCTCCGCTGCCTCCCTGTTCCGGAGCAGCTTTCAAGGATTCATTACAACTCTGATCACTCACTATAATCACTATAATACGACTTTTCTACTATGTGGTCAAGCTTAATCTATTCTTCCTCAAGTGGATTACCATCCACACGGAGGAGCAAAATAACCTCATTTGTCACGTACACATTTTCTTTTAATCATCAGATAAACCTGGACCAAACTAATCAAAGATCTTCAACTGAGTTTGAATCTGGGCTCCTGCGTGGATCTAGTGCCACTTTTTGTCGCAGAGCTTTCTTCCCCCGTCCACCACTTCATTCATGACCTTCATGACCTTCACCGCTGTCCTTGCCCGACACATGTGGCTGCCATGCTGGATTGTCCCCCTCCTGTGATGCCGTGGCCGCGTTACCCTTTCAGATAAAGGACCAGGCGCTCTTTGCCCCTGGGGTTTTGCCCTTCTGCCAAATTTCTTGAGCCAAATTCACATAAATCCCTCTCACTGACATACATGGCCTCTATTCTGCTGATGTGCATTCATACACATGTAACGGGGAACAATTACTGGCAGTGCCAGTTACTAATGTTTACTTTGCATGATGATGCAACAGTGGAAGAGCAGAGAGTCAAAGTCTTAGGCAACCAGAGGAGATGCTGACGACGTGCCGGTTGGACATGAAAGAGAAACTTGATACTTGAGAATGAGATGACCAGATGAATTCAGATCATGAATTCTCCAGAAAAGTTCTAGTTCAGTGAATGCTGCTCAAATGTATAACCACCTTCATCATCCAGGACAACACGTTTGATATGTTCTCAGGAATAGGACAGTCTCTGTTAATCACTTATCTTTAATCACCTGATTAAAAGTCTCCCGAAAGTTTTTTGTTTGTTAGGCTACTTACTAAAGGAGAAATGAATGCCATCAGTATCGGTGTGTATCGGCAGCCTCTCCTTTTGCTTTTATGGGCTGCAGTAGTCTATTGTTTATACACCACTGTATACTCCTAACCTTCTATTATTCTAATGGATGTGTTGGACTGATTAAGTTCACTGGATTAATATCGCATCTTGTGCCCACCGTGGTGTCCTACACTTTATTTATTATTGGTCCACAAGTGTCTGAGTTTTGTCTCCATTCTGGTCCATTAGTGAGACTAGACTGACTACGTTTGTTGTATAATTATTTAGTTGATAAACATGCTGCAAAGTGACATAAAATGTCTATCTTTATTCCACTAACATTGACTTTCAATGCAATTCAAGCCTAAAGATGTCCCTTAATTTAACCGTACATGTCCCTCGCCACCAAAATTATTATTAAGTACATTTTACAGTATTTTTTACTCTAGTAAAATATTCTAGCACTGCTTCAAAGTTTTAGTCTATATCGACATTAGCTGTACATGGCTCTTTTATTCCGTATACTTGTTCTGCTTGCTATAGCCCAACATACAATTATATCAGGTTAATTGCAAAAATGGGCTTTTTTTAGTCTCAGGAAATGTATGTATATAACTTGTAGAATGCATGGAAGGGGTCATTTATTCATTTAAAGCCATTCAATAACATATGTTATATTTCACTATGTAATGCACAGAATGCCAGTGTGTCCCTTCATAGTGACTGTTATTCCGCTTTGAAGCAGCTAATTGAATGTCAGCCTCGGCTGCATGAACTTTCACGACCGCCCTCTGAGGATCTTGTTCCACCAGTCGCTGCTAATTTGTTGCTTGACTTGCTGTGCTTGAGCGGAAAATGATGTTGTGACTGGTCGTAAACATGAGCGGCGCGAGAAAACCGTTCAAGAAACCCCAGCGCTCCTTTGACAGCAGAGGAAGGGGCGGGCTACTCAAAGTCCAAGGTTGGCTGTCCGCTAAAGTATCGGCAAATACAATAGGGATGTTTTATGGATGGATACAGGAAAAATAAACAAGACGTGATGACTGTTATTATTTTAAAGGTTGGATATAAACGGTGTGTTCATGTTCTTCCCATGTCAGCGGGGTTTCCCCCCACAGTCCAAACACTCACCATTTGAATGTCATTGTGTACAACGACAACGACAACTGCATTCTGTTGTACGCCCCTGTGTTGCACAACGACAACAAATGATCCTTGAATCCCACTTCTTCACGCCTTTAAACTTTAAACATTGGTGTCCTGAGGCCTCTTTTCAAAACACAGAATATATATTAGATTTTAATACTCTTGGATCGGCATAATTTCCTGATGACAAATGACTCACATACTCTACTGTATGCCTAATATGTGAGCTATGGATGTAATTTCACGGGTCTCACCCTCTCGTGTCTTCTCTTCCACAACACTGCAAACAACACCGACGGTTGAGTTGTGAGACGGATCACAAATGAGAGACTTTGTATTCCATCCGCAACAGAATCTTACAAAATCTAATGGTGTTTACGGTTTAGTCATGGATCCACAATATGTAAATATGTCATGTGTATTCCAATGCATCGTTGACTTAAAGTATAAAGTAAAAGGGCCGTGTTATCTTTGCCCTCTCCTCAGAGCTATTTACAAGTTTGAGATGTATTGTGAAGATAAATCAATACACATTATGGGTCAATATTGACAATCTGCAGGGTTGACCATATTCATAATAAGACAGAGAAACATTGTGTGATTAAGATTAAGATCTTTGACCTGAAGGTTGAAACACACAGACGCAGCATGACTGCACGTTTAAATGAGATTAGCAGTCCTTTTTGATCCTGAGCTCGGAGTCAAAGACACAACAATAATGTTTATCCACGTACTGTAATCACATTTTTGCCCTCAGGTAACTTACCAGAACGGAGCACAACGAACTGTAATGTCACCGCAAAAGGTCACGAATGTTGTACCCGATTAGATTCTGTCTCTGATGGCTGAAATTAATGTCTACAACTTCCACTGCAATAAAGAAAGAAAGAAAAAAACATGATCACATTATAAGGAAGAGGGCACTTCTTCACGTTCACACTTGAAGCTGACAACAGAGCTTCCAAACAGTGACCCAGAAGTATTTACAGTATTTTCATCTGTACTTGATGGCAAAATAATGAAAGCAATTCATCATAGAGAGGACAGTAGACCTGCTTACATTCTCCATCTTCTGTGGGAAATGCATTTCACAGCCACTTTTACCATATAGAATAATATTTCACCCACCGATTTGTCAAAGACCCCCCCCACCCCCATTTTCTTCTCGTAATACCATCGGTGCACTGTACCTTTCATTTCAATCACTGGCTTATCATAAGGCCACTGCGTGCTCCTGTTGGCTTTCCCTGTTCCTCATTACTCAGTCATGTCATGGCCGACACATCAGGGAATTTAGAGAAGTCAGACTGAAGGTGACGGCAAATGAAAGTTTAAGTTTAGGTCCAGAGCTCACCTGATACTTTGACAGCTTTTCTTTTAACAACAATTACACACCGCCTGTGCTTTGCTTCCATACTGACACACAGTGTGTGTTTGTTAAAGAGATTGAGAAGGGTGAGCTATAGTAATACAAAATATAGACTATATTCTGTAATGAAAGCATATAACATGCAGTATATGCTGTATGGTGCACACACACCACAGTGCATACTAATGTGTCTATTACCCTGCTGTTTGCCGTTCTCTTTGCTGGGTGAAAGAAGAGACGTTAAAGATTTGAAAATGAAAGACATTTTGGTATGAAGTCCGATGGGGCAAAAGAAGAACAAGCTTTTCATATGTTTACTAGTTCTGTCGGAAATTGCGTTGCTGCTCAGATTCCTTGAGAGCGCCCTCAAAAAGCAAAGTCTACATATTTTCTGGAAATGCTTGATCCTAGATAAACACAGCTTTCTAGATTGTCAAGGAACTGGAGATGTTCAAAGTTTCCACTAATCCTCACCACTATAAAGTATATTTGAGAGCCTTGAGTATGAAAGTATGATCGTAAGATCCAAGACGATACGTATCCTTTAATAATAGAATATGCAAAGGTTATGTTGGAAACACCCACCCAGCGGCACTCCGGAGGATAAACACGATCCTCTTGAGTTCACTTTGTTGACATTGCTTTTGGAAAAAAATAAGAACCTGACAAATATAGATAGATTTGAAGGCTCTGCCACTCCATCCTTCTACCTCACACCTGCTTTTAAAGGGCTTAAACAAGATGACCAGCAGCCCTCTTGATTGCTTGCTTAATATGCCATTCATGATTGACCATTATTGATCACAATGTTGGCAATCCTGAGGGTTTAGGGAACGAGGCTTATACGCAGACGTGCAGACAGCGCTGGCTGACTGAGCCCCGACAGGTTTCACGCTCCCTGGATGATAGAAACTGCAGACTGACGGCTCACAGACCTATTTTGGATTAGTCACCCCGTCCAATCCCACTTGGGCCTCAGCCAGTGGTATTTACATATGCAAATCAACTGCAGGATTAATTTGAGGTGGCTTCGTGAACTCACCAAAGCAGATGCATTATGCATATGTGTTGTGCATGTGCTTGAACTTCCCCCAATTTCTAAAATAATTGCAGCAGTGCGTATTTTTCGGCGTCGTGTGAGCGAATTGTTTGTATGAACCCGACCAATCGCACAATTTAAGCAAAACCCAATAGCAGGATCTGAATCAAAGTTTAGTATTTCATAAGCCCCGCGCAACGACAAACACTTCTCATTGGTTCAGTTTGACAGGAAATGCATTGGCGTATCGTCTGCTGATAGGCGGAGCCGTCTGTCTGTCGGTCACGTGATGTTCTCCTTCTCCTCTGCCATGTGTTTTCCCACGGGGTCTCTGGAGCCCAACGGGGTCTCCTCTTGTCTCCGTCTGCCCTCCTAAATCAATACGTCATCTTACAGTCACAACAAACATACGGGGGCGAGGCGGAGAGCACACGATCTGTCCTAAATAACAATCTTACGTAAGCAGTACCTGTCTACAGTGTCTCTGTGCTAGCGGGAACACACGCTTGTTACAATGTGCAAGTTAAGATAAACAATATTACAACTTGACATCTCCTGTCTCAGTTTCAATGGTCATGTCTGTGTGTTGTGCTTGGGGGGCTAGGGTTAGGGGTAGCCGATGCTTATTTACCACTACGGTAGACCTTTGAACACCTTTGGAGTGAGACAGATTGCTGCTATCGGGGCCGGATTGAAGCTTGCTAGCTGGTGTGGGGATGTGGTGTGTGTGTGTGTGCCGGCGAGGCCGCCACAGGCAGGTTTGAATGAGGCCTTATCGGTGGTTGGAAAGTGTCTGGCTGTCCCCTTATAACCTGCAGAGGCATATTCCCCTGAGGGAAAACACAAATTTCCTTTTAGGTGTGTGACTTCTAGACTCAGTACCTTAAAGCACATGTGTGTCTGTGTGTGTGTGTGTGTGTGCGCGCTCTTTATGTTGAAGCAATTAGAGGATATGTGAATGTATTTATTCGCAATATAACACATCACACAAATCTAGGGTCAGTAAGTAAGTAAGTAAGTCAGGTAAAGTAAGAAGAACAAGTTGTGCTGATCAACATGTTATTAGCAATATTTAAAAATGTGATTTTTGTGTTTCTAGGGACAGTGTTTCAGTTTTGTGTTGCAATGAAGGGTTACTTCCTGTCACTCCCACAAAGCTAGGGTGCTTTCACTCATATCAGAATCAGAATCAGAATCAGAAACAGTTTTATTGCCAGGAATGTTTACACAAACGAGGAATTTTTTTTGGCGGAAGGTGCAACATTTGGACATGACAAACAAACAACAATCAACACGACAGAAAGACAACAAATAATGTGACAGTGTTTGGGTGTGTGCTTCAAGTGGTATGTTTTAGTTAAAAGTGTATGTTATGCGTGGCGTGTGTTTAAATTAAAGTGCATGTAAATAAGGTGGCATGTGTGTGGAGGAGGCCTCAAGTTAAAGTGCATGTTAAAGTGACGTGTGCGGAAGAGGCCTCCAGGAGGGAAGAAGAAGGAGGAGGCGGAAGACGAAGGAGCGGGAAGAAGGAGGAGAGAGGAAGGTGGAAGAAGAGGTGGTAGTCCTGGGGGTGACAGTCAGTCAGTCCCGGGCTCCATTGATGAGCCCGACTGCCGACGGGAAAAAACTTTTGGTGTGGCGGGTGGTCTTTGTCATGATGGACCGCAGCCTCCTCCCCGAGGGGAGGGACTCGAACAGGGAGTGTCCAGGGTGGGAGGGGTCAGCGACAATCTTTCTGGCCGCTTCAGTGACCTGGAAGTGAACAGGACCTGGAGGAAGGCAGATTGCAGCCGATAACCCTCTCGGCCGGCGGATGATGCTCTGCAGCCTGCACTTGTCTTTGGCTGTGGCTGCAGGGTGCCAGACGGTGATGGAGGAGCAGATGATGGACTCAACGATGGCCGTGTAGAATTGTACCATCATTCTCCCTGGCAGGTTGAATTTCCTCAGCTGCCTCAGGAAGAACATCCTCTGCTGGGCCTTCTTGGTGATGGAGCTGACGTTCAGCTCCCACTTGAGGTCCTGGGTGATGGTGGAGCCCAGGAAGCGGACGGACTCCACAGCGTCGACGGGGAGTCACACAGGATGAGAGGGCGGGTGGGGCTGCATTCCTCCTGAAATCCACAACCATCTCCACTGTCTTTAGTGCGTTGAGCTCCAGGTTGTTCTGGCTGCACCAGGTCACCAGGTGGTCAGTCTCCCACCTGTAGGTGGTCTCGTCCCCACCAGAGATGAGCCCAATGAGGGTGGTGTCATCCAGGAACTTTAGGAGCTTGACGGACTGGTGACTGGAGGTGCAGCTGTTGGTGTACAGGGAGAACAGCAGAGGGGAAAGAACACAGCCTTGGGGGGAACCTGTGCTGGTGGTCCGGGAGCCTGAGACGTGTTTCCCCAGCCTCACGTGCTGCTTCCTGTCGGTCAGGAAGTCTGTGATCCACCTGCAGGTGGAGTCGGGCACGTGCAGCTGGGAGAGCTTGTCCTGCAGCAGGGACGGGATGATTGTATTGAAAGCAGAGCTGAAGTCCACAAACAGGATCCTGGCGTGGGTTCCTGGGGAGTCCAGATGCTGGAGGATGTAGTGAAGGGCCATGTTGACTGCATCGTCTGCAGACCTGTTGGCTCTGTAGGCGAACTGCAGGGGGTCCAGGAGTGGGTCGGTGATGGTCTTGAGGTGTGACAGGACCAAGCGTTCAAAGGACTTCATGACCACAGAGGTCAGGGCGACGGGCCTGTAGTCATTGAGTCCTGTGATCTTGGGTTTTTTGGGGACGGGGATGATGGTGGAGGCCTTGAAGCAGGCTGGAACGTGGCATGTCTCCAGGAAGGTGTTGAAGATGTCGGTGAACACCGGAGACAGCTGGTCAGCACAGTGCTTCAGGGTGGAGGGGGAGATGCTTTGCGGGGGTTCTGCTTTTTGAACAGCCTGTTGACGGCTCTCTCCAGGATGACGAGGGTCGTCGCTGAGTTGATGGAGGGTGCTCCAGAGGTGTGAGCCCCTGATGGGCTGGGGGAGGGTGGGCTGATGGTCTGTGGCTTGTTGATGGGGCTGTGGGGGATTGTCTCAGGACTGCTCCATTGTCTTTCAAAGCGGCAGTAGAACTCATTGAGCTCGTCTGCCAGAAGCGCATTGTTCATGGAGTGGGGTGATTTGGGCCTGTAGTTGGTGATCTGCCTGAGCCTCTCCAGACAGAAGCAGAGTCGTTTGCTGAGAGCTGCTGTTGCAGTTTCTCAGAGTGCAGTCGTTTAGCATCTCTCACCGCCTTGCTAAACCTGTATTTGGACTCTGTGTACAGGTCCTTGTCCACACTCCTGAATGCCTGGTCCTTCTGCAGTCTTAGCTTCCTGAGCTCCGCTGTGAACCAGGGTTTGTCGTTGTTATAACTCACCCTGGAGCTGGATGGAATACAGCTGTCCTCACAGAAGCTGATGTAGGAAGTTACAGCCTCTGTGTACTCATCCAGGCTGTTGGTAGCAGTCCTGAAGACATCCCAGTCAGTACAGTCCAAGCACGCCCGTAGATCCTCCAGAGCCTCACTGGTCCACTTCTATAAATTGGCCTTCACATTTTAATGAAGTATTTTAGCATTTTAATTAATCCTGAAATCCCAAATCTCTTTTTGTAAAGACTTGCTTTACTTTTATCCCTTTTTATTCACTTCTACTGCCTGCCGTCTGTCTCTTATTTCCACAAGCCTCTAAAAGTTGTATCTCTTCAAACAGAGTTCCTGCTGTATGGGTAATACAACCGTAATAAGTCAGTGCTTCCCCCGCTGTGGTGGGACTCCTCATAAAACGCTTCGAGCACCGTGGAAAATCAGAGCACACAGCTTTTGGATGGAAAGGAAAGTTTGTCCGTTAACCTGCGTTTAACGAGGCTCCATGGTCCCTGAACTTTAAGCACTTTAGTTTTCACCTTACGGAGCATTACAACACCAAATATCTGTATTACTGCAGAGTAGATGTTGAAATGCTGTGGCTCAAAGGTTGGATACTTGTATGTTAGCCACGGGGGAACATCCTTGAAAAATTCACTTTATAGACTCTTAAAACAAAACAAAAAGATAATAAAAAGCTGTATTCCTGGTTTGTCTAAATGCACACTGAATGTTAACGCTGTGTTTCACATGACCGTGACAAAAACTCTTTTAATACCATTTGAGGATAAAGAAAAATATGTGGATGAACCAGGCTTTGAGCAATGCCAAAAGAATAAACATGTTAATTTGTTCTACGATGCCAAAATAAAAGCAAACAAAAAAGTCAAATAAAAAAGTGCATTCCTAAGATCTAGAAAAATGCATTATTATTATTATTGGAGTAATTATTCTGACATTGTGAATCATTGTTTATGTACGGAGGAGTGCTAAAACATCTGGCAGACATTAACCTGCACAGAAACACGGTAAAGCTTTTAAAGTGAAACAAAGACCTCTCCGCTGGCACAGCATGGACTCCATCAAGGGTCCTGATAATGAATTATGTTCCTCACAAATCGCATTAGTGTACAATTAGGAGACACAAGGGCTATTAGTGAGACGGTTATCGTCTAAGGAATATTTTAAGCCCCGGGAAGACTGACAAACATTCTGTGTTCCTTGATGTTCGACTGTGATTGAACAGATACACACGGTTTCTTTCAGGGCTTCTTTCAGACGACATCGCTCAGGGATGTGGGGTCAGAAGCTGCTTCATGAGTGGCAAAATGCGCGGCAGCCATCAGCGCACACACGGATGAATCCTTCATCCCTCGAAGGTATGAAACATGTGCATAAATATCTCTCTCATTTCTGCAACTCTACAGATCTTTACCACCACGTTGCCTCAGGTCTCTCATTCGCCTGCTTAGATGAAAAAATGCGATACTAAGATGAATGTGCCAGGAAATATTATCTGTGATCTGCTTCAGGCCTTGTTTTGCCACTTATTAATTAGGAGGACCTTGATAATCATCACAATTGTCTTCTAATAATACATCAAAGGGTTTGAAAACAAGGCTCATTTTAAAATGATAATTTCTGAGTGTTGGAGTTATCTACTCCTCTCGACGGAGACTTCCGGTGGATGCCAATATCCTAAAGCTGCAAACACTGAGCGCAATTTAAATATCCAATAAAAACCTGGTTTGCTTGTGATTAAATTAAATTACACTTTGAAATGTCGAATTGCACAGCACTGACGACATGTAACACTCCTGGGGATGATGTACTTATCATGAACTTTTGAGTAAAAAAAAGTTTAAAAATATTTTTCTTTCCTCCTGTGAAACGTCCTCTTCGTCCTTTCTTTCCTGCACTGCTCCGCCCCGCTGAGAAAGTTTCAATTTCCAATGCCGGGAGGCAGCCACTATGTTAAATCCCATCACGACGCAGAAGCCCATATCTCTCATGAGCAGCCAGACGATGCTGCAGATTAGTCCCCGAGAGAGGAGAGATGTTGATGGTTTGATTTATTTCCTTTCAGACAGTCCCACTGAACACAGTAGGGGTTCCTTACTCTCACATTATGCTCAGGATGCTGTAGCTGGCTCACACATGCCGGCAAACGCATCCCCATTCATACAGTCGGCTGCTTTAGATACGGCTTGACGATCTTTATTTAAAAGGGGTTATACCTCATTGGATGTTTTCTCGGCAATAGCCTACAGCCTTTGGATGTCGTTGTTTAGGTTCACACATAATGCAGTTCAAAACAAAGAATGAATGTTTTCTGGCTGTGGATAATCTAATGTAGATTAGCTTCTAGGTGTAAATTTATATAGCTTTGTTTACGTGGGCGGGGCCTTAAAGGGAGAAAGAGAGGGAACCGACAATGGCCCCCAGGAATTACACCCCAGGAAATAAGGACTGAAGAACCTGAGATCTTGTTTTGAAAATGGATGAGTCCCACATATGTGTTGATGATATAAGAAAGAGTTGTTTTGTAAATGAACCAAATGTTTTATTTTAGGAACCAAAAATTAAAAAAGGATGCAGGGCAAGAGCTGCTGTCGAGGAAAGAAAATACAGAATACGATATTTCCAGCCAACATGCCCGACTAGAGATGGAAAAGGGGTCTGTAAACTAAGAGTGCATTTAAAAAAGGTTGGCATGCTCATTGATCATTTAAAATACATATCTGTAACACTACGAGCCACAGAGACCGAGGACAGGGGCTGATCCCTGATGTCCCACACCTGTGTTTCCCCACCTTATATATTCTCCCAGTCTTTTCTTTGTTCTCTGACAGATTGTTGTGTGTTTTGCCCCTCGTGTCAATTCGCTCATGACCAGTCTGGTTATAAGTACAAATATTTGTTCCTCAAACCCAGAGTCGGACGTTTCATCTGCCCTTGAGTTTACCCGTGTGAATCTGTGACAACAGGTGCCTTCTCTAATCGGGCCCTGAATAGGGAATTGGTCCGGCCTGAGGACTCTGTCCACATACATGTTCATCATGGATGGAGATGCATGATTATACAAAAACAAGCACAAGATCACGTTCACAGCTGATTTCTGACGCGTGACACATTCCTGGATTTGTCCCGTGTCCTGTGAGACTCTCGCCGTCAGGGAACTTTCTCAAATGGCTGAAGTATCCCGCCGCTCACATTCTCCTCAAGCTTCCCAGGAAAACGTGCTCTCAAGATGGAGCCTGTTCAACGAGATTTATGGCTTCTTCCTCTAACTTGTTCCATTGAATGTGCTGAGGAAAATAGGAGGATGTATGCCAATTATGGAGATTTCCCTCTCGTATCTTCATTATTGCATAACTCCTCCATCTCTGCCTTCATATGCAATACAGTTTGCATCCAATTTCAGACTTTGCATTATTTTCATTTAAAGATTCCCTGTGATGGATTTGGTGATATGCCGTTGGCAGGGGAGAATATTTAGCAGAAGAATTACAAAATGGCGGCATTCACATCTAACTTCATCATCATGTTATTATAACATCATGGACAGAATATGCAGGAGCACATTACGTCTCCTCTTGGCTGTACCATTAGCATTCAGCAGAGCCTGACATTGCATATAAGAGCTGCCTGTATAGAAAAGCTAAAGTATCTTGACATAAAAAAGCCTTGGCTGACCCAGTACTGAGTGATACCAGGTCTTCGTCTTGTTTCTGGAAGCAATGGAACAAATGTTTGTATGTTTTTTAATCCCGAGTGATTTTTTGGCTGCAATGGCTGGACCGGTGTCCTCGTATTGTATTTTATATATTGTTGTTGTATTTGTGTTTGTTGTTTTATGGACCCATGAGTCTGGAATAAAGATATATATATAAAGAGGAGAACGTTGCTGTTAGTGCGATAACAACTTCCATTTGTCGAAGGGCAAGAGCGGCATCCGTCTTTGAGATGTTTGCGTCAGTCAATTCTGTCTTGTTCCACACATCTGGTGCTGGTGTGGGATTTGAGCTGAACCTCTAGAATCTAAAGGGACTGTATGACATTGCCAAGACTGATGGATAACAAAGACACCCAAATGGAGTAAGAATGCCTTTGTTTTCCCTGCACACTCATTATACTAAATCGCTCAGCCTTGAAACCCTATTAGTTGGCGAGGAACAAGCTGCTGCATCAGATAGTGTTGCAGACATGATTGAAAATGTTGTGTCGTGGTGGTAAGGACAACATCTTACTGCACTTAGAGTCCATAATCTCATTAAATCATTTCAAAACTAAAGAATGGAAAGTACCATTTATCATCAAATAAGTGGTACAAATTGTCCATTGTTGTGTAAATTCTTTCATCTTTTTTCTCTGAAAACATGTGTTGCAGCTTGTTATTTGCTCAGAAAATAAAGAGTAACACCAAAGAGTCTTTTATGTTTGTATTTTTGCACTAAATAGTCTTTTTTTAAAACACACTGATCATTTGGTTTTACAAAATGCTTTTTTTTCTTCTATCAGCGTTGAGATGAAGCAGGCCCGAGCTGAGAGGGAGAAGGAGGAAAACACAAGCTCAAATAATTGAAAGGAACATAACAACAATAGCAGTCAGAGTATTTCACAGTGAAACAATCTATCATAAACACAGTGTCTGCTCGTATTTACATGGCATTACATACAAAATATACATAATCTGTCTTCCCCAAAGTCCTAGCACAGTATGTCTAACAGTGTGACGAATTCATACAAAAGAACCAAGAGACTTTAAAATGAGGAAAAGGGAAACTAAACTCTTTCATCATAGTACATAGATGTCAGTCTCTCGTATTGACTGTCTCTCTCCGTCTTTCTTATATCTGGCTCACAAAAAAAAAAAAAAACATTAAAATATATTGCAGTAGGTCTCTTGTCGGTTTCATTCAGGAGATTAGGAGGATAGCTCATTTAGATACGAAATAAGAATTGACTGCTTTTAGCTTGTGAAGATAAAATATTTCCTGAAACTGTACATTGTGTAAAGAGCTGCATTCTTGATAACTGGATTAATTTTATTATTTGATAATCTAATTAGATAGACCAATTCAATGTTATTGGTTTTCACCTCCATTGTATATATAGCAGATTTTTTTTGTATGGCTCTATTTATCTGGTTATATTGTCAAAGCAGAATGTATCTTTGATTATAGTTGATTATATATTAATAGTGATGAATAAGCCAATTATTACAACGTAAAGTTACTTAAATACTTTAAAGATCAACTTCAGAGTCTCAATCTGGCTTAATCTGCAAATTGTACCAGCTTCACTCTTTAGGCCCGTGGAAACAAACACATTTCACTTCATAATAACTCTCTAATGTCCCACACAAATGGGAATGATGATGAATAGAGATAATCACGCATATGATGAGCGGACATTCAACAGATACAACACAGGAGCATCAATGGAGACAGAGAACTAAACACCTCGTCTCAGATGAGGTGGAACATTACTTCTAAAAGTCTGGTGATAGTTGTATCTTTATCTTTGTTTATGTCGGCAAATTAATTATTATCTGTGCACTGTAAAATATATTTGAGTTAATACTCCATAACTCTACTGATATATTGTGAACCACATTCATAATATTGGTCTTTCTGTTTTTGCTGTGAACGTCAAAGTTTTTGTTCTTTACTATTTTCGTGAAAAAAAAGCATCTCAACCAATTACTGCAACTCAAGACATCTTGAAATGCTTTCTTTGTTATTAGTTGACCCAGGGTTATTTCGTATACACTGTCCTGCTGCTGTAAATACACACGAGAGAACCAAATGTGTATGAATGAAAAAAGTATTCCCCAATAAACACACTCTTTACTCCCGTTTGAGTGACATTTGCTAGAAACTACAATGCACAGCTCTTATAGAAAATGACTTGGTCGTTAACTACAGAACAATAGAATATCCCCCGCCGTACCCTCAAAGAGGATCAGAGGCTTTATTGGCTGTACGCTTAAGGATAACACATGTTTTTACCTGGCTGAATTTAAATGACAGCTATTAAATGTGCAGTTTTCGAAGCTCATTGGGCTTCCAAGTAACTTTTATAGATATATGCAAGACATTGAATTCAGTTTTACCGAAACTGGTGATTTAGAAAAGGGTGGCTGCTGACAGAGTAAACTCAGTGTGGTCTATGGCCGCCGACTCTTAACTTTCATCCTCTCAAATCCTATGGTACAATTCTGACAAAGCAACAATACAATTACAATAGATTTATATGAATGTATTTAGGACAAATAGTAGATTATTCATGTTTGCTGTCTGTGCAGAAATTGTGAGCAAGATGTGAACATTTCTATAAGTAAATAAGGTCTTGACTCTTTCACAATGATGTTTTCATCATTTCATCTTTAGCAAATCTTTTACTTTGCTCTGGATGCTTAATCCTGAAAATGCTACCATATTCATGAATAAATATGCATGGTATACAGAATTTAAAAAGAAAAAAAGAAAATGGGATAGATCGAAGGCCTCGTGAGCATGACAAAGGACGACGGTGAGTCCAATCTGTGCCGCTTCCACACTGCAGAGAAACTGTTTGATCGTCAGAACTACTGGCAACACGTAAACACACTGGAGTCATATGCAGTGAAACAACTCTTGTGGCTGTTAAACATAAAAATAAAGTTTTTTATTCATATATTTGTGATGTGCATTTAGCTTTTTTTCCGCTTTTTAGCCCTATGATAATTGGCACAAATACAGCAACTGCAACAACAACAAAGCAGGTGGTAGTGCAGCATCACAGGACACACTCTTAGCACATACTTAGTAATTGGCAAGAATAAAATATGAATAGAAACAAAAATAAAATCCTTAAAAAAAATGTAAACACATTTTTTCTTTCCAAATAAAACATATATTATGTTCACAATTCCAGAGCTTTAAGCAGAGTTTTTTTATTTGACCTCTATCAAGGAGCATATGATTGTGTTTGGGACATTAGTTTTATTATGTGTGTGTCTTTAGCTTCAGGGTACTTCCTCTAGGCTCAGCTGGAAGGATTGTTTCTTCTACTTCACTTGAAAAATCATCATCATGACGCCGTCAGCTCTACAGCATGTAAATCTGAGCAAAGACCATCCTCACTGCCACCTTCATCACAGCGTTAGGTAGCAGAAGCAGCTCTTGTCTCATAAAACAAGTTCTTGACATCGAAGTTCTCAGAAAACCGCAAAGTACAGTCAAATGAAAAGTCTGCCTTGAAGCTGATTCCCATCTCAATGAGCTCTTTCTCTCAGGACCTGTGTCAGCGTCCTTGGATGAGCACACCAGCATCGGTCTCTGAGATTGAATCACGGAGTTATAGCGGGCAAACTGGATTTTCCTTTCTTACTGTACATCTCAGTTGCTCAGTTGCTCTTCGTCAGCTGTTCCCATCGCCACACTCTTTATCCTCCGTTGTGGCTCAAGCGTACGTCTCTCCTGCCTTTAGTGCCACCGGTTCACGCTGAGTCCTCAGCGTGGCGGCCGTTCAAGTGTTCGCTGGTACAGTCAGGGTGGTAAATGAAGGAGGGCACCTCGGAGATGGAGGTGGCTGTGTAGGACGTGGAGTAGTGGTCCTTTCGCCTCTGACCCCGCTGGGCTTTGTACTGCATCCACTGTCTTTTTAGAGTTGCTTGCACCTGAGCGACACACAAACACGGGGAAAAGGAAGGATGAAAAGGTCCTTGGTAGTTTCATCATCTCTCATTTAACTGTGAAAACATTTGTCTGTGCATACTTGATAAGATCCCATCTTAGTGCTGTCACCTTGAGCTACGTTTTGTGTTCGCATCACAGACATTTCTCCAAATCTCCATTTGGTTTTTCTTTTCTGATTTACTTTGAGCACAAAATGATTCCACAAGACGGATTTAAATGAGAATAAAAATGCGGTAACAGGGAACTGTGCGTAAAGCAAAGCCCATGTAAACACCCTCTTGTGACATTATTAATCCAACTGACGATGATCTTAACTGATGCAAGCATAATGTAGATCCCTCAGCTTTCAGTCACATTAACAGAAGCCAGTTATGAATCTCCCGTCACATTGTGTCCAAGATGGCCAGATCATCATGTTTTAGAAGGGAAGTCAATTTATATTTAGCCATATATTAATTATTTAATAGCATAATTACATAGACATTGTCCCCCACAGTACATCTGTCATCTACAACTGCTCATGAGGAACATTCTCATCAGCCATTCAAAGGCATCAAGACATATATTTACCCTTTAAACGTCAAAGTCAAACGGACCAATCAAATGGGACATACATTTGCTCGGCTTGCATGCTTTTTTAAAAGAAAGTATTGCAGTTGGGACAAACTCTACTTCTTAAGAGTGCATAATGCAATATTGGGAGCAATTATTTTGCCTTTAAACAACTTTCAACATGAAGATGGCTGAGCTGGGCCCTACTTCTCGTACGTGGTTCTACAAAGTCGATCAAATGTTCTATTATCCAAACTTAAATTAACCAAGTGATTGACATCAGGCTATCTCGGTTTCTTGTGAATTTGAACCAGACGTCAGTAGCAGGATGATTGTGCTTGCCCGTTCAACATCGAAAGGGATAAGCGTGGATCACCGAAACCATGATCTTATAACGGCACAAAGTCAAATAAACTGAAAAAAAGCCTTTTTTTTATGATCATGAACGCATATGAGGAGTTTCAGACCATAACTATGGACATCTTGGGGCGGCTTTAGCTCAGTGGGGTAAGAGGGCCGTCCTGCAACCGCAGGGTTGTGGGTTCGATCCCCGCTCTCCCCATTAGTTGCAAGTCGAAGTGTCCTTGAGCAAGGCACTGAACCCCCAGTTGCTTCCCGGGCGCTTCACCGCAGCCCACTGCTCCTTAATAACTAAGGATGGGTTAAATGCAGAGAACTAATTTCCCCTTGGGGATTAATAAAAGTGTATATTCTATTCTATCTAGCAAAACGTCACACAAGGAAGAGGAACTCAGGCTGGAAGGCGACGCAACACAACGGAACTACACAGACGATGTGGCCCAGAACAAGGAGTAGACACAGACTAAATACACAGGGGAACGAGACGCAGGTGTAAACAATGAGGGCGGGGCTTGCAATCAAACAGGAGCCAGAGGAGTGGCTGAGGGCAGGTGAAGGGAATGAACAATCAGGGACAGGGCAGACACAGGATGTTACAAGTGACTTCATTCTCTACTCAGGTAGACATTACAACACTATATCTGTACATAGTTCATAGTTGTTTGATGCCTTATTAATGCACTAAATGCTTATTATAGTCCCTTTAAGTGGTTAACCTGCAGCTGTGTTGCAATTACTTTATTTGATAATATGTACACTTAAAAACTGAAATGGTAAATGCCAGAAGGGGACTCCTGCATTTTTACCAAATCTTCTTTTCCTTTTTCTTACAGAGGGGCCCTTTGTCAAAAATGTTAAAATCTTCAATATTTCAGTTAATATATGATCACAATGACGTAGAGAAAATCTGGGACAGGGAATTATGAAATACTAGTTGATTAATGGACATTATGGGTTGGGAAAACGTCTCAGTTGAACAACTAATCACTTCAACAGAATGTGCTTATTGACTGATTGAAGAAATGTGTGTTGATTCCTAAGAATAGAAACCATAGCTTCAATCATCCAGCAGTGCCACATCAATCATTTTATTCTGTAACACCCACAGACTACTATAATTACTGTGGGTATATCAATGATCTAATGATGTGAGTTATGCCAGTAATTGTTCTAATGAGATAAAAGAACAGCTCGCATGTAGATCGTCTTGCTTGATGTCACAAAAACAGCATGAGAACTATTTGTCTCACTGACCTGACATCACAATGGGTCCATTGGGGGAACAAGGTCTGTGCAGTTTGGCCTTTACATCAAAGAACAGAATTGAAACCTGCTCCAGAACCCGTGTCCTGATTCACGGAGCTAAATTTGTTATTATGTGGGTGAAGCAAGCAAATCCTCTGATTCACTTTTGATAGTTTGTGTTAGTTGACCCCACATGACCCTGAATGTAGACTTGTCCTTTAAACATATGCTCTACACATCGTTTGTATTGTTTCTGAATAAATTGAAGCGTTCTCCGCTTATGGATGAGCTAATTCCTGACCTATATTTCAGGCTGATTCCACTGCTTGGTCCTCGGTTCCAGACACCCCATGGCGAGTATGTAAATGTGGTGCTCTGTCAGTTTATACATCTCTACCCTGTCTCTGCTCATCCAAACAACCTCATTGTCTCTTTGAATGAAAGGAAATGTAATTTGTTATTTTAACATATATTAGTTTTAAACATAGAAGGGTTGGCTATAATGGCCTGATCTGTCTGTGGAAATTCCCACCATCATAGGGACCGGCTAAAAATATCAAATCGAACCTTACAGAATGTATTATTGGTGCTTTATTTGTTGGGTTTAAAAATATCTGTCACACAATTAGCCGTGAGAACTGCACGGCCTCCTCAAGATGAATAACCTTAGTTCTAGGCTTTAATGGAAATCTAGCTCATTTGTTTGTGTTCATCCAAGTTAGGGATGCTCGCTGTCAGACAGCTGCTCACAGACTTAAAAAGGCTGACAGGAGGACTTGAAAGGAGAGTCAATTTCCAGCTGGGCTTGGAAACCACACGGTCATTTATAAACTGTCTTACTCTTCACCTGATATGACCCTCAGCTTTTACTGCGGCAGCACCAGATCAGAACAAACACAATGCTTTATAACCCGTTACAACTGGACATCTGGCAGATGTACCCTCTTTGTGAAGTCACAACTGTTTCACTTGAGTACTCAATGCCAAAACCCAACTTTGAGTCAGTGTTTGGGTCACTTCTTGATATATCATCAGGCACAAACGTATGATGCCAGAGATCTGACCTGGAAAAAACAAATATACAAATGTTCTGCCTGATGGAGTCTGATGTCTCAAACTTGATGTCATAGGTAATGAGCGGTTTTATTGCTTCATGGCTGAACAGCTTCAAGAGTAACATATGCAGGTTGACGTCCATAAAAGGGCAATTGCTCAATCAAAGGTTCAGCATTATTTTGTCATATTTGGCACCAAAAATTAAACTTTTTCCAGAATACAATATTCTTAAAGGAAAAGTTGAATATTTAGATAATCATACATGTATTTGCTTTATTGCTGAGACTTACAACGGCTCTGACCAAAGTCTAGATGTTTGCTCCTGCATCTAGTCTCATGCTAAGCTAACTGTCAACTGGCTATAGCATTTAAAAGAGTGGTTTCGATCTTCTCATCTAACTGTTGACAAAAAAGCACAAAAAAAGCACAAGTACCAAAATGTCGAACTCTTCCGTTAGCGCCCCACGACATTGTACTGTAGCAGCGCACTGCAGGTAAGCCAAACATCTAATAAACACAAAGAAATGAGGAAGGCTTACCTCTCCGTTGAAAAAGCAGAATATTGTTGCCACCAGTAATCCCTTAAAAGCAAAACAAGTAAACACAATTAATTGTTTTAATTAAAAAGCGATGGAATTTATTAGCAGTAAGTTAAGTCAACAGCTTCACAATAGGAGCGAGAAAGTAAAGTACAGAAAGTATCTGGTGGAGTAATTAAATCCCTAATGTAAGGGAATGAACTGATTGCCTACCTGGGAATTTCATGTACTGCCTTCCTGTTGTTTAATTAAGGCCTAACTGGTAGTTAAATAAAGTAAATGGAGCATCTAACTGGTTCTTTAAAATGTAATTCAGCAGTGACTCACATCAATCAATCGCAACAACTTGTCATAAAACAAGACGTTTATGGTTGAAAAGTGTCTTCACGTCTACATCTCAAGCCTGACAGCCCGTGGGCTGAGTTCAGCATCCTCTCTGCATCCTGATACTGATTTTTTCTTTCCTCATTTCTTTCTTGTTTGAACTCAGCTTCCACCCGTTGCTTTAGCAGAAGTTCTGTGTCAGCTCAGTACCTACCTGGTAGTGCATGAGGATGTGCATAATGTACTCGTAGACCTCGCCAGCCAGACGGTTCTCTGGCCTCCAGGGGAAAATGACAAACTGTATTCCCAGCAGGGGCACCAGGATCAAGGTGGCTCTCACTGCCTTCATGTACATATTGGACTGTGTCCGGTGTGTGTCTCTCAACTTGGTCACCAAAACTCTAATAATATTTAGTAAGAAGAAGAGGTTCACCTGCAGATAGTAAAAAAAAAAAAGATATTAAAAGAATAACAACAAACATATGCAGATTTGTTTGCTAATATTTCACATTTTAAGAATTAGAACTACGACCAGAATAACGGACCAACAATATAAATGTATTTCTCTGGAACAGTGGAAAAGCCGACTTACAAGAAGCGCTGCCACTATGGGACCATGGACGGCGTAGAGCAGATGGGTTTCCACACTCATCCAACAGCTACAGAAGGAAAAACATATCAGTCAGTGATGTCTGCAGCCCAAAATACACATGCACGAAGACATACAAAAACATGCACGTGTAGGGATCCTCACGCTCTCGCTCTTTGCCACACACAGACGAGCACGTATGTAAACACCTCCTGTTTATTTGCAGAAGTTTCTGGAACATTACTCACTTGTCATCAAAATACTTTTTCCTTGCCACGGCATGGATGGATGCAGGCACGAGAGGAAAGCCTTGGATGAGAAAAAGATGGTGGCCATGTGAGGTCTTGAGAGGATTCAGGGAAATTCATTTGTCATTCATGCAACAGTAGAAATTGTTGTTCGCTTGGTCAGTTTCTTTCCTGGTCTTAGACTTCCTCATGAGATACATTATTTCTTCACAAATACTGTATACATTCTTGGAAAGGCTGAAAAAAAAGTGGATTGACTTTCCTGTTGCAATTGTATTGCTCCAGCTTGAAAAACAACACCACATGGTACATTGCTTGTAACAGTCCATTGAAATTTAACATCAAGTCAAAATCAGGAGTTTGGGCTCAGACCAATTTTTTTACTTTTCATCTGGATATAAACACATGAATCCATGTGGTCCATTTTCAGACACCATTGAGGCACTGCAGCATATCGGCCAAAGATGGACCTAAGTTGCCTAAAGAAACACACACCCAGACACACACACACACACACGCACTGAAAACACAGATTCTTCTCCCAATTGTATTACTTGTTTGACAGACTGTACCCATTATTCTTCCTTTATTCTTGCTTTGAACAAGGTGAAAAAGAGGACAACGCTAAGCGACAGGACGGCCAGTTCAGCTGTCAGCATGTCCGGGTTGAAAGACGGCTTAATACGAGCTCATTCTGGCTTCTAGATTGTGTTCCGTCTTGTTGAATTGTTCTCAGTAACCCTTTAAGCTGTGACTGAGTCCAGTGAAGGACTGCACATTATTTTCAAAGACACACAATCTAGAATACAATAAATAAATAGAAAGATCACTGCCAATGTGTTTGAATGAAATGCGGGCGGACTCACCCCAGCCCAGGAGGTAGTACCAGTGCAGACGCTGCTCCTCTGCAAACACAGCCACCACGATGAGCGTGTGCAGGTAGATGCCTTCACACAGCATCCATAAATAATTGCAGCCCAGCATGTACATGTGGAAGAAGTGCAACACCTTACAGCCAACCTGCAGAGAGACAACACCGGAGTGTTTATTTGGTTTTGTCGATATGAAATGAGACCTATTTAAGTTGATTTAAATTAAATACTCCTGACATCATCTTAGGAGGATGCAGAACATGTCTAACAGGACCAATCTGTTCAAAATAGTTTTCTATTCTATTCTCTTTACTTTTAGTACATTTAGTACTCTAGCTAAAAAGTGGTATGTACTGTTGCATACGGTTTGTATTCAACTGTTACAATTGATGTTTCTGTCCTCATGGCACAAAACCAGAAGTACCCTCTGCAGAGAGGAAGTGTATTAATTCTCCCTCTCACTGTGTTTCTCTCACTTTGCACAAAGACCTTCTCTATAAGTGCATATTATTACCCAACTATGCAATTTTCTATTTATGCTTTCAGCAAAGTGGGGCAACACGACAACATTCCCCATGATGTGTTCTGGTCTTTTAAGTAAGCCATTATATGACTTTGAAGCCATGTTATGAGTCTCATCCTTCCACTGTCTAATGTTATAAAAATGACATAGATGCTTGTGTTTGTGTCGTAATCCATGAATCAGCTGATGACTTCAAAACACTGGCTCCAATTATCTGTCTTTACTGATGTCTTTTCAAAAGGTTCCAACTTTTCTCTGACAAAATAACCTTTCTTCCACAAAAATGAAGAGTACGGTAATTCCACACATTTTTGTAAGCCTCTTTTTTCATTTCTTAGGAGATTGGTTAAGGAGACATGTTTTTAAACTTGTCTCCATTGGTTGGCTTCTGCTTGCTCCTCCCAACTCAGATGATCTCCCACAAATTTGGATTATGACACTGCAATAAAAGCCAAGATGTCTGAGATTTGTACAACCAAATCAGTTATGTGTATATTGTAAGTACATTGCTACACCAATGTTTCTCTTGATCCATGGTAATTATTTTAAAAGTACATCATCATACTCTCAAGCACAACATCATACTGTACTTTTTTATATTCCCTTTTGATATTCCCTTTTAAATAATCTACTTTCCCTGTTTTGCTGATTCTGCAAAGTTGTCCCATAAGGATCAATATTAGTCAATATTGCTGAGTGTGATTTGAAGAAGCATAACACTAAATCACAAGATAGATTTAAATATCACAGCTCCTGGCAACTCAAGTGTGGAAGTCTGGTTTCATGTAATATGCTCCTCACTACTGAAATGTACAAAACTAATTAAAGTTAGAGACACAAAGTCATGCGTATTGATATTTTTAAAGATTGTTTTCATTTGTATGTCTGTGTATAAAGTTGAAATGTGAAATGATCTTGAATATTTGTTGTCAGGTCTCTTGCAAAAAGTCTCACTTCCTGAATAAATATTTATATTCGCATCAGCATTTCTGGTTTGTCGTCCTTTGTGGCCACAACAGTATCATTCAAAGATGCTGGTATTGAACAGCTCAGGGGTCTTCTTTGCTCAAAACACTCAAAAATGATTCACTTCTAAACCTTTAGCCATATGTTTCTCCCTCAGTTCCCCACGTTTCTCTTTCTACTCAAGGAAGTTATACTATAACAGACATGGACTCAACCACTTTTTACTTATTCTCTGCGCCAGACGTAGCTTGAGGAGATTATGTGTTGGGATGCGTGCATGCACGTTCATCCGTCTGTTTATCCACTGTTAATCTTGCATACGGCTGGACCAATCACCCTAATATATACATATTGTAATAGCTTATTTATGCATGTATGCTCACGGTCCCCTTGTGGTTCAACTGAATTTTAAAATCTTCCGTTTGGAATCTTATTTCTGAATTGTTCGTCTCCTGAATTGCACATGCCTGTATGCATAACTATTGATTAGCAAATGGCAAAAGTAACAAAGTGCTGACTGCAACAGAGCACGTCTTCTCATGCCAGTAAGAGACACGCTCGTAAGGTATTGGCAGTCCTGCTATGTGTTTGGCCAACAGAGCTAACGGAACTAATAGCTAATGAAATTAACACAGATGTACTAAAAGTTTCTCTCCAGAGGAAATGCTGAACAGTCAACATGGTCGCTATGCAGTGACCTGCAGTTTAGCTTTAATTAAGCAATAAGGTGCGAGAGGCAGTACTGTATCGTCCATAATGTCCGCTTCAAGGGTGTTGTTAGCCCCGACACGCAGCGGAGGGCCGGCAAACCCTTGAAATCTACCCGTATTATAAATGTAAATAAGGGCTTTTGTGTTGTGAGTTTAATATGGTTGTTTTCCAGACACGGGGCAGTTGTGGTTTCTCTTCATTTAATCACACATTACAGCGGTGGTCGTTGCAGACAGTCTACCACATGCACTTTTATACTTCACAAAAGTTAATCGTAGCTCACCGAGGTTTGTCTAAAGTTACCGACATTGCTCTGGTTGGTTCTGGACAGCTCGGATTTACAAATCAAGTTGCTATACATCATGTAGAATATGTTCCTCATGTTTTCTGCCTCCTCCCTGGTTTGGCATAAGCTTTGGGGTTTCACTCCCTCAACATTGCTGACAGGCTAAACCAGACTCTATATCACCACACCAGAGAGAATTAAAAGAGCTCGTAAACTCTGTGAGCAAATCTCCACTACAATCCACCTTTTATAAAACACAGAAATAAGGCTCATAAGTGGCACTTTTGGGAGCTGTACATTCAAAAAGACATGCATGCATCCCAACCAAGAGGGCTTTTGAGTTCTTTCTCTGCATACTCTTGAAAATCCACGGTGACCAATTGTGTTTTGACATGCTGCAGCAAGTTAGCAGAAGCCGTTCTACATTGGAAAGTAATAGATAACGACACAAACCTTTGATAAATGGCGAGGAGGAAAGGTTTGAAAGCGAGCCATTGCACAATACACATTTTGACACCGAGGGTGACGGCTGTTAGGCTGCTTCTTGGATACGTTCAGAGATGGGATGTGAGTGAAGACGGCAGTCAGGATGAGCCAAAGCGATTTGGTGAATGCGTGAAAAAGAAGCAGCAGCAGGACGCAGAATAAATCCCAAACCCAGCTGAAGCCTCTTTGTCCCCTGGATGTGTCTCGTACTTTGTGGCGCCAGAGATACTCCAGCTAACGGTCTGGGGTCTGATGGGATTGTATTTACTGCCAGCCATCTTCTAAAAGCCTATGTGTTGTTTCTGTAGGGCTCTTTGATCATCAGAAGTTCTCTTATTTTATTTAGTTTTTGCACATTAATATTCTGACACACTTTCAACTTGAACTTCTATAACCTGTTTCATTTGATTGAGTTCTCCATAAAAAGGAAAGATGTGATACTTTCCTGGAAACACTCTCCAATAACAACTTTTAAGAAGCAGCAAACAGAGAGTCAACTGCTATTCTTTATGTTTATTTCCAAAAAGGAGTGGTTCTTGAATAGTAGCATGTGAATTTATGTCCAGGTCTGATACTGAGGCATTCCTACGAGACAGATTTATCATGTCTACAAAAGCAGATCTCGGGGTTTCAAAGAATTCACATAATGCATTCAGTGTGGCTCCAAAACTCTTGACAGGAGAATGTGGAAGGGAGCAAACACTGTCTGTTGACTTATTAACACTGCCAAGATATGCCATAGTGAGATTAAATCCGAATTATACTGTTATACAAGCCTGTTATACAAACTTTTGAATAAGGAAACTATAGAGAAACTGTATTTTAACTGACTTAAATAAATTGGCTTGCCATGAATAAGCAAATTAATTTTTCATTCTTCCTTGCATTTTTATTTTATTTTCATTTTTACGTTTTAGCATAACTTGTGAATGCATTTGTATCTTATTTCAAGACAGTGGAACTAATTTGGAGGGTCCAGTGTTCCCCAGATCAATATCTTCCCATTAAACGGGACATATCTTGCTCATTTTCAAGTTTATAATTTTTGAGTTTCTACAAGAACAAGTTTACATGCTTTAATGTTCAAAAGAATACCTGTTTTCAATCTGTCTGGAACACACAATTTTTACGGTTGTCTCTTTAATTCAATTCAGTTCAATTCAGTTTATTTTGTACAGCCCATTGTCACAAATTACAAATTTGCCTCAGAGTGCTTTACAATCTGTACATATAGACATCCCTGTCCCAGAACCTCACATGCTCCCCCCCGTCGGTTCTTATTGGTCTGCGAGAAAAATATGGTGCATTGGTAAAGGTAAGTCTCAAGCATAGGGTAGAGATACTAAGATTGTCTCATTATGCAGTGTGTGGCTTGGTAGGCACTCTAGAAACCCAAATGTCTGAGCACAAGCACCGAAAAACTTAGCTTTTTACAATACATCCTCTTTAAGGAGACCTTTCAAAAGGTTTTATTTTCAAAACAATGTTTTCCCTTGGTCAATATGTTGAAATCTCAAACTGTTTATGGCCCACTCGTGTACTGAATGAAACCTATGTGTATTTGCAGATAAGACAGATGTTTACTTAAGACATCGATATCTCCACAGTAAATAGCTCTTAGCCTACCAATCTCCTACAATGTTAGTTTATAGCAGAAACATATACTCTGGGAACACAGGGATGAACCCATTTTTTTTTAGCAATGCTCGCATCTGACTGTGATGTCAGTTCACCACTTTGGTCCAGACTGAAATATCTCTACACATATTGTATGACAACATATTATGAAGACAGGAATGTATGATTTGTAATGCTATTACAATCACTTCTCTTGTGCCATTAGCAGGTAGCCTACGCGGGATTATGAGCTAATACCTGCAAAACTATGGATATTCCAGTCAGCCTCCACTGTACTATATGTTTTGTGCTAATTAGCAAATACCAGCATGCTAACATCTAATATGCAGGTAAACATACCTGCTGAACACAAGCATGGTAGCATTGATGTTGTGAGCATGTTTGCTTTTAGCTAGTCAAATAGACTGGGCTTCTTGGTCTTGTTTCTCCGAAATGAAAGTATGTATGTCAGTGCTAATAGTAACATTTTGGTAGATACTCGACAGAGGTACTCACCGGGTTTCTGCCCACCACTTTAGGATTATTGACCACTGCTTCTAGGTAGATGATGGTGAGTGCTGAATTGAGCACATAGGAGCAGAACAGGTTCTTATGCAGGGTGATCCTTTGGCAGCTCAGACTCCTGTGTGAAGAGCGATGCCATGTTTGACTTTGATACATACCAGGACATGATGTGATAAATCAAAAAAAGACAATCTACAAATTGGGAATATATTCTTTTCTGACACACAAAAAACTAAATCGGACAAAAACTTGGTACAACTAATGAAATATCCAGGAAAAAAAGTTACTGGCAGAATAATCGCTTGACGATGTTGTTAAATATTTGTCCAGTCTGTAAAATATTGTATATATCAACAATAAATCAATTATATATAATGATTGATTGATTGATGATCATCACAGAATAATTTGTTGCTGCCTTTAAATGCGATACGACATTTATCGAACATGCCAGAAACGCTGTTAACTAATGCCTAATGGATCCCAAGGGCGCTTCTCATTACCTTATAGCACAATGACATGCTTGACATTCAAAGTGAACATATTTATTGGAATTAAAATGGTCAAGTCATTAATATCCAGTAGCTTTATTGTTGGTACTGATTAAATAATGTTTTTTCTAATTTCAGTGTAGCAATCAAATGTTCTGTAGCTCAGAACGCCCTCTGCAGTTTAGGGAGGTATATCCTTGTATTGTTCATGGACATCGTTATCATTGTTGAGCCATAACAAAACCCACACTCAGGATTGATACATTTCCTCAAGCCAGGAGAAAACAGCTTATACATCTTCACATTTTCACTGATTTATTCAGAGGCAGACAGAGAAGAGTTTAGTTTTAGCTCCAGACATAAAAGGAAATGCAGGAGCTGCCGAATGTTTATATATTCAGGGTTTTATCTCAAATGTAATGTCAAAACACAGGTTGAACCTAATGGCAGCGTTTTCGGACCGTCACAGGTCCTTACATCTTCAGCGTCGCTCAACCAAGTTGTTTTTTCCACGGCAAACTGGAGTCTTTTTATCTGTGAATCCTGACAGTGTTGACGTTGAGTTGTAAATAACATTACTGCGGCTGTACACCATCGCATACCACTGTAATCTTCACATCTGGATCCTATAATACAACATAAGCCTCCAATATTTCAAGCGTTTTAGCAATAACTAGGTCATTGTTCAAAAGAAACAAAATATAAAAGATTTTCTGAGCCAATAACTTTGTTACTTTATTGAGATCTTAATTGTTGGGACTTTAAACTTGATGAGTTGTACTCCTGCTGAGTTTCAGTGTAGCCGATTTAAGAGTTTGACTCAGCGGGTCATGAGGCTTTGCAATAATGCACCTGCTCTAAACATGGATGTTAGATTTAAGAGTGTGAATAAAACTATGCAACAAACTGAGGCTCTCGAGCATGATCGGTTTTGGATAACAGCTGTGTTGCAGGCCAAAACTCTTCACCATGTCACATTTTACAACTGCAGCGTTCATGGACAACCGTGCCAACAAAGACACTTTTCCAAATATTGTTACCGAACATAAACCTAATTTTCCCCCTTGGCTTCATATTCAGGTTTCTTCACAGATATCTGTAGAACTAACGGAATTACTGCATCATTAAAAACAATGCTTCCTTCCTTCCTTCCTTTTCTCACTTCCAAATGTCACAACCATTAACTGAATAGCACACCCTTCTTCCCTTGTTGAACTGTTTTAGAGTTTAATTTTATCAGAAGTATCTCCTTTAATTGTGCACCTTTCCTTTCCTTTGGGATTAAGCGGCTCATCGGGATGAGCAGCCGTAATGAGCGATGCGCTCAGGTGCAGGTTTGTGACAAAAGCACAGCAGCAACACTTTTAATGGACGTCACAGCTCCAGTTTTGAATCCTAAATATCCATGAAACATATGTGCAGCACAAGGAAACCAAGTTTGCATGAAATTAGCAACACTTAAGTTCTGTATAAATTACAGTCGGTGAAACAGTATAACTATTTTCAAATGGATAGTTTGCACCAATTTGTGACTGAAGCTTAGATGTTAATTATGGTCTTAATACTGTTTTCAGTTGTACTTTATTACAGTTTTATTAATTTCATTAATTTGGAAGAGTTTTAGATCATGTTACTTGACCCTGAACAGCTCTACAAGTATATTAACAATGACGTCATGACTGACTAAAAAGCTATCACTGATTAATCATCCCAGAATTATGAATCAGCTTTCATCTTGCTACAACCGTCCTGAATATATATCACATTCATTGCAATGTGCATCATCGAACCAGGCCCTGTATTTGCAGCTAAATTACCAATGAAGCCATTACCTGAAGGAGAAGAAGATGGCCAGAGAGATTAACAGGGAGGCTATGGATAAAGCGTGACCCACAATTGCCATGTAAAACAGGATGTACGCTGACTGTAAAAACAAACAAGATGGAGAAAACATGTTGCATTACAACTTGGAAGAATAAGTCCATGAGATGTAACTTGTTGTATTTTGTGAAACATCACCATGTTGGGTCAACTCTCAATAGGGACACAATCAATAAACCATAATCAGCTGTTGGTGACAGTGAAATGAGATCACAAAGACTCAGTTGTGTTTAACCCCAAAGAAATTTGGCAGACGATTACAAAGGATACAACTACACACATGGTTTCACATCTCATTTAAGAGCTAAAGCAGTGGACAGTTTGGCTTATTTCTCTTTGGGATCATACGGCCGGGGCTGTTTATTCTAGAAATTTCCTGAAGCTGGGAGGCTGAGTGAGCAAAGATGAAGTTTCTGTGATGACAGATGGAGCGGCTGACCATCTATTCATGACCTCTGGCATCACAGCTGAAAGGTGCAAAGTTGTTGGTTAAAATACTGGAACGTAAAACAAATAATGATGATGAGTCTAAAGGTAATGATTACATAACACACACGATTAATTGAGTAATTGCACATCAGTGTGTCTCTGATGTCCCTTCTAGCAAAACAATGGTTTTTCTGTGGGAGACTCCGATGCCAGGTCTGTGTTTTATGATAACTATATAGCTGCATGAGCAGAGGGCTTACGAGTTGCTTTCCAGCTCTTATCTGGAGAGCTCAGGATATGTAAATAATGCGTTTCTGGAAAACAATGCCTGTTAATGATTCTGTGCCGTACAATATTTATGGGCAACTTCGTCAGACTGCATACAGTATTTGCAGTTTCCACATTTTCTCCCAGCTGCCTTATGCTCCAAATACCCGAGGACTCCATGCAGAAAAGATAATGTTGAGTCATCACATTGCAACGACTCAGTATTAATCTGAGATAAATTACCTTCAACTTTGCCTTCGTGTTTTCGTTGCAGAGTGTGTAGTTGGACCAAGTCCTGTTGGTATCCGGGTGACGGAACCACTGCCCGTCCTCTCCACAGTACTTAGCAGCTTTTTCTGAAAGTAAAAATTCATTAATAAATGTTTTCACATTCATCCCGTTGTGTCCAAGCATTCAGGTTCTGTTGGCCTTGGTGATTCATTCATTCTCAAAGCAGTTACTATTTTATAGTTTTTGAAAAACTGTCAACAAAAAGGGATTCATCTTGCATTAGCAGACCTTTAAAAACGTGAAACTCTGGAGTCTTGCTGCTCACCTGTGGGGTCAAAGTCAAGAAAATAATTGGGGCAGTTTTGAGAGGTGTAGGTTCCCGCTGGAGTGTCGTCCCAGCACAGCCAGCCGTCCCAGTTACGACTGCAGTGCATCCCTGCAACACCAACATAGCAACAGGGAGTTTTACATTGTGTGACGAGAAGTAGCCATGATGAGCCTCAGCAGAACATATCTCTACCTGATTTGTTATACGGTGCAGCCCGGTTAATTTTCTCGAAGCATTTGTACTGGCTGTCAAGGATTTTCTTTCTCTCAATTTCCTGTTGTTCAGTTTTAACCACGGGGCCGACTGTGGCCTCGCCAGCGGACTCTACATCGGTGTGTCCTGAGAGCTGCGTGGCTGTCTTCATTTGAGTGACACACACACACACACAAAATTATGATCAGTCAGGATCGAGCAAAAAATCACACAATTGAAGACATTTTACTTTTAGCTCCAAGAATATACTTGTCCATATATCTATTTGGTTCACAGTGACATAAAAAAACAAATAAACTATGTGAGTGCTAATTCTGCTAATCACATTCTACTGATATTGCCCTTTTCGCTTGTCAATCACTATTTTATTAATTGAACTCCTCACAGTTAAATAACTTTCAATGACAGATAATATGAATGCAATTATTATTTACACAAAAGACAATGCAGTATGTTTTCAGCCTGAGCCTTTTTCGCTCCTGAGGAGTATTTGCACTTTAAGTATGGTAACCCTGTGAAAGAACTAGGTACTATATATCTTTATACTACATTTGTATGATTTTGTAACCAACTTGCAGAAAACCACGGCGGTATTGGCAAGCTTAATTACCAAGAATCCTAATCTGTGCAATAAATCCTGGATGCATAATAATTATGATAGTATATCAGGAGACATTACCTTCACCCTCTCCTTCGTGTTGACAGCACAGAGTGTATAATTAGTCCAAGTCGTATTGCTCCTTGGTTGGTGAAACCACTGCCCGTCTTCCCCACAGTACTTAGTGGCCTTTTCTAAAAGGTACAATTATGTAATAAATATACTGTATGTTACAAATTCTATGAATTCATACCACTCAATAAGTCTGTCTAGCTGTGTTCCCATTATATTTACTAATCATTCCTCACAGCAACTTTATAGTAAATCTTTTCCAAAAACAGGACAAAATGGTCTGAAAAGATTATCAAGCTATCAGCAGACGTTTAAAACAAAAGCAAAGTTATTGAGACAAACTGCTCACCGGTGGGTTCAAAGTCCAAAAGATAATCTGGACAATTTTGGGAGGTGAAGGTTCCCGCTGGAGTGTCGTCCCAGCACAGCCAACCATCCCAGCTACGACTGCAGTGCAGCTCTGCAACGTCAACAAAGCCACAAAAACACAAATGTTAAGTGGCCTCTTGGTCAGACCACAAGCCTCCTCTCAAACAGAGTAACGCAGTACGGTAGTTACATTAAATGGTTCAGTACCTGATTTGTTAGAAGGTGGGTCTCGAATAATTTTTTGGAGGCACGTGTATTCGATCTCAAGCATTTTCAGTTTCTGCAACAAAAAATAATTATATATATATATATATACAGACAAAATGAGAATTAACCAAAATTGGACTTAATTCCTGATCAACAATAATCTCTTGTGGCCAGAGCTGCAGCTAAAACTGTTTGGACAAATGATGCTCCAGTCATCGTTTCGATTCGGGGAGAGATGGACTGCGTTAGTGTAATGATCCAATAATATCTCAGTGGGGAGACGATGGTATCATTATAATGGATTATTTCAAGAGGAAATAGCATTTAATGAATTTTATTTTTCACAATTAGTATGCCATCATATGTCTCTCACTTTCGAAACTACTTTCTTGATGCAATGTCGTATCCTAAAACTACTTTGTACCATAATAATGGATATGAATATGACTGCTCCCATTACATGCCTTCAGAACAAACTTTACCATGACCTGTATATTGTGTATTTACTGTACTACTGCTTTGTGTGTGGTTGAAAGGCTAATCATTAATCATTATCCTGTATATGGTCTGAGCATTGTGAACCATCTACTACTGCAGAGTAAATCTGTATAATAGATACACAATCTAAAGTTTATTTCATCAACAATACTTTACCCTCAGTCTCTTCTCATGGGTGGTGGCGCAGAGAGTATAGTTGGTCCAAATCATTTTAGACTCTGGGTGGTAAAACCACTCACCATCTTCTTCACAGTACTTGGTCGCCTTTTCTGGAAAGAACAATTATGTGATTTAAGTTACTTTAAATACAGTCAAAACAGGATTACAGGGGAATTCGAAATGTGAGGGTAAATATTTGGTCGCTTTCTCTGGAAAGAATAACAATAATAACATGGAATTATTTTACAGAAGTTTGACAACAGAATAATTCATCATCGGTTATCCTGAAAGCTCCATATATTAAATTACTTATTGGCACATTATTGCTTCTGTTTTAGGTTCTATGTTCTATGTTCTTTAGTCCGTTCTTATTTTTCAGCATCATTCAAACACAAATATTGCAACATGAATCTTAGCGATACTAAACAACTGTGATTAATTTAATTTGGAACACATCATCAAACATGTCAAGCAGAAAATACCCTCTTTGGAGAAATCTTAGATGTTGGGCTTAGTACACAAGTACTGCAGATACATGACTGGGCTAAGAATGCGATCATATTTGTCCTGACAACAGCATCTGCAGCCTGACTGCCTAGTTTTCTCCGACAGATCATCAACTGTTCGGCATTCTCCTTGAAGCCTCATGTCAGCAGCATCCGCTTTCAAATAAGGAGCCATAAGGGGACTCCTTACATCATATGCAGTTTGGGAATATTCTTTATGAGCCCTGTATGACAAAAACACCTTCCCTCTCTTCCCATGCATGTTCTCTCTCCTCATCCATCTCTCTGACTTTGACTCTTCTGTGTTTTGTTGTTGTAAGCCTTCTTCTGTTTGCTTTGCTTTTACCCTTCAGTCCATCTATGCTGAGGTTAGTTTGCTAGTATGCTGAAAAAAACAATGCTAACAGACTGAGGTTGCAGGTGAAATGTTTACCATGTTCACAATCTTAATTTAGTATATTACACACGTAATACAGCTGAGACTGATGAGGATGTCAGTAGTTCTGTATAGGTACTTGATCATACACCAAAATAATAAACAACTTGACATTTATCCCAAAACCCAAAATGCACAACCTGGTGGCACTACAGAAAAAGCCAAGATCATCAAATGTGTTACATCTTCTGAAACCGTGATTGCCGATGATTGCCTGAACAAAATGTGGTGCCAATCCATCCTGTAGGTATTAAGGTATTTCACTGAGAAGTGAAAATGTTATTAAGATTAGGGATAGGGGAGAGGGATCCTCCTCTGTTGCTCTCCTGAAGGTTTCTTCCCTTTTTTCCCTGTGAAAGGGCTTTTGGGGAGTTTTTCCTGATCCGATGTGAGGTCCTGGGACAGGGATGTCTATGTGTACAGATTGTAAAGCCCTCGAACAAAAATCACTACAGCCGAGAAATTGGTAGGTTATTGGTAGGTTTTATAATGATTGATCACACAATCTTCCCTTAAATTAGGATATATACACTTACAGCTCAACATAAATCTCTATCTGCTTTAAACATGATGCATCAAATGCAATTACATGATGCAATTTAGTTGGATACACTTGTATTAAGGAATTGGCCATGTATAGCAAATGGCTATATACTCTGACTATTAGATTTAGTGCTTTTTGAGGGAGCAGAACGAATCTAAAGAATCAGAAGCAGCAACACAATTTCTACTTCCAGAACTAAATCCTCTACGCATGTGGAAATTACATCTTATTTAAATCAACATTACCAAAAATATAAGGAGGAGGTTGGGGTGGTAGATCAAGAGAGTAATAATGAATAGATTTTATTCTAAATTACTAGTCAGCTGGTAGCATGTATAAAGCATGTATACAACAGCTAATGTCAACTTAGTTTAATTACATTTAAAAAACATATTATATTATCTTACTGTCTCCATGACAGTACCTGCAGTTCTTGCATTATGAGTTGCTACAATCTCAAAAATATCTCTCACCTGACTGTTATACATCAAATACAAAATAAAATCCTCCCCGCTTCCTGAAGCCCAATGCTGTGTCAGTGGGCCTTTTTTTTAAAATACAGTCAGCCCCATGACCTTTGACCTCCATTACAAACTGAAGATTGAACTGCTTTCTGTATCGCCTGCTCTGCACTGGAATTAAAAACTTCATGGAGCTTGTCATTGTGTATATGTGTAAGAATGGCTCATCTTTCTTACGAGTCGGGTCCAGGTGAGGGTGATTTGGACAGTTTTGTGTTACAGATGTCCCAGCTGGTGTCTCATCCCAGCACAATAAGCCATCCCATATGCGTCTACAGAAGGTGCCTTGGAAAGAAAAAGGAGGAAATTGTAAAGCCTATTCTGTGTTACAACAAACACCCATTTTTCTGACTTCAGTTTTTTATGTCACGTAAGTGTACATCAGAGTAACATAAGTTACCAACAGCTTAAGCTTCCATCACTCCAACAGCTGAGTTGAAGCCCTGCTGTCAACACTAGCATTACCTTGAACGAGAATATCAAATGCATTCTGCTCCCAATGCACCAGCTTACAACACCATTACGCCTGTGATACTCTGCCAAAGGTAATCCATTTGGTCTTAAGGAGCCTGAAAATGAGGCGGGCCTCTCACCGGTTCTGTTATCTTGGTGGTCTCTGTGGGACAGCTCAAGACATTTATATTGATCGTTGCTCGGCATCTGGCCATGTCCATCTGTCATGCTATGTCCAGGCCTGAGTGATGGATCTGAGATTGACTCTGCGCCTCCCACCACTGTGCGCTGTGGAGACAACATGACATAAGAAGTGAGAGAAAGGGGGATGAAAACATGTTCGTACTGACTTGGAATACAGTACGGAGAGGAGACAGGGAGCTGGTGGTTTCTGCTCTGATCGACATTTCGGTGAGAGATAAAGCATAAATATTAACTTGGTTGATGATTGTATCGAAATTTGCATTACTTCACAGTTTCATCATGCTTAGATAAAGACACGCACATGTAAGAGAAAAGAGGAAGACGAATAAGCATGCAGAGCTGATCTAATGAGGATTTCACTCTGCTTTGAAATTCTAGTCACTCACTGACTGTTAAGCAGCCAATTTCCTCCAAATGAATGTTATCTCTGCTGTATTGTTTGTATTGGTATTGTTGTGTGACTTATCTCGCCCATTTTTTGGGATACAACTTTAGCCTCTTAGAGTGTCAGGCTCATGCACTTGCATTTAATGAATCATTTAAAGGATGTTAATTCGTTTCCTGTGATATTCTCACCACCAGCTTTATCATTATTGAGATTTAAACTTCCTATCATCGTCTCTTTGATAAAAAATACCATTCTTACCTGTCTGATAAACTCTTGCAAAAGGCAAAACATTGTAAAAAAAAAACTGTGTGAGTATGCCGATGTCCCATGTAGCAGTTTAGCAGCCGTACATATGATGTCACTCCAAACATTGAAGTAAATGACGTCATACATACGACCACTAGGCCACCACCAATATCAACAGATAAGAAAAAAGATGTTGCGGCTTCTTCTCGCCGACTAAAATTCATTCATCTTCTGGAATTAATGACAAGATCACTCAAGAAAGAAAGCACAGATGCATAAAGGTGAACAGTGTAGATACAACAGGTTTAAACAATTTGACATGATACTGTTCTGGACCTCAAAGTCAAGTGTGATGCTTAACAGTAAAGGCAATTGAGACTTCCATTAACTTCCACGCTGAAGAATAGTGGAGCAACCGTTTTTGATTTCATAAAATACCTCTATTCTGTTATTTTTAAGGCGAGCTGGAAGTCCATGAAAGCTTAATTATAACCCCTTCTTCTGACAAATCAGCATATCCTAAATGACAGAATATGTGTGAGAAAAAGATGTAAGATATCACATTTGTGTTTGCATCTTTCACTGATTGCAACATCGCTAAAAGCGTATTCATGTGGAGCACACGATGAAGTTGACTCAACCCTTCAAGCTGATTTGAAATCAGATGATAGATAACACTTAATATTTGGTTGGCTCTCCAAATGCTGAATATTATTGCATGACTAAGTATAATTGTATATGTTGTTGCACAAAATGATAAACAGGGCATAATAAATACCTGCAAAAGCTTTATCCAAACCAAGTTTAAATGCAAGCAAAATGCCAAACAATGTAGACTGTACATGATTTGCAGAAAAGGATTAGATATAGTAAGAACATGCAGGAATGGGCAGTCATGGATCACGTACTCTCTTTTGAGTCATCCAGTTTATAATGAACAAGCTGAGCTAACTATAGACTATAATTATCAATTATAAATGGTGAGTGAAAATGTAATCATGAGATTATTTTCTGAGAAGAAAAACCCACTCGACCCCATCATATTCCATGTCCCTCTAATGAAAATGCAATTTTATGTTGAAACACACATGTGCGGCATACATAATGGGTAAAAATATAATGGAAAGTTGACTTTACAGCATTCGTTGAATAAAAAAAAAAAAGCTTACCACCAGGAGAATCCAAAGGATCCAACATGAGCCTGGTAACTTCATATCTTCTTCTCACAGGAATATCTCTAGAGAGAGAGAAGAGAACAACACGTTAAAACTAACAGAAAACAAATTGTAAACCGTAAAAGTGGCCGAACAAACCGATGGCGGTTTCAAATCAGGATTATGGCCTCAAGAGAAAATAGGAGTCATTAATCTGAAATGCAAAACACTGCAACAAAGGCGTTGCAGTTCATGGTGTTTCACTTGCTTCCTCTATCTATGTATTTGTGTGTTTGTGTCTGAGTGACAGAGATAAATTGTACCCTTCAAAAAGTGCAACAATCTCACAGGAGAGTAACGTTATATTGTGTGAGCAAGAGGAGGAAGAAAAAACACGATCAGACAAAAATAGTTGATGCTCATTAATCATCTTGTGCTGAGCTCCTGCAGGACGGCAGCAGCGATTTGCCAGTTTAGTAACCGAGTGCATGTGAGATAAAAAAAATATTTTCTTTGGCCTTCAGAGTCCCTGACGCCCATCACTCCGCAGTTTAAACAGTTAGAACCACCTACTGGTGTCTACACCCCGCAGCGGCCCAGGGGGCAGACTTAAAACAGATAAACATCCACGAGCAAGTAGAAATCACTGTGAAAGGATTGATAGCATTTGTTTTGGCTGTCAGACACACACTGATGTGGCGGGCTATTTAACATTAGGATGACAAATACATCTGGCTATAAATCTGCCAAGAATTTAAGTCTCGGAGTGATGATCTCTGACCCCTTAAATTTATCTCAAATTTCTCATTTCTAATCGGGAGTAATTATGTAATGGCAGCCCGAGTTATCCCTCTTTCTTAAATCCATCCTCAGAATAAGACCACTTCTAATTATCTGTCCCAGGCCTAGATATAGGCCTAACATCTGCTTCATTATGCATACAATAGAGTAGAGATAAACATATTAAACTATTAATCTGTCACTCATTTGATTTAGAACATTTATTAAATGTTTATGTAATTTTTTGGGGTGGAGAATACATGGTTCTTGCTTCTAAATTGATAATCTTTGTAATATGTGATAGGAAACTGATTATATAGAACCAAAAGAGCAATCTAATGTTGACATTTTTTAAATTGTATAGACCTACGAATATTCGAGGAATCAATCGGCAGATTTAATAATAATATGAAAATAACATTCTTATTTTCTTTTGTTTGTTGCAGCAAAACAATATAAAACTGAAAATATATTTTTTACAGCTGGTAGTGATTATATTTCCAGAACAAAATGTATCGATAGATGAATTGTTTCAGCTAAAATATATATATATATATATATATTGAATTTTATTGCCTATCATCGTAAACCTCATCCTCAGCCTGAATCCCAAACTCTGTCTATTCAATCATTTTCAGCCTGTTCCTAAACACCGCTCAATATTTCCAGTAAAAGAAAAGAAGATACAATATACACATGTGAATCCAGCATGCTGGAAAGCTCATTGAAGAACACAGCGGCAGACCGCCTTTTATCTCTGCTGTGAAAAGAAATCCACAAGGAATACAAAGAAACACACAAACACCAATTTAAGACAAAGGGGAACACAGGAGGAAGAGAATGGATCCCAAAATGGTCTCTAGGAAGAGAGGATCTATAAAAAACACCATCATGCCAAGGCAGAGAATTCACACCAGTCAATTATCAGCTAATCGCCTCTGGGATTGCAGCAGCATGTGATTTGTGATTTATCTAAAAGTGTTATTCTCTGATAACAATAACTTCAATATGTCAGTTGAGAGATTTCATCACTAACTGTTAAGACAGGGAGGACTAACATGTACAAAGTTTCTACACCAAAGTCAAAAAAAGCACTGGCCCTTTGTTAACACTCAATAGCGTAATATCTTAGGAAGTGCACTTTTTCTCTTTCTTGTTGAGAAGATTGACATCACTCTAATGTACATGTTAAGCTATAGCCAGCAGATGACTAGCTTAGTTTAGCATAACGACTGGAAACAGGTAGAAACAGCAATCCAGACTCCTTCCAAAAGTTCTTAAAAGACATCTCAGCTGTCTGTGCGGTTAGTTGGGGTAGTAACTGTATCTGAGACGCCAAATAATCTGAGGGATATTTCAACAATATAACACTCTCAGTCCATCAATAATGCATTTGCCCCAAAACATTTTAACTTTTGAATATCTCTGCTGCACATGTGATACGTTTATTTTAAGTCTGTATTTGACGAACAAGTTTGGCTTCTTTCTACTGTGTATTTCTATCGTACCCATTAGCTCTTCATCCATCTCTAAACATAGCCCCCAGAGCCGTTAGGTCCAATGTGATATGATCTGCAAGGCTTGAAGCATGTGTAGAACATTTAAGAGACGAAAGCCCCCATAAAGGGAGGCCAGGGAAAGCACTCTAATGGGATGAGTGTACAGTACGTCGTCTACATGCAGAGCACTCGATCCTCTCCAGGATGCTGCTCATCATCAAGTCTCCTGGAGACCAAGTGAGAAGTCGACCAGTTGAAATGGGCATTTGAGAGAATCTGCTTAGATTCTTCCCCACTTTGAAAATACAGACACGTTATTCTTGTGGTCACTGTCCGGAAAGTAAAGCAACCGTAGAAGGAATGTGAGGACTGATGTGGTCGAAGGTTTGACTCTTGAGTTTGTGCACGTGAACAGACATTGCTTTACTTTGAAAAGGGACTTTTTCATGAAGTTTTATACTTGTCAAAGTTACGCAATGAATGTGCGGCTGCATTCAAACTCTACTCGTATATTCCACAAATAATCTGCCTTCGTTAAATCTATTCTCTTTGTTTGTCAAGCCCAATAATAACCTTTCAAAACTCAAGTCTAATAAAAAAGACTTTTTTACCTTCATTCGGAGGAAGTTAGAATGATTTTTTAAAATTATTGTACATTGGATGATGGAAGACATTTATTTTATTGTTCCCAGGCATTCTATAAAAATTTAATAAAGGTGTCCTGAATATACTGATGTTACTCGTTTTGCCACATGTTTTGAGAGAGGAGACGCTCTCCCCCTTTTCCCTTTGCCCTCTTTTTTTACTTTCCTCCTCAGTTTCTCCCTCATCCTCTCTTCTCTCTCTCATTTAGTCAACAGAGGGCACAGATCAGTTCTGACATCACGAGTGATGGAGAATGTAGCAGCTCAATCCCCCCCACCCCTCCACCCCGCCTCAGACGTCTCACCACTTTGAAGCCCATCACTCAGTCTGAAGGCAGCAGCCACACCAACAGGATTTGGCGTCCCATTCCCCGGGCCACGACAAATGAGCTGTACTACAATGCAAGCTTGTGTGGGTTAGTTTGACGAATAGAGAGATTGTGGTCTTGTCTAAAATGGAAAATACTTTCACTGATATTGAAGGACTCCTAAACACTATACTGCTTACTCAAACAAAGATTTCACAACTCTACAACACATCCATTGTCACATGTTAACTCTGAGGTCTCTGTGGCCTTCTTTACATACACACAGTGAAGGAATATGTATAAAGAGGCATGTTGCAAACAAAACAATCTTATAATAAGTGGGAGTATGGATACCTGAAAATGAAAGGTATGTTCTGTAGGCTAGTAAATGCAGTTTTGAGGTATATGTGCTAAAATATGATATCGAAATAGCACCAGAAAATGTACCCCAAAAATCGAATTAGTTCAACCTTTCGTGGATTTTGGTTCCAAATATGAAGAAATGTGCTCAAGTCGTTACCGAGACGTCGCGTTCACAAGAATGAGAATACAGGAGATCACAGTGACCTCTGATCTTCAAATTGTAAGTAGTCCATCATTGGTGGATGTTTTTGCCAAGTTTTGAAGAAATTCCCTGCAAGCGGTTCTGAGACATCGTGTCACGAGAATCGACCTGACGGATAGACGCACAACCGGAAAACATCCTGCCTCCTGCCACGGCATAAAAAGAGACCCATTGTGATGAAGTACCACACAAAGGAGTAAGACTCTTACATTGCCAAGCTCACGATCCGCCTGTTTTAACACTCTGCTCCGGGTCTCTTGTCGGCCCGAGCGAGCATATTTCAGTTTGAGTCGAGCTCGTTTGAGGTGAAACAGGTAAACGGGGAAATGGGTGAAAGCTCCGCAGTTTCGTGTCTTTTGGTTTTGTCATGCATCTAAAAATATACTGACTGCCAGTCTCTCCAATTAAGGTACAAAATAACAAGCTTGCATTATTTGTCGAGCATGTATCCCCCTCCCCATCCTCACTCACATCACACTCTGCATTCTCATTTCCTCTCGGGCCTCTTTTCTTTTTCACTTCCATATATCTTCTGCTCTTTAAATCTATGTCCCCTCTCACCTTGTTTCTCGATCTTTCTTTCTCTCTCTCTCCCCATCCCCCATCCCCCTGTCTTCGCTCCAACTCCCCCTCCCACCTCCCTTCTTTCTCCTCCTTCGTTGTCCCCCTTTTAAAAGCTCTGCCCTCCCTCCCTCTCCAGTCGTCTCTTTCTCAACTTTTCCGGCTAAAGTTTTAAAGCTTTTTATCTGACTCTGGGCAGATTCATCAGCTAGCACATCCTTTAGAACAGGTTTCCATTATGGTGACACATCCTATTTTCAACTCATCCGTCTGTACTCCAGAGTCATAGTCCTCCTATTCCCTGTTGTATCTACAGTGACACCGAACTGCAAAAACGGGATTAAAACAATTGGTATGGTCTTTCAGTGGATTGGATATATCACTTTAACTAACCCTGAGTTTGGGATGTAAAGATGCTGTTACCAGTGAAACATTTAGATTTAAAGTTTAACTCACTAACTGTCCATTGTTGATGTGAGCTGTGCTTCAAGTTAGGGACTGGCCCCTCCTCTGAGGGCCGTGATCCTGACACAGGGTTCTTCTGCAGCTCACAGGAAGTATGATACAACTGATTTGGTGAAAGAAAAAGTATGTTTATTTTTTTTAACAAAAAATATACACACAACACAGTAAGGGACTGTGTGAAATGTATTGAGTTAAACCTTAAATTGTATTTATTTTAAAAGGAAAGACCAACCACAGTGTTTAGAGTAGTATTTTATTTGGATCTTCTCCTTGATGAGAAATAAATGCAATACCCCTCCACTAATATATAAAAGAAATGTAATATTTTTTTATTAAATAGTTTTATTTTTAGGTAAAACAATTAGTCGACTTGGAAAAAAAATCCAGATCTGAGAAAAAATGTACCTAGAACTTTCCAGCTGTCCTAAAATGTTGTCAATTTATTCGGAGAACCTAATAATCTCTCCAGCTACAGGCCCACGCTGGTAATAATACACGTTTAGAAAAAGTGTCAACTTCACACAAATGTTCCACATCTTTACGAATCAAGGCTATCTAAGACTTTTCTTTTTTATTTCACTGAATGTTGAATTGCTGAAGCGCTTCAGTTTTAACTTTTATATGGCCGCTCAGTCAATTAGTTGGCAATGACTTAGCACTTAAACAAAACAAACCCCCAATTTCCAACAGTCAATGTTGTTGTTGTCTAATAGTCTTTTAGCTCAAAACCACGGCAGTGAATTGATTACTTGTGACTACAATGAGGCTCCCTGCAGTAAAGGATTGCTGGAGCCTGATTTACAGTCTTAGTATCCCAAAAACTCCAAGAATGTGTGAATGGGGCAGGGATGTCTATGTGTACAGATTGTAAAGCACTCCGAGACAAATTTGTAATTTGTGAAATTGGGCTATACAAATAAACTGAATTGAATTGAATTGAATGGTTGACCAGCCGAGGACCAAAGACATTTTGACAGGGAAATTCATCTCCATGATGAGTAAACAAATTAAGATGCATCTGAGTACACAAAGCATTCATAGTCTGGATTGATTGGACCGTTATCTCCTCCAGCGTAATGTGATTCATCTTTAGGGTGTGAGCATATTTAATTGTAAATACAAACGTGTTTAAATTTTAAACAATGAAGAGACTCAAGTGAAATCAATCAGCAGCTCCCACACCTTTTATTAAAAGGTCTGCCTTTGAAGAGAGATTCAGTGCATTAACTCACTCAGCTGTCATAAGAAGCCTGTCCTGGGCTCTGTGTAAACACTTGATCTATACCGGCTCTCTATTGCCACGACAGCCCACACACTTCCTCCGCTCGACGTGAAAGAAACCGAACGGGCAGACAGGGGAGGGACGGGGAACCCGGACAGCAAGACTCTGGTGGAAATCATCTCGTCTTCGTCTCGACTTCATCCAGATACATTCACCTCATTATTCTTCTTGCTAGCATGGACTCCTTTCAATTACTTAAAAACATATGTCATATTTAAATTAGTGTTACTCAGCATTTGCCAGGCAGACTGATGGAAGCCGTCTGACTGTTTCCTTCTCTCCACTCATGACTACATGGAACCGGTCGAACTCTAACAGCTAATAATTCAACTGCAGTTAACAGCCTTATTTGTGCCCATGCATCTTAGGATAACTCTTTTTTTATTTTACCGTTAGAAAACATCACAAAGTGAACATGCTTTTTCCATTTCTGTAACATCCCTAAATTACTCTAAATTGGGCATTACAGTTATTTTGGCAAACTGTCTGGAACGTGTCTGGAAAAGTTGTATATTATATATTGCCTGCCATAAATAAAATATGGTGTGCATCTCTCTTATTCTGTGCTGTATGACTTCTAAAGCATAACAAATTATTGAAATACAGCCCCTGTTAAATTCTAAGAAACAAGAAAACGTAGGACAAAAAACAATGAGCAGCAGATCCGAAGCCAGCAGAGATTCACGGGCTTGATCATGGAAACTGATTGGTCAATAATCCAAACAAAAAGGTCAGCTTTAACCCCCAAAAATTATACAACATTTAATTTTTTAGAAATAGAACACGAGTAGATTCATTACATTCCCATTCATCAGGTTGGTTTCCACTTTCCACTCTGCATCACGTCCGTCTGCCAGCTGCTAAAGGACGCTGCGTGAGAGCTCTGAGACGGGACCCAAACAGAAAATAGCCCTAAAAACAAAATAATGCCCAGACAGATAATAAAGAAAACTGTGAGGAACTGCAATCTGATGATCATTTCTGAGGATTCATCACAGACAAGTAGTCCTGCTCTCCATTGTTGCTTCAAAAAATAGTGATAAAAGCTGCTTCAAATTGAGCTGTAATACATGAAGTCAGCAGTTATATCGCGGACAGGGAAGTTCTCACCGCATTCAATTACAGGCTTCAAAGGCATCCGAGCAGGACATGCTCCCTTTATGATCTGCTATTCCCAAACTTCCTCCACCCCTCATTCCTACTTATCTTTCTCTGTCTATTGTTCTGCTCCTCTCCATCTGTCTCTCAAGGTCACACTCATGGTGGCCTTTGCTTTAACCTGCAGAGGGACCACCAGGACTCTTAAGCCAAATAATCCAGATTGTTCCCCATTAGTTTCAGACCAATTTACAGCTGAACCAACTGACTGTTTGACCCGAGCCATTGTTTGACTGGCTATTGTTTATTGACACAAGCTTTTTCTGTTCTCAAATGGGATGAAGTAAAAGTCTTTGCCCCATGAAAAAAGAAAAGGTTGATGAAGTGTATATAACAATAGGGCAATTGAAATATAATGAAAACTTCATGCAACAAATGTTGAATCCCAGAAATCCATCTCTAGTCGGCGTTGGAGAATAAAACGTAAAGAAACACTCCACAGATTTTACACATGGATTCAGTTTACTCCTCTGCCTGGTGGTGTCACCAGTTCTCTCTGCGGAGGTTTGATATGTTCATAGAAGTTGGCGTTTAGGAAATGTATTGTTTATCGGAGCCTGATCCATACTATAAACCTAGTAGCGTCAAAATACTTTTCTATGTGTCATCTGTTGCAGGCCTGCATCTAATGAATCATTTTATAATTGAGTAATTTACCTTTTGTTTTGTTTGTAAAATATAAATTTCCAGACCCTTCCTTTCAAATTGCTTGTTTTGATCAACCAAAAGTCAAAGTTCCTCACATCTGAGAAGTTTGATCAAACACATGTTTGCATCTTTGCTTGAGAAGTAAATATCACAAAAATGTTTTGATATTTTGTTGTGATCAACTAATCAATTAATAATACCAATACAACTATGTGACAGAGCCTAAAAAATAGACTTTATATATATACATTTTTATTATTATTAAATATATCATTTACTCTGCAGCTTTTGTTGAGAATCAATCTCCACCCCAAAAAAATCTAAATCATTTCACAACTGTGTCTGACTTAATACTTTGAAGCTCATCTGCACATTGGTGCTGTTGTTTCCACTAATTCACTTCTTTCAACCAAAAACGTTTTGGAAAAGCGTGTTTCTACTCTTGCTGTTTGTGCTGTTTGGCTTCATAATCACCTCCATCGATTTTTCCAGAGCAGCAAATCTGCCAATGAACATAACTATATCATTAAAGATAATACCCAGCAGATGTTAAACAGTGTCAGCCGTGCAACAAATACTGGTGTGATTGCTGCTTTCTAAACTTCAGCTGATTTGCATACAGGTGATTAATTCTAGCTCTTGTCATCCCGAGGGTCGCCTGTGAGATGATGTTTGGCTAAAGACCTAGTTTCATGGTAATAGTATCACTCTGTAGTCTATTGAGGAACTTTCGGACATTTGGAAACACTGCACAATGAAGTCTTCGTTTTTTGTTTCACATCCTCATTTAACAATAACCAATCTTGAGGACAACTGTTCCTTTCACGACAATGTCCATCTGCGTTAACAAGGTTTCATTTCTTCCATACTTTCCAAATCTGAAGCGGTCAGAATGTATAAACAATTGTCCTGCACTGTTAAAATGCAAATCTAAAGAGCATTAATGTAAATGTCACGCTACATAGTTTAAATGATCGTTCACATTCCCAGACAGTAAACATAACAGCATTTCCAATCAGCACAGAGGCCATTCAGCTGTGTTGTCAGGTTTATTGAATAAATGCACTCAGAATAATCTCCCGAATAACATTTTCTCCTCCTGATACCGGTGAACAAAGGAGTCTGTTTATTCTGTGGCGACTGTGGGTCAGTGGTTAGCAGGTCCGTCTTTCAATCAGGGGGTTGGAGGTTCAATCCCCGCCCTAGTCGATGTGTCCTTGAGCAAGACACTTAACCCTTGTGTTGCCTTCGGGTCATTTTGACCCGATTCAATATTTACCCTCCTGTCGCCTTCGGGTCAATTTGACCCGATTCAATGTTTAATGTCGGTGTTCTTTCGGGAGTCAACAAACAAACATAAAGTACCTCACACTTAAACTTGGAAAACAATATTAATTCTAATAATTTTCTGGAGATTTTAATAGCTGGGGTCATATTGACCTCAAGGGTAAAATATGTTAGTAAATATAAAGGTAACAGGAGGGTTAAACATTGAATCGGGTCATATTGACCCGAAGGCGACAGGAGGGTGAAACATTGAATCGGGTCAAATTGACCCGAAGGCAACACAAGGGTTAACCCTGAGTTGTTCCCTGTAGCTGCGTGTTACAGGATTGTAAGTCGCTTTGGATAAAAGCGTCAGCTAAATGACATGTAATGTAAAGTAGCTTCCTCCTTGACATCTTCCCACTTAGTTTTTGTTTACTTCCTGAACCGATTAAGTTACTCTCCGCCGCTCAGAAGCAGTGTGGACAGATTCAGGTGCTTACAGACATCTGCCGGTGAATGGAGGGTATTTTCAGGGGATCAAAGTCCTTTCAACTGGCAAACGTTCATTTCCCCAGCCTCTTCATTTCCTCTTGACATTCATACATCTCATCTGTCAACTGACCAACGACGTTTGTTTGTCTCATCGCCCAAAAGCAGAGAGCAGATGGTGAGTGCCATATGACCTCTCCTAGGTTCATTTCAACTCCAACAAAATACCTCAAACTGAATACTCAAAAACAATGTGATGTGTTCAACATTTTTTTAAATATGTTTAACCATGTTTTTGCCACAAAAAAAAAAAAAAGATTGACTTGTGCATTTGTTGATTATTGAGCTGTTTCCCCAGTCATAAGTCGCTGGCTGTGGCTTCACCTCTACCGGACAGGGAATAGCCGTATTAAAACGTTCTATATTCAAAGTTATTTCAGGAGAACTGAGAATTCTATCAACATGTATGCCGACTGGAATTGAGTAAGTCCTCTCGATGTTCATCTGGAGATTCTTGGCAACGTTATATATATTTTTCCCTTCCCATTGCAGACATTATAAGCCCACGCCAGGCTTCGCAAGTTGAGCCCGCTAGAGGTCTTTTGTGTCAGCAAGATCAAAGGTTGTATCTTTACTCTAAAGCGCACCATTGAAGGCATTACTAAATGATGAAAGGGATCAAAATGCAACTGTGTGCAGAGAGCCGAATGGAAGAAGAGTGGACACTGTGAACAATATGACTGTAAAGAGACGCTTCTAGAACCATTGAGCAGAGAAGAGGCGCTTCAAATCAAACATAAAAGATAAGCCCCTCTGAATTAAGAGGTGCAAAAAAAAAAAAAAAAGGACCCCGAGGATGAGATCAGAGGCCCAAGGGCAGAGATCAACACTTATCGTGTCCAATCTCAAGCTCAAAGAAGAGAGTTCAAAAAGAATATTATGAGGCTGGAAAATGATCACCACATATTGGAACAAGTCAATGCTCTGGGATGTGAATGGATCAGGCCTCAATGTATCAGGCGAGGTGGGAGGAAATAAATAAAAAAGAGGTTGACAGGAATAGTTCTGTGTCAGCAGGCACAGCAAAAGCAAATTATAGACGCACAACACAATCATTTCAGTCGAGGCTCAGAAGGCATTTAATTCCTACTTGATCTAATAAGACAAAATAAAGACACATGCACATATTCTCTGTGAAAGAAATCCCATGTAATGGATATACAATCTAGGTTCTCTCTGTAACCTTTTTACAACCGTATTTCCATGTTGGAAAATTATTAGCAGCTATGGAAACATATTTCCAAGAAACCCAGGAAGCATTTCCCTAAACTAATAAACAGCTCAACCTCCACGCGAAACATCTACTGTGCCTGCAGGAAATCAATCCGCGATGCAGAGGGCATCCATCGGAAATGGGCTGGCAGCAAAAAGTTAAAACAAAATACACTCAAACAAAAGCTAATTACGTGGCTAATTGCAAAACAAGCAATTTGAAAGGATGGTGTAAATAAATAAACTACGCAGTTTACGGAGAAGAAGCAGAAAAAGAGGAGAGGGAAGGAGGATGGAGCGTTAGCGAGTATTTCTTCTTCAGGCTGCGTGAGAATGAATGTGGATGAGAGGAATTACAGTCTCTCTCACTGTGTGTGTGTGTGTGTGTGTGTGAGTAAATACTGAAGTGTTACAACCTACTTATCACTCATAGATGGTGCCAGTGTGTGTGTGTGTGTGTGTGTGTGTGTGAGGGGGGGGGGGGGGGGGTTGAGTAGTACTGCTCTGTCTGAACATGTAGAATAATAAGAGCCCTGAAAGCCTTGTTTTAGCGTTATTTGCTGTCACTATTTTGAATCTGTCTCGTCATATCTCAGGAAGCATTTCTCTCACTCTGAGCATGAAGCTTATGGAAGACATCTCGTATGAAAACAACATTTCTGTTCACTTAAAACAATAATAAGGAAATATTAATTAATAAAGGGTACTTAAAATGTTTGTACAGATTAACAAATCAGATTTTCTTTTTTAATACATGTTAACGAATACATTGTTGTATAATGCAATAATCCTGTTACAATGAAGATCCCTCATTAAAAAAGAAAGACATTGTAATTAAAAAGATTCTAAACTTTGACCTTTAACAATATTTGTTGTTCTTTTTTATAAAATGCATCTAAGACAACATAAAAGTATGAATTATTCATTCTAAAATGTCAGAATTCAGAATAAACTCTCTGGTAATACTCTAAGATTGAAAACTTTTGGGGACAGGTTCACAATTATTTAAGGAAAATCAGTTTGTAACTGATACAAACTGCCATGATGGTGGGGAGACATACTTTATTGAGGAGATAGAAAAAGTCCGAAACTTATTTTGGGAGAGGTTCATAGAACTTGTAAAAGTGACCTAATATGAACAACTTTTCGACAGAAAGACTGACAGATAGGAAGATTATTATTATTATTATTATTAGCAAAACCCCAGATCTATATCTCTAATAATAATTATTATTATTATATGTTTACCTTTCAGATACTGTCAGTTACTTTATTTGTTATATTTGTAACGTTCTTTTCATTTTTAAAATTATTATTAAACATTAGTTATTGTTTTTCAGGACAGCATAGTGCTGAGTAGAGTGTATTCAAATTATATATTTTCAAATACAACATCAATCTTATAATAATCTTATAATAATGTCTAAACTGATGACACAGCAATATTTCTCACAATAATTGGCCAAATTACAATATGTTCAATCCCTTTCAAATGTTCTTACCTTGTACCTGTGGTACTGCTTGTAAAAAGAATACTGCATTCATCGCTCTATGTTCTACTCTGACCTCAAACTCTGATTGTTCATTTTATTCTGTGCTGAATGAAAGACCGATCCCATTATGTTTATATTCATGCAGAGAAAATAATACTGTTATGAGAGTGTCATCATAAAATGTCAAGTCCTGTTATTGAACAGCAAGGGGGGGGGGCAACAACACAACCACTCAGGAAACGTATAAAATAAAAGAGGGTCATCATGACATCTAATATTTTAGTTTATATATTGTAGTGACAAGCAGATCATTATTTAACTATTCATCATTCGTCCTTTCAACATAATTATCAAATCCATACAATCCAAACATGATGTCCTGCTTGATGCAAACCTTTACAGATTAATAATAGTGACAGCAAATTACGTTAAAACAAGGCTATTTCTTCTACATAACTACATATCGTTCAGACAGAGCAGTACTACTCACCCCCCCACCCCCCCCCCCCTGAACATAATAACTCCCATAATATCAAGCATTGATTGGAGGCAGCAAATAATGACAGGCCTGAGTGCTGAAACTGAGCCCAGTTATTAAGAACTGAATTTCACATCTAATCACTTTGTTGAGGACGGAGAAGATGCAACTCTTCGGACACAACAACAAACATTTCATCATTGGAAAAAATAATCTGCTCCTGCAGCTGTAGCCTTGTGCTATGCTTTCTTTATTCTTCCATCTTCATGTTGAGAGCTGTTTGCGAAGCGTATCGGCTCTATAACGTTGATTCAATGTGCATCTTTCATTTGCAGCATTCCACCGATTGCAATACTTTCCCGCTGCATTTGCAGTCCTCTATCCTTCCCTGCTGGCTGCTGCTAAACATAATGTAAAACTGGGAGGTAATTTCCTTCACACCCAGTGATTGATCATGGCCTGACACCTATATACAGTAAAACCACATTAAGCTGGGTTTGGCCCAGTATGGATTCGCAGAGATGATAGCAAAACTCTATTCCATGTGCAAGTAGCCGAGTGCTTCACTCTCGTGCACCGATTTCACCATCAGAAATTCATCTTAATGGCATGATTCAGAGAGTTATAGCCTACTGCACAGTCTGGAGGTATTTAGCCAGAACCGCAACATGTTTTAGAAATGTAGTCTTGTATGGGGTGGCCGCATTTGATCAATTCCCAAACTGGGACTTAAGCGTCCCACATTTCATACGTGGAAGTCTCCTGGACTTCTTTAGAAAAGACTTTCTCTTGTACATGACAGCTAACCGTTAGCGTACTGACATGTTCTGTCAGAAAGAGCGAGCGTCAACAGCCTTGGCGATGACACATTGATTCATATTGAGTTCAGACGGCGGTGCATTGCTCCTGATTTTATATCGGCCAGTGTGGTGTTATCGCAGCGTTTATCTATGTTGGCGGTGGAGTGAAACAGCCCTCTTGACTGGCGAGGCCCGCTCAACATCCTCTGCTCTTCTGTCTCTGTCAACATGGGTGAAGCAAATTCATAAAGAAATATAGAATATTGTTATTTAATGAATTTAGGACAAAAGCCAAAGTTATTTTTGCAAGAGCCGAGTAGGAGCGTATAGCTCTTGTCATCTAACTCTATTTTCCAAAATGTCAAACTATTAATTTAAATTTAATGGAAAATAACATATTCTGAAGATCACATTTTTGTAGCGAAAGAAAATACTAGACTCTAAACAAAGAAATGCATCACCACACCACTCTTACATTTGGTGTGGTACATACAATAGGCTGCGTGCCAAGCTCTGATTCCTCAGATTTCTATGGCGGTTATCGAGAGAGGACTTGTGTGGGTACGTGCAGGCATGTCTGCTACAGTCCAAATATATCAATCATGTTGGTATTAGAATATTTTGTCAGGCTCACAGAATCAGCCAAAGACTTAAAAATGCTTTGAGGTTAATTTCTTCAAAATGACGGTTGGACTGTTCGGAAAAACAGCAGCATAGATACATATAGATCAAAAGTTATTGTCATGCAATCTAATGCAAAGTTAATTTATTTAAACGTCTGCTTAGGCTAACTGTTCTAAAAATATTTCCAAATGAGATATTCACTCTTTATTTCAGGCTCAGATTTAATAATCTGTCTTTGAATGTTCTATTCACGACCTTTGGAATAAAATATAAAATAGGGGATCTGTTAAATATCTTTCACCGGATGCTTGCTCTCTATGTGCACTCATTTCATTGATGAGTTAAAAGTGGTTTATCTGAACTCTAGTCCTTATCTGCTCCTTCCAAAAGTCCAAAAGGTATTCTTTTGGACATGTGGGCTGACGAGATAGGAAATGTGTGCTGCTGGTTTCATGCCAATCCACATTGCTCCTGTACTAAATCAGACACACACACACACAGACACACACTTCCACACACTCCCACACACACACACACACACACAGGGTCACATATATTTACAGAGGTGAAAAGAGCATCCCATTACCTCTCTGTCTGATACCATTACCATTATCTATGACATGCTCATGGCGACCATTTAGAGCCCAGGAAGAGTTTGGCCAGAAAGGTGCACTGCAAATTGCACCATATTAACTAATCAGGGGATGGATGTTCACTGATGGGCTGGATGTTTTGCACCATCACAGTCTGCCTCATAATAATTCCAGTATCAAAAGTGACATAAGTTTTAGTATGACAACATTCTCATAAAAATAGTTTCCACAACCACACTGCTTCGTGAACATTTCCCTGAATAAGTTCCAAAACATTCATTTAGTAATTGACATTCATAATTGACAACTGGATAACAACTGAATATCAGCAGTTTTATCTTGCAGAATTTACTGTCTACTAATATATATATTACATACTTGTAATTAGTTATGATGTATAAGACTTACAACTTATTATTATTAAATTATCGTTAATTATAATTATTAGATATATTTTTTTAAGTAAAAAATAAATTGAATTGCTAGTTAAAATGAACTGTTCTCTTTATAACCAATATATAATTAAATATATTATCAACACCTACCGTTATTGGTGTTATGCAAAATGTGCCTCCATTGTAATTAAAACTGGCCCCAAAAAGTGTTTAGCCATTTATTATAGTGTACTGTAAAAAAAGCAGCCAATTATAAAGCTTTATAAAACTCATAGCAGCAGAGATTTCAAACAAACAAAGTTACATGAATAGATCTTTACAAAGCTTGGAACTAGGGAGACTTTGTTTTACAATAAATACACTTTTTATAAAACAAATTGAGACATACAGAAGGGAAGAAATACCACTAAATTGTAAATATCATTACTGTTGTACTATGACATGATACACATATGTATAGCAGAACAGGTAAAAATTGTTATTTTCAAAATCGTTTAGTATTTTTGTGAATTCTAAAGTTGTTCCAGTTGGTCAAAGATAATATTTTCAACGTCTGATTACTTAACTTTTTTTACTTTCATATGTCCCTTTTAAATACAATTTCAAACTACTTCAACAGGAAAACTTCCCCATCCAGGAGCTTTTTCACAGCGAAGAAAAGATGCTGACAGATGGGTTGAGGCCGCTACCTGTCATCGAAGTGACTTACTGTACGGCATTCCCCATCCCCCTCTCCATCTGCAGATCATAATTTACATCTTAAAGATAACCTTGCTTTTCAACTCAAGAGAAGAAAAAATAAATACATGTGCACATTCTTCCACAGTATGCTCTCAATTATCACTGTGATGGAGGACACTTTCTCCCTCTCTGAAGCTTTATTGTTCTTTCTACACTAAATAAGTTTTTCAAGAGAATTGAAATCTCCTATCAGCCTGTTAGCCATGCCGAGCTAGCCAGAAAAAAAATTAAGAACTGATCAAAGTATCCACAAACATGCGGGCACAGAAGCCCCAACATCCTTTATCGAGGCGAATGGTTTTTGTATTGTGGGTTTTATTTTCCTAAAGTGTGAGTATTCCCTTCAAAGTCAAGAAGGAAACAAATGTAAAGGATGGTATTAACTGACCATGATATAATAATATATGCCTAAATCTATAAAAGATACAAACTAAAGATCCCAACAAACTTCTCTGAAAAGATCCGATACAGATCCCATTAGGAGAATGCCTTTTGTCCGACATTGCACACTCCCACTTGGCAATTGAAGAGGCACGGAGGGCTATGGGAAAGCAATTAAAGAAGTATTTTGTAGCTGGACTTCAGCTGAAGGGCATTAACAGCTATTCCCCTTTGGGCACAGTGTTCCATACGGTCTGTTGGGTCAGGGAGTGGGCTGGGTCTGTCTGCGTGCTGCAAGCTGTAAGCAGACCGAGAGAGAGGCAGGCAGAGAGAGAGATGGGTGCTGTTAGCACAGGGTTAGCCAGCAGGAACACTACAAGAGTAACTCAAAGATTCCAAGAAATTAACGAGGAAGAAATGAACAATATACAACATTTTATTAAGTTCAGGAGCGATAAGAGAATTTGGGGAATAGGAAAAAGGAAAAAAAATAAGCCAGTGACAAAGGAGAAAAACGAGTTCTGTGTGAAAAGAGAGCGTTTCAAGAACGGAGTAGTTATGCAGCAAATCATTCTCTCATTCCACAACAAGCCCCTGAAGCCTCATCCTGAAGCCCCTGAATCAAAAAAAATCCGTCCGGGCCTCTCGACTGCTCTGACTCACGGTTACTGGAACATGCAGGGTCCTTGAGTGTTTCATTTCAATATGGAGTTTGTGGATGTTTTTTTTTTCAAGAAGAAGAATTCAGTTTAGTATATAGGAGAAAGAGGGCACAGGACTGTGTAATAATAGCCACGGTCATAGTGGTCATGGTTGAGGCTGTAACAAAGAAAAAGAAGCAACATTTGAAGTTTCAGAGACAATATGCAGAGAGCATTTTTCTGCAAATACTTACTGTATGTGATGATAAATAACAGGGCAATAAATTGTGTCAACGTTGCATCAAACTTGTAAATGCACCTCCAAATTTCCAGATAAAAAAAAAGCCAAATGGAGAGCCCAAGAAAACGAAAGCGAATGTGTTTTAAAAAAAGAGGAGCAAATTTAAAAAGCAACCTCCAACCACCAATCAATCACAGAAAGCTTAACAGGGGGTCATTACACCCGGTATAAATAAATAACCTCGTGAGAGGCTTAAAGTGTGAGCCAAAATCAGGAGGAAAAAGGGCCCAAAGGCAAAGGAAATCAATGAGTGGTGTGGTAGTCTGGGGATATTGTAATGAATCAGAATCACTGATGTCTCCCAGGCTACTTTAATTACTGCAAACCGCACTGGGCTTTGCTCCTTGGAGAATGAGGCTTCCATGTTGAACAGCAGGGTAGTTAGGATAGTTATGGACCTAAAAAGGATTTCAGAAGCCTCTACTCCCTTGTGTCAGCGTATGCCTTCTAGCTGCTCTAAACTTCACTAATTAACATGTTATATCTTGTGTATTTTATCCGTACAGACACTAAAATGTAAAAAAATAAATATTCATTGGCAGGTTCTCACGAATGAAAAGATCCCCGTTAATGCCATCGCCTTGACAGACTGCAGGCACGTACACGGACAGACGCATCAGCGATGTGTGAGAGCACCAAATCCGGAGAATCTGAGCCAAGAATATTTTCGTGCGTCATCCTAAATGTCAATGTCTTTGAAAAAAATGCAGGTACTGGAGTGATAATTTAGACACCCTGCTATCTCAGTGGACATGAAGGACATTATGAAGTTTGAATCCTCTTTTGTGTTGCTCTGAAATATAAGACCGTACTTTTTCAACGAGACCAGGTTGAAACGCGAGGATTTTTAATTTTTTAACTATTAAGAAGGAACTTTTCAAGACATATGGATTCTGTGTCTGTGTGACTCCCCAAGCGACAGAAAGCTATCAGGGGTTGACACTTTGGCATGGAAAATAACCCCGGCGAGTGTTTTCCATCCAAACACAGGAGGGAGAAGGTGAAAAGATTCGGTGCAAAAGTGGGAGGATGAAAGGAAAAGAGAGACGAGCAAAGAAATACAGGAGAGACTGATGATGGATGGAATTCATTGTGAAGGACAACAACAGAGGATGAAGATGAGGAGACAAGAATCAGTCAGGCTCCTCATAAATAGAAGAAACAGGTGAAAAAAAGATCAAAGAAATGAGACAGCTGACATTATGAAGATGAAGGACATGGAAGCCCAAGAGAACCAAAATTGCTTGCACAAACACAGGAGAACAAAGTAGACATTGGAGGAAACACAAACAAAGAAGAACTGAATGCACAGCAAATACCAAACAGCTGAAGAAAGAAAAATATACGCGTGTGCTTCGTTTTTTGAGACGCTGTCAGTAGAAATGGACATCTGCATGATAATTGGACACTTTTGACCAAAGTGATTGTCCAATTCACTGTCAAAGTCGTCCAGAAGGATGAAGACGTGGGTCCGGCCAGTTTCTGTTTAAAGACGGGGGGAGGAAGGAACTTTCTGTGCATGTGAATCACCCGTGCTTTCACACAACTAATGAGCAAAATGAGTTAAATATCAGCATCAAACATTTAGCGGAGTGATTGTTTATTGTTGTCTTTCTGGAAGTCACCTGTAAAAGGAAGCCTGAATAGAATATTTTAGATTTCTGAAGAGGGTTAATAACTTTATTAGCCCGTTCAGAAACCACTCTCTGAATTTGCAATAAAAGCACAATTTACCAGCTACGAGGATGCTTTAATCAGTCAACTGAGTTATGATAACACCCTCAACAAATTTGTTCATACCTTGGACAAAACTGCTTTTTATGTGTCACAAACCACTAACGTAATTTTCCTGACCATGAGGTAAACTTGGAAGATGAACACGGTCGGAATAATAGTAGTTTGATGTAGCATTGCACGTTCCTGGACTCTGCTAACAAAGACCCAGGTTTTCAGATCGGGAGCATCCGACCGATTACGGACGGAAGGGAGCATGTTTTGCCGTTAGCTGTGCAGCTGCAGCGTCTTGAGTAGCATTGCTGCACATTCAATTCAACAATCAGATGAGAGGATTTTCTGATGCACACGGCCGCATCAGAAATGCGTCGGTGTGCATCTCCATCCTCGTCAAACGCACACGCTCACTCAGCCATCAGCTAATTACTCTATTCTAGCACGACCCATTGATGCTGCGTGAAGTGATGGAGATGCAGAGCACTCTTTACTGGGGATGTATCGCTGCATAAAATACACGCAGAAGTCATTTTCTGTTGCATAAATAGCATGTGCTTCTATTTCCAGGAGTCCTCAGTGAGTTCAGTTCAATGTTGCAAGCTTTTATTACTCTAAAACTGCTCATCCAGCCTGCACTTGGTAAAGGGCGTAACGCCGCAGAGATAACTTCAACAGATGACCGTGAAATTGAATTTGACGGATCCTCTTGTCTTTATGGAAAATCACGAGCGGGGGCATTTGCCTGAATAGAGTTCATATCTGACTCACACAGAGATCCAGGTATGAAAGATGGACAGAGTTGAGGAGGACGGCTCTAGCTGTGCTGCACATATTGCAACACTTGGCTGTAATATCACCCTGTAACCAGTCTAGCTTGCTCAATAGTGTCAGCAAAGTCAACTTGAGTATTTCTTGCTACTCTTCAAATGTCATTTTACGCAGACCCAGCTATGCCCAGCTGCTGCTGTACGTCTATAGTAGTGGGGAATAATGAAGTAAAGGCTGACATCTGGCTCTGAAAACACAGTCTTATTATGTAATGGAAAAGGTTGTCTGTGTCTGAGCCTGATGAATGTCCTGCTAGCACGGGACACCCAATGTGTGACATTTCAGCGTTAGTCCAAATTATACACTTTCTTCTCATTCGCGGTTTGCAGCACAGCCAATGTAAGTATTTAACTCCACACGCTAAAGACAGCCTGGGGTCAAAGGAGAGGGATTTTGCATATTGGCCACTCTGGGCCAATCATGTGAATACATATTATTCTTGGTTCCGCTTCCTCTTGCCAAGCGAGCATCACACAGCAGGATAAGTATCACTGTTACTCCTACCATTTAATTCGAGTGTTTTGTTCATGAACTCAATGATTGCGAAGCCCAGGCAGACAGAAGCAGTTACATTTAGGGTCATTGCATGTACCTATGAATAAAACATGAAGCATTAGCTTTATTAATATTGAGGAATAATAGCACGCGGTGAATAGTCTGCTGACTGAGTGATGGGTCTGTGTGTGTGCGCAATGTAGCAATTGACCTCAGTGCCACATAATTACCAGAGTATTGTAGTTCAAACCCCAAATGAGATACAAAAGCACACAGATGCTGCATAGGTGTGCATCTCACCCACTCCTCCATTTCTCTTTTCATTTGGGCGTAAAGCTTTAAAAGGCTGTTCCTCCAACTTTGGGAGGCCATGGAAATCCAATGCAGAGACCATTTTGTATATATATCCGCATAATGGGCTGACTTTCCCTTTTTTCATCCTTTCACCCAGACGTCTCTCTGACCAGACTGACCGACTGCATGCTGGATGATGAATGACTGACTTCTCTCTGGGACTCAGAAAGCAGCCGGACACGCAGCCGACTGCAGGGCTCCGCACACATCTCAGCCGGTCCGTCTGCATGCATTTCGTCATCGCTGTCCGTCTCCTTCTCTTTGCCTCTGACACTCGCCATTACTCGTGAACGCAGAGGAATCCCCAAAAGAAGAATCCCAATTTAACCACAGACGTCTTCCAGGCTCTTCAGCGTTTTTGCTTTGGTTCTCCCATAAACGGAGACCGATCTGAGGCACGCAGCGTTCAACGATGATTTTGGCTTCTTTGGTTTCCTGCTCGCGAGCCGTTGGGTCCATGAAGGAATGCTTATTTTCCCCCTTTCCACGAATTAGCTGATATAATCAATATGAGGGTGAATGCATGAGGGTGGTTTAAAGGGCATGGTGTCAAAATTGTGCATGGAGAGCAGAAGAGAGAGGAAGTCCTGCGTGGATTTGGCTTGTGAATATAACTCAACAGTTTCTTCTGGGAATAAAGCAAGAAGCAGCTTTGAGCCTCACACGGATTGTGTGTCCTCCAAGTGTGCCATTATGATTAATACAGCGAGTGCATAAAGGTTGCATGCTTTAACCTTTCATCCGTGTCATACCTTTGTGTATTGTGTGCTGCATGATTATTGATTCATGGTGTGTGTGTGTCTCAATGTGTTTATCAGCTTCTAAAATGGTATTTAACAGATGGCTCTCCATGTTAGTTATGTTACTTTCTCCTGTGTGGATAAAACAAAAGTGTGTGTATGTGTGTGTGTGTGTGTGTGTTGAAATGTAAGTCGTGAGTGTGCTCAGCATGTGTGTGACGTAAAGGATTCATCCGTCACAGAGCCCTTCGCGTCTCTTTGGTGGTGAAGAAGGAGCACACGTTGAGAAGAAGCCGAGCTATACGGGTAGTTTGTTCTCCACCAATATAAATATATACATTTGCATTGATTTGCTAAGATGTATCCAACCTGCAGAAGTTGTGTTTGGTATTTCTGAGCATACATGTAATTTAGATCCCCTGTGGATCACTGCATCATCATCCCAGTATTCCTCCAGGAGAAGCCAACACCACTCAAGAGGCTTTGCTGAGTGTGGAATGCACCATGCAACCCTAAATCTACCTGAGGACTCTTCTCACCCGTTTTTTTCAACCACATACATAGGGTATCATAAACAAATATGCACATGAGTATGAGTCACATGTAGCATTTTCTCTCTTGCCCAAAAATAATATTGAGCTAAACTGGGAATTAGATTGAAACACCATTTATACAGGCGACATAAAAGATTATCTATATAAAGTGTAAACACGATAACAATGAAAATGCAATTGAAATGGTGTCAACAGTCATGGTCATAACGTTCTCATTATCCTCTATCAGTCCCAACAATGTGAATGAAGGTGCTGACAGGCACGATGCAAAGGCGATGCACCTCATCCGTGACTAATCTTTACACCAGCAGTGACTTCAATAAGTTAAAGAGGAACCCCGCAGTGACTTACCTTTCTGCAAACAGATTTTAGGAGCAGCAGTGAAAGACACCGATGCTGAGGAGGTCCAGAGAAGCCCGCTGGTGTCTGTCCTCGGAGACTCACTCGCAGCTTCTTATTTTAACGCAGCGTCAATAAAAAAACTTTTTTTGTTTGCATCCACGGAGATAGAACACATAATACAAATCAATCAAATGCTGCGTGTGACGCGGCTTCACCCAGGTGTCTGTGTTTTTATGAGCGTATTAAATGGCTGGCGATGCGCGCGGGAGAGGAGCGCTGGGCAGGACGCCGGTCCGCAGCCGTTATGAGCGGTGACAGTTGACTGCCCAGTAATCCAAGTGCGTCTCACTGCCTCCGGTTTACGCGAGACCAGCACGAGGTGGTGGAGCTCCTCCTCGCCTCATATCAGTCTGCGTGTTTCAGGCACAGCGTGGGTGTGTGCGTGCGTGCGTGTGTATGTGTGTGCGTGTGTCTGCGCGCGCTCCGTTTGGACACAGCGCCATTCAATCAAACACATTGAGTTTCTATACTATACCATATATACACGGGGTTGTTGTGTGGAAGTCATTGCTGACTTTAAAATGACCATGGTTTGGATTGACATTGTTGACAATATAAATATTTAATATAAAAAAATAAAATAAAAATGTAAATATATATCTATATACAATCCCTAAAATTAGACATGGGCAAATATTTGAGGGAAAAAAACATAATAAGTTGTTTGGTTATTAAACCGATTTTCTCATCACCATGCACATCACACCCACGCGTCTAACAGACACACACTCAGGTGATGAATAGTGTCGGCTCATACTCTCTGCAGATATATAACCTTAACGATGTTCACGTTTTCAATCATATAAAGCAGTACAAGTGTAACTTGTCGCTGATACATGGATTTTATGATCAAAATGTCTTATGACATTCAATCCCTTTCGCTCAAAAACTACAACATCTACAACATGCATAGTTTACGTGTTAGAATTGTAACTGTTGGACACAAGCTGTCTCCCACTTCACTAAAAAGTGAATTCTTCACTAAAAAGTGAATTCTCCGCCTCACACTTTGTGTTCATCTTGTGACGTCACATCACTACGCGTTTATATTGCAACGGCTCCCTGTGGAGGGTCAGACCTCTGGGACTGCTCGGAGCTGTTTCGCAGTCCTACCAATGGTGTCCCACCTCCCACCGACCAACAGGTGGCAGTAACATGACAAGATGCGCTGCAATGCACCAGCAAAGACATTAAGAAAGAAGACTGCAAGCTCGTAAACACCGACGTAAACAATCTGAAATAGTTCATGTTTTATGGGGCAGGAAGACACATTTGTAAGACTTCGATGACGCACATAATACCTTAGTCATATTCAATGTCAACATGCCCTTTTTCTGTTTACAATATTTGTGTAGCACCTTTAATGAGTAGGCTACAGATAGGCCTACTGCGTGTCTCAAGTCCAAAGAGTCATTCTAAACAAGATCCTGAAGATTTAAGGATCTACTTTGTAGAGAAATGATAATCAGCAGTTGTCCCTCTAAAATGAAAATGACCATAATTGATAACTAAGGTTTGACATTACCTCGTCAGTCACCCTTTACTCAGTAGGCTACAGCTGTTTATCATAACTCATATGGAAATTAAACACCCATGCTCATTATTGGTTGTGTATCAAACAGAACATCGTTGGGAACGAACACCTCGGGGAGTACCAAAAAAACAGGAAGTGTTCCTAATTGTTGTCTTTTTTATGAGAGAGATAAATCAGTTCATGTTGCTGAATAATCATAAGACATTATAACAGTGAATGGCACTATGCAGCTGTCATTTTTAAAGCCAGGAGATCTGCAAACAAACCAGCAGAAAAAACAGAACACCCACGTGAGAGGAAGAAAGGAGTTTACAAACATAATATACTTAGAAATGTTAGTCATCTTCTCTCGATGAAAACAACATTTCCCTAGTCAGCTAGATTTGAAATGCATTTATGCAGACACAAACTAATTAGATTAACTCTCAATCATGCCATATAATGAAGAGCGTGATTTTCCAGCAGTGATTTCTCGGCAGGGAAAGAGAATCGGTGCGACAGATAATTCACACCTGGTTAAAAGTTACTGTGAACGGTCGTACCATAAATCCACCCACTTTGAATGATCACGTTTGAAGTTGTGCTGCAGATGGTAGCCTATTGGGGTAGAGGACACTTCTACGAAAAATCAATCATCTCGCTGAATCCACTTATTGTGGTCAGTTGTGGCGACTATGGAAGGGAAATGAGGAAAATGGAGCTGGAGGGGTGCCCGTGTTGTGGGACATGCTCTGACGTGAAACTAGAGAATAATGATGCCTGAGAAAAGAGCCATGCAAGTTTTGTGCCAGTGCTGGCTGTGTCTGGGCACAGTCTAGAGTTAATAGGATGTCACTGCAGCACATTCTGGCATGCATCAAGGAATGTGATTTTTGGGTTGGGGTGAGGGAGACTTTAGGAACAACAAATGAGGCTGGAATGATTCTTAGCGCTGAAGATAAAAGACGGTGGCTCTATTTAATCTTAACAAAAGAGAGACATGATGCAGTTTCTTATCTTTGGTTCAACATTTCTAAAGGGATCAAATAGAAATAACCCCTACTGTGAATCAACACACTGTGCATTCGATGATGAATGAATCGGTGATGCCATCGGGAATTGAATTCAGGACTGAAACACAGGAGTGTTTGTCGGGGACATTTCATTCATAAATGTCTGCTTTCAGGCTTCCAGCAGTGAATCAGCTGGTGAACATAGTGGGACCTTGTAAAACATCTAGTTTAATGTCTTAGCATTGTGACCAGTTGGTTATTATTATTCTCATACATCTGTTTTGCAACCAGTCAAGTAAGCTCATATTGTTGATCAGTCCCCAAAAAGAATTTAGTTTGCAGCAGATTTTTACAAAAGACAGATTGTTCTTCACCTCCAGTTTGCCTACAACAGCTTATTCAGGAAATGTTCAGCTCTCCTGTTCAACATGCATTCGCTGGGTCAGCTTTACTAAATCTAGGCTAATATATATTAAAAACCCATTATCAGGCCAGAAATCCGATTGTGCCACGGTGCACAGTCTGAGAACTGCTGAACGAGAGCATGATGCATCTGGGAAGCTGGATATTAAAGCTTACAGGTGCAGAGAAAGAGGAATAAATTAAAAATATTTATTTATATTTCAGCTCTTTTCAACTGTGTTGGAAGTAAAAAAAGAAAAAACATTCATGGGTTTAGGGGAAAAGAGGAATCTGTATTTGTTTGTTTTGCTCAAATCGCTTTTAATCATCCAAATCCTGATGGAAAAGTATTCTGGCACATTCGTAGAGAGAAAGCAGTAGGTTTATTCACAGCAATGAGACATCTGCTGTGGTGCGGTAGTTTTGTCTAACATCAAAAGCACAGCAGGTTGTTACAGCAAAGACTTGGGAGACAGAGGGTAGGATTTGGTCAATAGTTGGTGTGTCTAACTCTTATACAATAGGTTAGAAAAAAGGAATTGTAGACATTCGTAGTGCCCTCCAAAAATCCATTACTGCACCACTACGGGAGCCACAGCAGGGGGAAATGACATTAGGACTTTTTAAGTTAGTGAATGTTCATAAACCTCTTCTACATGCCAGTGAACAGGCAACACTCACATTGATAAATGTATCTCTTTCTGTGTCCATTACTCTGCAAATCGAATGCAGCCCGCTGCTCTTTAATAACTAAGGATGGGTTAAATGCAGAGAAAACATGTTGTTGCCTCTGTACCTGTACTCTGTGCAATGACAATAGATTGAATCCAATCCCATCCAACATCTCAGCAGCAGAAGTCTGGGGCTGTCACCGTGTGTTCGGCAACCAGATGGACGGTGAGGAACAGCCAGATTCAGATCTTCATATCATCAGATGCATCAAAACAGGTGTGCTAGGGGAAGAGGTGGTGGCGTGAGATGTCCCATTTCACCCAACAGAGGGTGATGGATGTCGGGCAAAGGGATGCCATGTTGGGGCATAACATGTTTGGTCTGCAGTTTAAAAAGACCAAACTCTGAGGCAAAAGGAATGTTAAAATAGAAGCTGCCCAACATTTGCATGAAGAATGTTTCTCCTGTTGAATTTATATCAGCGGGTTAGGTCCTCCAACAAAAACTCTGCGGTGATTTAATGCTGCAGTGTCAGTATTGCAAGATAAATCTAACAGGGCAAAAGATTCAAACAGGCAAATGCTGTGAATTTTGTATTGACATAAATTTATTTGACAAATAGTGTGAAAGTGTACACCTAATGAGGTTTGTTTCCATTCAGCACCAACATTTAAAAAGATCATACTTAAATTGTGTTATATTAAGACGTTTTCAAGAGTATTAACAAAGTTACCTATCCATCTAAAGACATGACTGTTTTGTTTGCTGATTATATAAAAACAGCTTCAAATGATGTCATTTTTCTGGCATTAAAGGGACACGGGCACATTGGACAAGACTGCTTTGTCTCAAGAGAAAAAACAATACTATACAAGATTGTGTTAATGTTTCCTTCTGAGGAACTGTCTTTAACATATTCACCACTTTCCTATTTAAGTGTTCTTAGATGAGAAACACACGAGGAGTAGGTTAGCCAACAAAAAGAGAGGAAATTTATGAACCATGTACAGATCTCCACCCGGTCTTTTTTTATGCTCCCATTATGTGAGAACAACTCTGAAGGCATAACTAAATTCAGAAAACCTGATCCACCCACGGAAACAGATTGTGGGAGAATAAATACTGCTGAGTCAACACCTGAGGTGTGTGGCGTAGGTTTGCTCCAAGAGTCCGAAGCACAAAGTAACTACAGGTGGCTGCAAAATATGTTGTATCTGCAGTAAATCACATTAATTAAAGCAGTCAGCAAAATATTATTCACTGCGAGGTTTGACACTGAACTTGTGTTTGTGTTTTTGTATTTTAAAGAGAGGATATGTACACAAAATAGTCAAATTTGCCTTTTTCTGCTTGTTGTTAGAAATATGACTATGCCACCAGGGGGCGCCACTCACATCATAAGTAAGACATCTGAGAAGCACTGAATGTTAACTTGGTATAATGTTGAACGTTAAATTAACATACCAATGCTTTATCTCCAGTAATTATTTAGTACGTAGCAGCAACAGCAACAACAAAAACATTTTACATTTTAAAGTCAGTATTTTACTTTGATAATAACTCAACAAATACAAAACAATGTTACCTTCTGACAAAAAAGCCAAAGCATAGTGAATTGAATTGTCCTCATTTTAAATGCTAAGTATGCTTTTTTGTAAATGTCCATTAATCACCATTGAGAAAGAGAGAATAAATGAGCCTGCTCAATGCAGTGAAGCTAATGAAGTAACCTGAGCAGGATCAATTCATCTCACGCCCTCTGGACTGCATCCGATCTTTTAGAATCAGTATTATATTGCCATCCATTAATGGTCCAAGAAAGAGCTTTGTTATGATTAAAAGTTAACCAGCCGTGTCCATCTGTGCCATCTCACACATTTGTCATGTCTTTTGGTAATTGAAATACACAACAAGAGTATGTTACTGCATCTTAAATATCATATGGAACAGAAAAATAGCTCATACCTAAATAAAAATGGCAGATCTGCATCATGCTTTATTTTCATAAACCGCTACTGACCTGTAGGCCTATAATGAGATGTGATTTCTACACCTTTTAAAATACTTTAACTTGTATTTGTAATGATTGAAGCATTATATGGAAGAAGAGTTTTCCTCAAAGTGTCATGATCTGGAGTTTGTGTCTCGTTTTGTGTCTTGTTTTGAAGTCCTTGTGTCGTCTGTCTCCCTGTGATTGTCTGCCCTGGCCCTGATTGTTTCCTTCTGTGTGATTGCTGGCCCCGCCCTCATTGTGTCCACTTGTGTCTCGTTCCCCGTTGTCCAATCACCTCCGCCTGCCTGTGTATGTAAACCCTGTTCGTCTCATTCCCAAGTGTGCCTTCGTACTGTTTGGTCCGCGTATTGTCATCCTGTTAGTTTGTTGGAATTAAATATAGTTTTTTGCAGTTATGTCGGCATTTGGGTCCTCTCTCGCTGCGACATCCGTGACATCCCATGACAGAAAGAGCAGCAAGTCAATAAAAAAGCTTCACTTCAATCCCCCCAAAAACATTGAAGATTACGTGGCTTTTGAAAAGTTGAGAAAAGACCGTTAGGATCACATCCTCTCATATCGCTTTTGAGTAGATCATTTAGTTGTAGCTCTTAATAGTTCAGGGCCTAGCCTAACCCTTATTGCTAATTATACCCAAAGCCAGGCGGTTGAGCAGTTTGCTTTGATATCTTTCATAAATATTAATTGTCTGCAAAATCACACAGCACTTCAACAATTCTATTATAGGAGGTGAAACAGAGCAGATATTTAGTACTGTCAGGATATTTGTGAACCACAGGATATTTTAAATTAATAACATCTTTCCCTCAAAGGCGTTACAGAGCAATTGGATTTCTCCTGTGTTACATGAAGTATATTATCTGCCAAAACTGGTTTTATCGATATGAGAAAGGAAATCTTGTTTAATAATTGAGTTCAGAAGAAAATATGTGTGCTTTCATTAGCTTAACATGTGTTCTGCATGGACCCATTCCCAGTTATAATTGACTGCATTTTATTGGAATTGCATTATTGCAAACAAAATTGTTGGAGGCTTCTATGATTTTTTTTACAAATCCTGCTGTTTCTTCTGCTCTGAACATGCAGACACGTTCTAATGAACCTGCCTCAGTCGCGTGATTGCTTCCTTCCTGATTCGAGGCTATGCAGAGGCGACCGAGATAGGCTTGAGTGCCTTGCATCGTATTCCAGATAAGGAGGGAAGACGGCAGCATTACTAAGGATTGAGGAGGCCGGGAGATAAAGGGAAAGTGATGAGAAAATGAAGGAACCAGTCAAGCCTGTTATTTGTTTTGATTCTTTGCTGCAGTATTGCTGTCCTTTGGTAAAAACAAATTAAGACACCCTTGAATATATGCAACACTGCTGTGGTTGAAGTAACCCATTTGAGTTCATTATTCAAATAATACTATCAGGACCAGTAAAGTATAAAGAAAGGGCAAGATACTTCATACAATTTTGGATATTTTTATCAAAATAAATGTGCTTATAAAATAGTTTGGCAAATAAACATGTTCGTATTGCTTATGCAACACATATTACGCACAATACAATGTCAAAATACACAATCAGGACCATTAGTGCAGAAGCAAACTGACTTGAAATCACAATTGAAGTAGCTCATAAAGCATACAGCGGAAATGTGTGTCTGTGACACTCTGACTCTTCTGGTAACAACAAGAGCGCGTCAACATTTTGGCATAAAACCATCAGTTCATTAAGTTTCATGTAAGGACTTGTCCAAGTGAGAATCCCTGAGCGGCAGACATCTACGCCTGCAAGAAAGTGATCCGGTTTTTTCGGTTCCGTCTCATTCGAAAACCTTTGCCTTGGTTGGTGTTTTTTTTCTGCTGGAAAAAAAGACTGTATTAGTATGACCTTTAATTATAGTGCAGATACTTCTATACTCATTATAAAGCATGCATAACTTTCCGGTCAGATTCCTCTAACAATGAAATCAGCAGAGCATTATTATTTCTCTCTGGCTTTCTAACCTCTCTCCAAATTCAAACCAACAACCGCGTCCCTACTGGATCAAATCCACTCCAATGTCCATCTCTCGATATTTAACGGTGAGCTTTTCTCACACACCTTTGACACACACGCTCATGCAGCTCTGCCTGGAGACAAAATTGTTGCTGCTCCCTCCGCAGCCTGAGTAGACAAACTTGTTGCACATCTTGGTGACTGTGTTGTAGTAAAAGCGAGGAATGGAGGCTGAACACCTCCCTTTGTCCAGAGGATCCAGGCACAGCACAGGAATAGCTGTGAAGTAAGACACAAAGAAGAGCACCGTCAGATTGTTGTTTTCCAAAAGTAAAATCATTGTTTTCACCATTTTCCTTTGTCTAAACTATCATTATCTATTGTGCTTGCTCACAAAGGCGTGATGAGACATTGTTTTCACTCATACTGAAGGTATAACGCTATTTCTTTTAGAAGCACTAAATTACACACAGCATGCTTGTTTGTTCCTTCTCTCTTAACCATATAATCACCATGTTGTCCACGCAGGCAGAGATGATGCCAGTGAGCGTGACTTTAGAGGCTGCTCCTCAAAGTAAATAGGTTTGTACTCACTTTTTCGTGGACTGCAGTACTCCTTGCAAGCGGTGAGATCCTTGAAGCGATTGTTGTTGCCCTGGCAGCCACCGTAGTAAAAGGACTCGCACTGCATGGTAGTCATGTTGAAGAAGTAGCGGCGCAAGAGTGCACGGCACGGTCCCTCCTCTTTAGGAAACCTGCAGATTTGGGGAACCTCTGGGAGGGGGGAGGATGACATTGTGAGATTGGGATTACATCATGTAACATCCTGAAGTACTCACTTTAACTAGAATTTAGATTAAAATACACATTTATATATTTTTTATCAGACAAGGTAAGCCATTATCAAATATAAAAAGTGAAGCAACAAGTTAAGCTTGTTTTTGTCGGACGTGTTGTGCTTTGGGAACACTAATAACTAATAATAACATCCAGGTTATAGGTTGAAGATGTTAAGCAACACATCTTGAGTTAGTTCAAAATTAAAATGACACAATCAGATGCATGAAAGTGCTTCCTTCATATTCAAGACATATTTTCTTTTACAAAAAAGACCCATTAAAGTGAAAATGTGAGAGTAAACTACACCCAGTGCACTTTCCATAGTGGGCAAGTGCCCCATCATCTGACATGTGTGCTCACTGCTCAGCACGCTGAGGACTTACTTGGGATTCTGAAACACGATTTGAGGCACTCCTGATAACTGTTGAAGTTATTGGCATTCCCTTTGCAACCTCCATAGGAGAAGGTCTCGCACTTCTGGGTGATAGTATTGTAGTAGTAGCGCTCAAGTTCTGCTCTGCAAGGTCCCTCGTCCACTTGAAGGAGACACGCGCCTGAAAGCAGCAAAGACATCGTCACTGACACAGGAGGCAAATCATGGCCAACAAACAAAGTGCTTCAAATAAGTTGGCTAAAACAGTGAAGACACGGGAGAGACATATTTACCTTTAGGTGACAGCGCCAACACGCTGTAAACCGAGGAGAAAAGTGTCAACAGCGCTAATGTGCAAAACTCCATTGTGCAACTTTTGCTTTAACTGCGGACTTTTCTGCTTTGCCGACCAGCCCAGTTGCTTCCACTTATATAGTTGAGGGAAGTTTTTCCCAAGAAGAACTTTAGGGGCGGGGAGGCAATGACTCATTGTGAAATGCCAGCGCAACTCGATTAGAGTGGTGATTAAGGCACACGTGACATCACAGAGACTCCTCTTTACGCGGTAATGTCGCATAGAGGAGTGTTTATAGTGACTAAAGCCATATTCAACCCATCTGAAATTACAAGGGAGTTGAATTCCTTCTGCCTTTACTGGTCACTGTTGGTCACTTTTGATGATGATGATGATGATGATGATGATGATGATGATGATGATGGTGATCCAAAGAGACTGCAACTACGCAACATCTCTGTAATGTATCCACAGGAATGTCTCCAACGCTATTAGTTTTTATTCAATTCAGTTTTATATTATTTATTATTTATTGTGTTGTCTCTCAGAGACAGACAGTGTTGTAAAACATTGCTACAATGTTATTGCCTGAACCATCCTGCGAAGAGCCCATCACATACTTTTCTGACTGGATCTGACACACATACACACATTCACACAAACACACACACACACACACACACACACACACACACACACACACACACACACACACTTTCACTCAAAGCATGTTTCCTAGTTGCAGCCTTGTGGTCGATGTTATCTTTTGTTTTGCTTAATAATTGCAGCAGCAACCCAGAGTCTTCCAAGGAAACAGTAATGGTTTGCACCACTACACACACAAGGTCCCCAATCTTCAGAGTAAAAAGCAGCATTCAATTTAAATAAAAACTGCACAATAAAATGATAATACAGGGATTACACACATATATGTATAATTATATCCCACTTGTTTGTTCCATCTCATGTTAATTATTCTTTTGGAAAATGTCATGCAGTCCCGTTAGGAATAATGAGGTGTCCATCTTGACATGTGGAGGCTAAATACAGATTAGCCGTCTTATTAAAGTGACCTGACATGAAGCACCACCCTTTAACCCATTTCTAAATATATGAGGAAAAGCAGAGTCAAAAGAGCCCAGATCCAAATGTAATCAGCAAAACAGCTTCTTGTTTTACAAAATAATCTAAAGAAGCCGAAGAGACACTTGTGATTGACCATCCTGTTTGATAACATACTTCATGGCTTGATCATCGTGGGGCCTTGTTTTAATCAGATTAACGGATTAGGATTGTTTATGCAGGTTACTTTATAACCCAGAGTGAAGGAGAGGAGAGGGATTCTTCAGAAGGATTTCAGGGGTGAAGGACTGCTCCCTGTAAGCACCCGTAAGTATTTATATTCTTTCAATTAAGTTTTGTGGAGTGAGTTAGAATTCTTCGCAAACTTTTAAGACAGTGAAGAGTGCTAAATATGTCATTTTTTGACAGAGAATGCCGGTCATAAACATTGACGACCTGACGGACAAGGACAAGGCTGAAATGCAAGTAAACCAACTAAAAAATGAAACAAAACTTGAGAGGTGGTTGGTAAGTTGATTTTTTGTCTGTGGTGTTTTCATAGACATCTCTGAAAATGTTTTCCTTTTTTATAATTTTTCCTTGACAAGCAACAAATAATGATTTTCAACTTTATACAAAGTACAATTAATCAAATCAGCATGTAAAACTGAAATACATTTCTGGATAATAGTGTTTCAACATATTTTTGTCTGATCACTTTAGACATCTAAATGCTGTGAGGAAATCAAGGACTATATTCAGGCTGCAGAGGAGGAGGACACCCTCGTCAAAGGCATTTCAGAGGACAAGAACCCCTTCAAGGAGAAAGGTGGCTGTGTCGTCTGCTAGGACACAAGGAGCTTTTCATATCTCAGATTAGCACCCATTGACATTGTCCCTCCTCTTATAAAATGGATTTGCAGATGGAGAAGAGTGGAGAGACATAATAGAGAAACAAATGTATAAAACCTTATGAATTACCATGTAAATGATTCCCCTTCTTCTGGACAGATGTGTAGCCTTATGATGGTATTCTTTAAAAAGACAAAATAAATAAAAACGGTTATGCAATGCTTCTCTCGTGTGGTGTGTAGTCTGAGCAAATGGGCTGTGTGTTGTTTAATACACTGAAGCAACTGTCATTAAACGTGCTTGATTATAATTTAGCCTGTCTTCATTATTCACTGTGGAAAGTTTTCAGACAGAGTAGAGGAACAGAAGGATCTTCATAACGCAGTTGTTATATATATTAGTAGTTCGCACAGCCTTCTCTCATACATTTTTACGAGATTTATATTTTCTAGCATCTTTAAAGGTGCCTCCTTTTCTGCATAGTTTTACTTTTTGGCCTGAAATAGAATACATTGTACATTGTATTTTCTATAAATGGACAAACATGCTATGAATCCTTAAAACAGATGTTTTTAACCGTTTTGCCTTATGATCCCCAAACATGAATCATATATTCTGACCCTTTCACACACATTGCATGTGGGATTTTCCCTTTGCAATTATTGTTGATCATTCAGTGATTTTTTTGTTTCTAGAAGTCTGAAGAGATAAAACTCTCTGGTATTTCACCATAAAATATCTCAGATTAGTGAAAATAAATAAAAGATGTACTTTTTATACTGGCTCACCCATTATTAATGTTAGTTAACAGACAAGCCAGCTGAAAGTTAAACATTATCAACATTTAATTTCCCACCGGTGCGGGAGAAAACCAAAGTTCCAAAAGGTTATTGTTTCGGTCACGGGAGGCGCATGCGCACACAAGCCGTTGTGAACAGAGATGGCGCTGCACAGAGGAGCTCTCCGTTTAAACCAGCTTGTCGTCAGTCGGCGTTTCAACCAATTCATCTCACGTGCCGGGGTCCGCTCGTTGTCCGACAACGTGTCGTCTATACCCGCACCGTCCAGTGCCCCAGAGACCGTGCGTGACCATCTAATCTACACACCAGAGCACTTTGCATTAAAGGAGTCCCTCAGAAAGGTAACGCTGCCGTATTCTGGATGGCTAACATCGTAGCAAACGTTGACGTCACCTCGAAAACAAAGCTAGGTTGTTGCTTTGTTCAGCAGGTGACAGGTGGGTATTGTGATATCTGTGTGTTGCTTGAAAGCAGCAGTGTTATTCCACCTAAGAGGTAGGATAATGAAAGTGGGTGATAGGTCACTCAGCTGTCGTGTTATGTAGCAGTATAACGATGCGTCTGAGTCCCACTAAATGTTTGCGTACGTTCAAGGGAGGAAACGCGTATTCACATTTATATAATGATGCGCACGGCTGCCAGCGAGCTATTTATCCCCAAATCAACCTGAAGACCTTCAGCTGGTGCAGCCTTACGCCCCGCCCTGGACACGCCCACATTCAACCATAAGTGGTCGCCGCAAAGCCCCCGTTATGAATGTTGATGCATAGAAGCGAGCTGCTGCTCCGTGGGTCTTTAAGGTGAATCACAAACACTCGTGCGTTCCTATTTGTTCCCTTTCCTCAGTCCTACTAGTTCCAGAGTATCTATTGTGCAACATAACACGTGATACGTGCATGGCATTGCTGCTTACAGTTGATTGGTGTGCAGTATAATGTGGATGTCACTGTGAAATAAACCATAAACGAATCAATAAAGTCGTGTTCACTGCCACTTTATTCACAAACACTTTAAAAGCTCATATCGTACCTAATGATATATTATTAGATGATTGTTGAACACTGATGATGCTCTGTTCTGCAGTTTTTGAATGCTATTTCAAGTACAGACAGATGATGATGATGATGATGATTTCATCAGCTGCTCCACAGCTGACCACGAGTACTGGTAGTCCGGCCCTCTGCTCCTCGCTGCTGAGGAGAGCCGACGGCACTGATAAGAGATTAAAGTTTGATTTGAGGTTTGAGTCAGTTTATATCTGTTATAATAGGACATGTGATTACAGTTAAGTACACTAGGCACACATCACACTGCTGGTTTGACTGTTTATGATAGAGAGAATATATAAATGCAAAGTAATGTGTGATATGAAGTGGAATAAAATGTGAGAGGCATCATTATCTGTAATGATCCTTCTCACATTTTTTTTTTTCTACAGCCGGGCTTCAATTCACTGCCTCGCCCTCTACGACGTGCAGCTCAGTGTACATGGGCGCAAATTCTCCAGACAAGTTTGTTTTAATAGATCACAACTTCTGTGTGGGAAGTTGTGTACGCCTCTTTTCTTCAGGCCCCGTTTAGTGCGTACGCAGCAGTTATACATTGTGATGACATCTGCAGAAGATGCTCTGGATATTAGGTTCACCAAAGTTCAAACTTGTGTTGAGGATGCTTCAACTTGGGAGAGGTATTAGAATATCCATAGAGATAAGGTACAAGCGTCCATGTTTTTTTCTTGCCTGTTACCAAAGGAGATGTGAATTGGTGAATACAGGATAACAAGGCAGAGTGCCAGGACTACTATATACTTTCCACCACCTCCTCATTCAACAGCAGAGCAACAGCAGGAATGAGGGAAAACATTATTCTGGTCATCGTAATTCAAAGTTGCTTGTATCAATGTCCACATCGACCAGCATCAAAAGAGGAAGTCAGTGAAGTAGTGAAGCGTTTCGAGCCACGCGTCTCGGTGTGATCGGCGACTGAGGCCACACTGGTTGACAAGCTGCGGATTGTGTGTTTTCATGACCCATCGCACACTCATACACACCACTTGATCAATGTCAGCCCTCCTTTGGCCAACGTGTGCTGCATCTCTGCTCTGAGACGGAGATAACTGAAATTATTCAAAGCACTGGTTATCAATTCAGAATTTTTTAAAATCTGGTTCTATATGCCAGGGATTATTGTGTGATTTACAGGCGTGGATGCACACAATATGTCGATTTTCTGTCTTTGAAATGTGAGCATAATGCAAAAAATGGAGATCTTTTGTCAGATAGTGCTGACCATGCCGACTCCTGCATATTAAAACCATTTCCCTCTTTGTAGGTCAGGACACATGATTCGTGTGGAAACGTTTCTGATACCAGAGGGTTTCTAATTGGAGGCTATCTGTAAGAACTATAAACATTAGTGGTGACTGGACAACTGAGGAGGCCACGGCATTCAGGTGAAACTGCCTATCAACCCAGTGCTCGTCAATGTCGTTTAGCCAAAGCAGATATGTTGTTTTCTTAACCCTTGTGTTGCCTTCGGGTCAATTTGACCCGATTCAATGTTTCACCCTCCTGTCGCCTTCGGGTCAATATGACCCGATTCAATGTTTAACCCTCCTGTTACCTTTATATTTACTAACATATTTTACCCTTGAGGTCAATATGACCCCAGCTATTAAAATCTCCAGAAAATTATTAGAATTAATATTGTTTTCCAAGTTTAAGTGTGAGGTACTTTATGTTTGTTTGTTGACTCCCGAAAGAACACCGACATTAAACATTGAATCGGGTCAAATTGACCCGAAGGCAACAGGAGGGTTAAATATTGAATCGGGTCAAAATGACCCGAAGGCAACACAAGGGTTAATAAAACGTTTGTTTCAAAACACCGGAGGAGAAGGCAAGGTGGACTAATTGTTTAGTAGTTACTCCGATTTCTCCAGTATCGCTGTATATAGTATATTTTTATTTGTGACTTTTTAATTGGGTTAAGCAGCCAACTAGTTGCTCTTTGCTTCAGCAATTGTAGGTTGTAAAGATTTACTCCCCTTATCGAAATATGTTTTTTTTCGGCAAGTTTTCCCCCTAAAACGCAGCCTCCCTCACCTGTCTGTTACTGTTAGCAAATTCTGAAATGCAGGTTTTTATTTTTGAAATCTAAATATCAACGGCTGCTAACTTTAGTCATAAACATTGGAAGCAGGTATTCGTAATCAGCATGACTCATCTAGGATACGTATTACGAGACAGACTTTGGACACAGACTGCAAACATAACTCGTTTGGCAGCAGGCGAAGCTGTTGTGTGACGAGACCTTCAAAAGGATGCAAGGAGGTTGAAAATAAACTAGTCCTGGGAATAATGGGAAGGATGACAATGTGAAAAGGAAATGCAGAACAATATGTTGGCTGTGCAGGAAAGGGAACTAGAGGCAGAATGGTTTATTAAAGGAATTCACTGTCGGATAATGTGTGTTTATAGATGGTACACAAATGGGTCTATAGGAAATCCTTTAGTGACTCTCCAAGGTTGTGTGTGTGTGTGTGTGTGTGTGTGTGTGTGTGTGTGTGTGTGTTGCTCTCATTTATAGATATAACCACTTCCCATACGAAGAAATTAGTCTGGGTTCCTGTGTGTGCGTGTGAGAGAAGGGAAGGTGAGCCTCTGCCATTAATGAGGACAAGGAGCCAAAATATATTTCCTCAACACTTCTAGGAAGAGGCTCCTCATGTGCAGCTCTCACTCGTTTCACTGCCCCCCCCCCCCCACACACACAATTATTTTTGTTTATTGCTCTATGGTGGCTCAACCTTTTGGTAGTTTGTTTGCTGCTGTGAGTGAGCGCTTTTCAACTCACCTATAAAACTCTGAAACTTGTAGACACATTATAATGCGTTTATTTGATACATTATACGTTTGAGTCCATCATTAGGCGTATAGTTTCTTCTTCATTTACACATGTGTAGTTTATACAAACGATAATCGGTTGGGAATGTCTGTTGCTAATTTGGTGAATTATTGACATAAAAATATATATGAATATCTAAATCCAGAATTTGGCATGCGAATAATTTGGAAAATAGCCTGATGTGAGCTACTATAAATATAATGCCACCAGAGATATCAACATTTGAATGGTTTAGCGATATCTCTGACAGCTGCCCAGTTTATCGCCTCATAGTAGGACGATTTGTCATAAGTTTCCAAATTTTATTGACAAAATGTCTTAATATCATACAATAATTAAAGTGCTGAATCAAAGTCAAAGTCAAAGTCAGTTTTATTTGTCAATTTTCCATATGTGCAAACATACAGAAGATCGAAATTGCGTTTCTCTTCTGTCCAACATAAAGTGAATTGTGCAACATATAGACAACATAGAGTGCAAAAATAGTAAAAAACTTGTGAACATATAGACAACATAAATTGTGCTAGCAGCATTCAGACATGTGAGTCTGAAAGAGGACGGAGTGGGAGGATGGGGAGAGAGTTCAGCTTCCTGACAGCCTGGTGGATGAAGCTGTTGGACAGCCTGGCGGTGTGAGCCCGGAGGCTCCGGTATCTCCTCCCAGAGGGCAGGAGGCTGAAGAGACCGTGTGAGGGGTGGCAGGGGTCACTCACAATCGAGGTCGCTTTGCGGGTGAGGCGGGTGTTGTATATGTCCTGCAGGGATGGGAGGGGGGGGAGTGAGGCACCCATGATCCTTCCAGCTGCCTTCACTATGCGCTGCAGGGCGTTCCTGCTGTGGTCTGTGCAGCTTCCGCCCCACACAGTGATGCAGTTGGTCAGGATGCTCTCCAGTCTATTGAATACTTTGTATTCTATCAATATATAAAAAATAAACCCACGTTCACACAACCGTTTGGGTTAAACCGAGGAAGCTCTTTATGCGGCTTGCCGGGGGAAAAGCGCTCCAGACTGGACATTTAGCAAGACATGATGGTGCTCTTGACCCGGTCCCACGACTTGGCAGTTTAGTGATGTGAAATTGTTCTGGTATGCAACACAAATAGTCCACAATAGAGATGAAGTATCACTCCCATATGACCTTTTTGTTTCCTTTTTCCCGCAGCTAGTCATCCCTCCCTTTCCCTCCTCAAGGATCTGAACTTTGAACATGGATGAGTTTATTGCTGGTTAAAGTACCTTTTATACTGCTCGGTCTTTGTTGGACGTTATGTAAGCTCACCGGATTTTTTCATGGATTCAGGCCCAAGCATGCGCCCCATATATGTGTTGAAAGTCTGTTTTCTGTTTTAAGCGGTAAAAACCCAATTTCCATGTTTTCTATCCGCCTCATGTACAGATACTCCTCAGCCAACGTGTTTTTCTTGGCTTGTCGAGTGGTTGACTGGTTTGGTTTTGTGTGTTTTGGATGGACAAAATGTGTGTGCATCACTTTTGCAATAGTGGAAAAAAACATTGGATTCTTCTTCAGTACTTTGTGTTATTATAGTTTGAATGGGAAAAACACAGGACTAGTGTTGTTCATTGCTGGGGTTTTCACAATCCAGAATATTGCAAATAGTTCATTTACTGTAACATTACATATAATTGGCCGAGACTTGAATTTGATGTTTCCTCTTTTTGTCCCATGAGACACCTCTTTGGTTTTGATTATGACTTTTCTTCGGCTTTGTCCACCATTTAAAACTTATTTTACTGAGCAGAGAAACACATTTGTGAAGCAGATTGTCTGATAAAAACACAGCTCATGGAAGATGTGTGTGCATTAAAGTGAATAACGCCAACACCAATAGCAACGCTGTTGTAGAGGTTCATCCTGTGTTTGCGAAGAGGTGCAGATCCAATCGTTGGAGTACATTTTAATTTGAAGTGAAAAAGTATTCAGAATGAAAAAGTCATACGTCTTATTTTAGATATGTATTTGGTTAAAATGTCAGGCACAGTACTTAATACCTACAAGAAACTGTTCTTTACGTCATGCGCACTAAAAGATTCTGTTTTAGAAATAAGGCTTCTGTGTGGGGCAGACTTGTTCATTAATTGCCAACAAAACACCACACTATATATCTGCAGCCTATTCTGTGCGTTTAAATATAGCACCCAGGAGCGTCTCAAAAGATTCATAAGTGCTTCTCCAGCTGCGGACCACTTCCAGCTTCTCAATGAATCACTCTTTCCAAAGCCAGGCTGCAAACCACTAACTCCCTGCACACATAAAACCATGGCACGAGTCATTTATACACCCGTAAAACACAATGAGGCTTGAATTTGGTGACAAGAGGCAACAAAAGAAGCTTTTCTATTATGAACTACAATCCATGTTTCCTCCCTAATGAATGAAATATTTAATTTAGTTTAGGAGACAGAAAAGACAGCTGGTACATTTGAGATGTCCAATTAATAACATCCACATCCTAATATAGTGAACATGATTTGTTAACAACAATAGCACACTGTTTCTTCTTTATATTGTCTTAATATTAAAACAAATAAAAAGCCATCCTTCATGTTCAGACAGTTGGGTATCCGAGGCTTTGTGGCTGAAGCGATGGAGTGGCTGCTAACCAAGAAGGAATTTCATTAGTATGGGTTTCAGTTCTGAGCTTTATTGTTGCATGCTGTAGAAATGCAAAAATTGGATATTGGGTATTGCTTCAGAGATTTGTCTACCCTGCCAAGAATAACACGGTGGAGGAAACACTGAGTCATTAAAATATTGACTTTTAAATGGTTGGATGCAAAGTTGATAAATATCAGCCCAATATCGGCTACCAACTGCTCAAGTTTAAACATCTCTGTGTCATCCCTGAAAAACCCATATCCCCCAACCCCAAGGTTTTATTGGACAACTTTACTATTATATGTTACCAATATTGTCACTCAATTCTATAAGTGTCTGGTTTCAAGCCAAATGTGTCTGCCCCCAAATGTCATGGAATGCGATTGAGGCCAAAACCCTGCTTCTGAATTATGAGCTGTCAGCTTTTCATATTGTGTATCATATTGTATGTCACTAGCCATGCCTCAGTTTTCAGTAGGGGACTGATACCATGCACATATAGGACATAGTTGATATGCATGCTGTCATTGTGTTGTAGATTCACCATGTATTACATTATTCCAGCCTGCTCTCTATTCATCGATATATAAGACCTTATCGCGCTGTCTGCTAGAGATAGATTACATAGACTTAAGAAGAAATGTGCATTGCACAGCAGGAAACCCGTAAAACTGTGATTCTGTGTGTTCACTCATAACGTTTATCTCTTTGCTGTTTGCTTATGAAAAGCAGGGCTCTCATTTATTGTTGGACTCATCATCCGGTAAAAACATACGATATGTGGTTAAAATTCACCAGAAAAAAACTATGCCGAAGATGATTTTATGCCGATCTCTGTTCTGTTGTGTTTGTGCTCTAGATCATCGACCAGGAGATCAACCCTCATGTGGATCAGTGGGAAGCAGAAGGGATTTTTCCAGCCCATAAAATCTTCAAGATCTTAGGAAGTGCTGGCTTTCTAGGAGTCAACAAACCAGTTGGTAAGAGCCGACAAAAGAAGCACATTCATCTTTATAAACACACGTTTGAGTCACCACTCCTGCTGTGGCGTTTAACATGACGTTGCTCATGGGAATGCAAATTGGTGTTTGTCTTGCCACCTGTATCTTTGTCAGGTCTGTCATTGACTCAGAGTAAATGCTGGACAGGTTGAAGCTCCCGAGACCCTTAAAAGGAATTTAGGATTCCAAAAATATGAGTGATTATTTTGTTTTGTTCTTAAATCCGAAACAAATGACATTTTCTAAAGACGTATGAAGGTTTAATTCATCTTTGGGGGTTTTGTGCGTTATCTAGAGCAGAGCGATTCGGGAAAACGTCTGTTTGATTTTGATACCCGGAAGCCTTTTTATTTTCAAGGATCTTTGTTTTCTTTGAAAGGATCTATTCAAAGGAGATAATAAGCCTGCTGGGAAATGAGAATAACAATCATGTCAAAGTGCCAAACCCAGTGCACCTTTCGTGCTGTTGGAAAATAATGTTGCTTGATTGTGTCTCACTGATGACATTCAGTTTTTAACAAGTTAAACTTAACTTTTTTGCATTTGCCCTGCTTTTACTATTTAACCTGCTTCCTGTTGGTACATTAACCTGGATGCCTTAATCGCCTGTCTTCATGATGTGTGTTTTAAGACGGTCTCTGTTGCCTCTGCAAGTAACGCCCATGGTGAATCTGTGTCTTATCTGTGAATTGAAAAGGTCTTGCTTTTAAGGATCCCATGTTGTAATCCAAGAATACATAAGAATAGCGAGTTACTCAGAATCAGACGTTGTGGTTCTAATTTTCCTGAAGGGATTAGTGGATCAAAATGTGTCCTGTCGGATCATCTCCGCTTCAAGGAGCATGAGGCATTTCTTTTTCACAAATGGATTCATTGTTCGTACATATTCTCTCCGTTTGACAGCCATACATTACATTTGGAAAGGTTTAGAAAAGTTCCCACTGTGATGATGGCTGCTGGGGTCACAGCAACGCCGTGCAACAGCTGTCTGCTCCACTCCATCATATTTCCAGATGTGTACCCAGCTGCATCACGGCTGGGGGGGGGGGGGGGAAGGAGAAGGAGAAGGAGGGAGCAGGATAAGGGCGGCACAGTACATGTCTGATTCATTCTGAATATATAAAGGCTTTGACAATCAGAAGCAGAGATCTACAATTTCACAGTTATACAGCATTCAGTTATATCCACAATAATATATATTTATCAAATAATCCACCGCCACTCTTCTTGATATTATCACTGTGGTAAAACAGCAATTACAGCTGTTCTCACATTTGATGCTGAAAAGAAAAAAAACTATGAACAAATAGTGTTGAACATGGAGGAGGACTGCACTACAGGTCTGTAGGTCAAAGAAGAGAGAGGGCGAGGGAATTAAAATGTGCTGAGTACAGAAGGTTTAGGCATTAGTTGGCAGGATTAGAGAGGAGGAGGAGGAGGAGGAGGAGGAGGAGGAGGAGGTGGTGTGGAGCGTAAGACGCATTGTATTATCAGGTGTTAGGTTATCTGGGTTAAGTATATAAAAACAACATCAGGGTTGACATGTTTCAGCATTTAAATTGGCCTCACATGCTTGTCGTACAGTTTAAATTCCTTTGGTCTAGTCTTTAAAACTTTGTAAAGCCTCTTCTAAAAGAATCTGTTGGGCAGTCAAAGCTAATGGACAAACGTTCTGTATTCAAAAAGACGGATGCTCAGTTGCCACACTGGATCGGACTCCCTCTGATAACTATGGCTATGTTTGCCTCAGAGCTCACTAATGGAGCAAACTCTCAAATAATTCTGCACTGTGTTAATAGATTTATTTAGAGGCTGGGTTACAGGAATGTAGGAGGCTGTTCAATAGAAATGATTCATCGGGTAAAATGGGACAAGAACTAAATGCCAAATTCATATCACAATCCCTACAAAAAAGACAGTCATGTGATGAAACATCCGCAAATGTTGTGAGATTTCATAACCTATTCATATTATAAACGTGAGATCCTCATGCGAGGGGATCCTACCAGACGTGACCTTATTCTGTCTAGTTGGATGCATGGGGAATACGCGAAAGTGTCTCAATTTATAGCTAGAAGTGGGATAACATTCTGAATATTCATTGTGTTATGGCAAATAACAGTAAGACTAATTTATTTGATGCAGTTTATTTTAATTTCTCAGTAAACATAGAAAGTGCCATGATTTACAAGTCATAATGTAAAACAGATTTACTGTCCCTGGTTTGAATCTGGCAGCGGACCGTTTGCACGTTCTTGCCCATCTCCTGATTCCGGGGAGTCTCTCAGCCTTTAATGACCAAGTGAGCTCCCCTGTCGGCACCAATGACTTAATATCAGGGGAAACTGGGACTGAGTACTGGGAGAGTGGACTTAATGGATTTATGCTAGGCAACACAGTCGATGTTTCTGTTAACATCTTTCAAAACTCACCATTGTCCCTGTTTTATTCAATCCACCGACAAGAACACTCAACACTTATTCTCCACTCTGTTTCCATGCGCGAGTAAAGGCTTTATATTACCCTCAAAACACGAGAACAGGAAGTTTTCCTAAGGCCGGCACGTCGAGGGAGAAGACGGGGATGACCTCTGGCACCCGGCCTGTTTTCCTCTGCTCCGAGAGAGAGAGGTATCCGCAGTTCACACCATGGCAGATGGAAGCTGGCAGCCTCCACAGTTTAATCCTTAGCGGAATGCATTTGCTGCTAATGTTTCGATGAATAAACTGTTGGAGAGGCTTTTGTGTCCAGGCGGTTTCCTTTCTCACAATTTCTACTTTTAGCAATACTATGATGCATGCATTACAATGTCTTGCGTTTCTCGTTAAACACATTACTAATGCAGCGACTTCTCAGACCGATAGTTCATGTCACTCTTCTTTATGGTGACGCATTCATCCAGGGGCTGAGTAATGAACTCATTTGTACACAATTGGCACGAATCCAAGATTATGACAGCGACTCATCGGCCCTGTTGTCACCCTCCAGGTAGAAGTGATTTCATCATCCGCCCACATCACGTACAACGCATACTGTCGTTTCCATTATCTTGCTGGTGCTGCACCTTTTTTTAAATTCTCTCAAGCTTTATCCTTCAACGCGGCCTTCATATGGAGCTCCACCTGATGAGAACCGACGCTGAGGAACATCTGGTGTTCAGAAGAAACATGTGTATGGAATTGACATTTGTGACAGAGGAGTGTTTGTTTTTCTTCTGCTTGCTTGTTCAACCAGGCGGCCTGCTGTCTAGTTTAAAGTGGGATGAACCTCGGGCCTTCCCTCGGTCCACATTATCCACCACAGGGCGTCCAGTGCTCCGAGCCTTATCGCTGCACAGCTGCACCTGTTTCCTCTTCTATGTGGCTTCCCCGCTCCCCTGTGTGCCTGACCTACTGTATATACTATATCTCCCTTTTTCTCTGTCCCCATTTACTCTGCCCTCTGTCTTCTTTTTTTCTCCCTGACTCTCTGAGCATCTGCCTGTGCTTTCCATTATTTGATAACTAGTCTGACAAGTGATAGTAAACCACTTAGCTTGAGTTGTAAACCTCCATGTGGTAAATGTGCTAATACTGATTAATTGTCCATGGGTGCTCTTATCCATCACTGGCATACTGAGTTTAGTCGTGGCAAAACTGAGCATCGACTATTTCACAAATGCTCCATCTTGTTACTTTTGTCTGGCAGCTCATTAGAATCAAGAGATTTGTCCTGAACGAATAACTGTCATGTTACATTTGTCAGACAGGCACATAATCGTGATTTACATTTTATTTTATTTTTTTATTGTTTGAAAGGATCTGAATGTGTGTTTGTTTACCACAAACAACTTTAATCGGAACGCAGTATAAAAGAGAGCACATTAGCCAGCTCAGTCCCTCAGTAGTGGAAAGAAAATTGCAAGTATATTCTTATAAAAAAGAAAGCCTATTTGTTTCATAAAAGATGGTGTGACTGATGATGAAAGGGAGAAGAGATGACTCTTTATGAGGATAACTGGTCTTTTACGCATGTTTTGTGATGCACGGTTCAACCCCATTACGGACCTACTGTATTGGCGAACGCCTCCACTGTCAGAATGAAAGAAATATACATCACTGTTTCACTAAATGGGTTGTTCAGAAGATGAAACTCCAGTTGGATATGCTAAGCAGCACAGATGGGATGCCACTGAGATGTCGGTGACCTTCTTCTGCATCATGCTGCTTTTTACACATCAATACAGATCGCACAATTAATGATAACATCCTGTAATTCTGTGAGCTCATGCTGTGGTGGCAACAGATCCGTTTAGAACATTATGGATGTAAACGTATCAGGCAGGGATTTTATCAAAGACGACAGGAAAGATGGAAGAGGGACGGGGTTGGTGGGTGCAAAGCAAGCTTAACCCTTGTGTCGCCTTCGGGTCAATTTGACCCGATTCAATGTTTAATGTCGGTGTTCTTTCGGGAGTCAACAAACAAACATAAAGTACCTCACACTTAAACTTGGAAAACAATATTAATTCGAATAATTTTCTGGAGATTTTAATAGCTGGGGTCATATTGACCTCAAGGGTAAAATATGTTAGTAAATATAAAGGTAACAGGAGGGTTAAACATTGAATCGGGTCATATTGACCCGAAGGCGACAGGAGGGTGAAACATTG